>NC_089742.1:54026770-54186770 GCF_040412425.1 Macrobrachium rosenbergii
GGGGAAGACAAGATAAGAGGGAGTTAAAAGCAAGAAAGCTTTGTCCACTGAGATTCCGTGGTTCACATTCTGAAATTCTGGCGGTGGGAATTGCTCTCTCTCTCTCTCTCTCTCTCTCTCTCTCTCTCTCTCTCTCTCTCTCCTAGGGGTTAGTGCCGTCAGTGCACCTCATGCGGTGCACTGTAGGCGTTACTCAAAGTTCTTTGCAGCGTGCCTTCAGCCCCTAGCTGCAAACTCTTTTGTTCCTTTTGCTGTACCTCCTTTCATATTCTTTTTCTCCCATCTTACTTTCAACCCTCTCTTAACAACTGATTCATAGTGCAACTGCGAGGTTTTCCTCCTGTTACACCTTTCATACCTTTTACTGTCAATTTCCGGTTCAACGCTGGATGACCTCATTGGTCCCAGTGCTTGGCCTTTGGCCTAAATTCTATATTCAGTTTCTCTCTCTCTCTCTCTCTCTCTCTCTCTCTCTCTCTCTCAAGGTCTCTCTCAGGTTTCCTTAAACCTCGACGAAACCGTGATTTTTATTAGTTTATGCCTCTTGACCGCAAGTCAAACAGCAGCTTCAAAAAATAGAAGACCTTTAAGTTTGGCATAGGCCTATGGGTCAGACCTCAGTAGCCTTTTAACTTTCGTCGGACTTTTTGTGTTTTTAATTTTTACTCCTTGTATGTACATCGTTTGTTAATTTTTTATTTAAGGTATCATTATATATGAACAATACATAATGTCATGAAAACGATTCGTGAGGGAAGGAAATAATAGGGTAAAATAGTCATGAAAACGATACTGGAGAGAGAAAAAAAATAGAGTAAAATAGTCAACTTTCCTGTAGGTAGCCCCTTTCTGCTAGCGTCGGCGGTCGAGCTTTTTTGATCTGGAAGAAAATTGTCAGCCTATTGAGTTTTGTGGGCTGAGGCCCTCGTGGGCCGTTACCGTTCTTGGTGATTCAGGAGTAATCCGTCCTTCCTTGTTCTGGTTTTATTTGACCTGTTAACAGGTTTTGAGTGGGCTGGTTTTAATTTTTTTTTCCTTTTTTATTCCCTTGTACGGAAATGAGAATGGTATGAAACATGCTGCCTTCCCCCTTTTCAAAAGTGTAGGTATCTAAAGGCTTTCTGTTGAATGTTTTTTTTTTTTTTGTTAAACTATCTTTGACATGCTTACCCATAAACAGTTTTCGTCAACCTTACCTGATTTACTACGGGCATTAGCATTGCTTTTATTTTTTTATGTATATAATTTCTTGGTTGTAGACCCGATGTCGTCTTGAGACTTCGTGGCCTCTAAGAAAACTTGTGTTAATTCCCAGTCATTCTGGATGGCCGCCATCCAGTCCGGCCGACATAATCCAGCCCAAAGGGTACTAATCCATTTACAAAAAATGGCTTTGGAAAGGACTAGGTATGTGGGTAATGGCCAAGAAGTATGGACATGAAAGCAGGCGACATTTTTTTTCTCCATACTCATTTTTACGCTCCGAATTACTCGTCTCCAACGGCTTTTCTGACAAGGATCGCCCCTTGGCGGTAGGCCTTTTTAGTCCTGTTTCGAGCCCTATTAAAGAAAAGCCCTTCGGTAGCTAGGAGACCTTGAGTCCCATAGAAAGTCACTTGATGGTGGCCGATTCCTGTAGACCCCATTTTGGAATTTTATGATCCAGGACGTTTCCAGGACGGGCGGAGGGAAGGAGTGCCAGCTGCCGATCCTGTGACTTAGTTAAATGGTTTTTGGCACTCAGGCTGATAGTGTTTTTCACTTATTGTTATGGTTCCCTGTTACTGCTGATTCCTTGATGTCCTGCTGGATGATGGGGCGGGAGATTATATGAGAGGGGGGAGGAGGCTGACTGATGTCAATGGCAACGATTTTGGCTGGGAGGCGGCTTTGGGATCGGTAGGGAAGGGAGAGACACTTTTATGATTGTAGGGAGATGATAAGAATAGAGATGATTCCTACCATGAAAAGGATGTCAGGAAATATCAGGGCCAGAGCTGTCACTGAACTTATAGAACTGTAATGTCGGAATTACCTGACGCCGTTAGCCATTTGGGCTAATTTTTATTTTTTGTATGTGTTTGCTTTACGGGCATGATCATACTATGTATACGAACACATGTAGCAGTAAGCGGGCAAACTATTTGACGTTGAATTTAGATGTAAACCAATTTCTTTAGTCTTCTGAATATAGATTTACTTATTTTGGATGTGACAGCGCTCGTATGATGCGACGAAGACTTGCCCGTTTTATTAATGATTTCTCAGTTTTGAAAATTATGTCATCTGAACTTCGATAACACTAGGCTGGTCATGCACAGCCATAGTGCACAGGTCATGTTTTTGTGTCTTTCCTTCCTTAGATAAGTATAAAAAATTCCTGTGTAATCAAGTTTAATCTCTCTCTCTCTCTCTCTCTCTCTCTCTCTCTCTCTCTCTCTCTCTCTCTCTCTCTCTCTCTCTCTCTCTGTGTGTGTGTGTGTGTACACATGTATTTGTATGTATGTATGTATGTATGTATGTATATATATATATATATATATATATATATATATATATACACACACACACTATATTATACACACGTGTGTATGGAAAACCTTTTTCTCTTATCTGAAGGGGAGCGATTAAAAAAACGTAGTGAATGTTTTGTTAAGTGCAAGATATTTTAACTTAGAGATTAAATAAGGCTTTATCTTAATATTTCAAATGAATAACAGTAATCTAGCTTTTAGGAAATTGAGATATGTTATTCTTATTTTGTAAAGCCTGCCTAGAAAGAAACAGACTAAAGGATATTTTTATGTTAATAATTTATGACAGCATGCCTCGGATTTCGATCATGTTATTAAGTTTATATCCTCTCCCTTTTCCATTCGAATCAGTCCTCATCACCTGGTATTAGTGTGGTGTCTCTCTGCTTTGAATTTTAGGGACTGCAGTTAGTTTCGGCTTGATTTTCCCCTATTTTAATGCCGTAGCTTCTGTTTAGTGTGAAAGGATTATTTATGTAAATGATAAATTTGATTTCATAGTCTCTCCTTAATAAGAAGGGATTATTGATCAGAGCTTTCAACTCCTTTTGTATTCTCCGTGTTGCTGACCTTGTTACGAGCGCTTAGCCAGTTGTGGCGTAGCTCAGCCGGAGACAGTTTGAGTTGGCTATGGATCAGCGGGGCCTGGGCATCATCTCCTCATTGACTATTCAGGGCACGGCGTCGACCAGGGAGTGCGATGAGATGCTCAAATTGACATCGTTTTCGTTGCGTCAATGAGCGTCGTCTCCCTTCCTCCCTCCCTTCCTCCCTCCCTTCCTTCCTCCCTCCTCCGGAGAAGTTAAGTCATTGTCAGCCCTTTCCCGTTCATGGTCAACCAAACCTTCCAGATGTTGCTGCATCCCATTCCCCCCTCTCCTCCCCTTTCTTCCTCTTTCCAAATCCCCCTCTCCAATCCCCCCACCTCCCTTCATCAGCTGAACCCACTTCCCCGGTTCCATTGTCACCTGTACCAGGATGGGTACAAACGTATCATGTGTAGCAACATATTCTTATCGAGCGAAGTAGTACCGTACTTATATTTTTTCTGTTTTTGCAGTCACCGGACTTTAAACCCTAAGAGCACTCTAATGGTAATGATGCCAGAGATGTGAAATGATGAAGAGATGATTCAAAGAATCCAGAGCTGATCTGGCGTATTCTTCTTATTGCGATTGCTTTTTTGTGGGAAGATGACATCGGATGTTCCCAGATAGTCATTTTCATTACGTAACATTTGAAATTAATCATTCACCAATAATTTTCCTGCATAAGTTGTATATATCTTATATATACTATATTTATTATATATATGTTGTATGTTATATTTATATATATATATATATATATATATATATATATATATATATATATATATATATATATATATATATATATATATATATAATTGTATCATTAATTTTATTTTGCAACGTTTAAAATTAAACATCCACCAGTAATTTTCTGTATTAGTTACGTATATATAGTTTGTATAATATATATATATATATATTATATATATATATATATATATATATATATATATATATATATATATATATATATATATAATAATATGTATGTATGTATATATGTATATACACACATATATATACTACATGCTTAGCTAACTCGAAAAGGAAGCCAAGTTTTGAGGGGGATCGTAAGTTTACAGTGTTCCGTCGTAACTGTCGGGGGCTCTCGTTCAGTGGTGGGGCTTATTAGCGTTCTCTCATTCTTACGATGACAGACATGGGGTCAACTGGTCGCACGAAAGCTAATGCATTAGGCAGGTTTGAAAGCGTTATGGCAGTTTCAACTTAGGCTCGTGTTCTTTTCCTTGTTGCGTTTGCCTTTTAGTATCATGTTTTCAGGAGAAGCGAGAGGTATACATTTCGCCGTTTTTTTTTTTTTTTTCTTTTTCCTTTTCCCCTTTCGCTTGTGTAATGTGTGTGCTGTCTGGTTCGTTTTGTTTATACTGCTCATACTCGGTAATTGATGGGGGGCGAGATATGCCTTATTCACGCATATGGATAGTTGTTCAAGTTACATAAAGGAAAAGTAGGATGGATTATATCGGTAAAAGTCCGTATACGCTTGAATTTTTTATACTGAAAATTTTTAAATTCTCTCTCTCTCTCTCTCTCTCTCTCTCTCTCTCTCTCTCTCTCTCTCTCTCTCTCTCTCTCTCTCTCTCTCTCTGAGAGGGAGCCAATACTCCAACGCCTTTTGGTGCGATAGGTTTGGGTTGGTGATAGCTTTCTTTTTCTGGCGTTTTCTCAAGTAATGCAACACTCCAATCTTTGACCCTGTTTTGCTTGGCATTGTGTGATTTATGCCAGATAACATCACAATTGCTGTTACTGAAATTATCTTCGAAGTTGTGTATTTGTCTCGCATAATGGTTTCTTTGCTTTTCATATATATAAAAAGTAGGATTACAGGATCAGAATATAACGTGGGGTACCAAGTAACGTTAATTATCTGCAGAACAATCGTATGAAAAAAAAAAGTTAAAATTCCTTGCAGAATTCTGTAACGTTAAGCTCATTCATTTTAGCTTATTCAAAACACGGAATTATTTTTTCAGTCATAGTTAGTTTAAGGCCGGTTTGAGTATTTGTTAATGGAGTGTGGAATTAAGTTAATATGAAACACAAAAAAAAAAAAACTCGTATTTAGAGTTTGAAGGGAAAGCATCATAAATAATTTTCTGTTTGGAGCTTTACCGACAACATTCGTTGTTATTGACAAAGGTAAAAATTCGGGCAAAAGGTGACAAGGGATACCTTTTGCCTGAAAATTCTCGGGTAGATTTTCCGCTTGCAATTGACAGTGTTGAAGCAAGTAGTAGAAGTGTCTGCATTTTTATATATATATATATATATATATATATATATATATATATATATATATATGTGTGTGTATGTGTGTGTGTGTGTGTGTGTGTGTGTGTGTGTGTGTAATACCATTTGCTTATGAATATTGATAAAAGTTAAGGCACGTGGCAGGCTCTTTTTATCAAAACGCTGCGTAGATTCTGACCCGTTCTGCGTTAAAATTCATCTGGCTTTGAAAGGCGTAAAAGTTTTGACAGTCGTTTCCAATCTCTCTCTCTCTCTCTCTCTCTCTCTCTCTCTCTCTCTCTCTCTCTCTCTCTCTCTCTCTCTCTCTCTCTCAATAATCTAGTGGGCCTCTACGGCTCCCATACACACTCCGGCGCTTGCTCATTGATCTCTTGTTTTATTATTGAAAACTTGGGTCTACGTTGTTTTCGTATGTTTCTCAAGTTGTCGCAAGTTTGTGCTACTCGTGAACTTTTCAGATCGATGGAGTGGTCATTTTTGATTTATAAATATTTTGGGGGGTCTTAAATCTTACCGTTGTCAACTAGCGAGGACTGCTAGAGATAATGCATGCTATCACGTGGGCTTGTTTCTGCCGCTACTGTAAATGCAACATACCGAATGCTCTCTCTCTCTCTCTCTCTCTCTCTCTCTCTCTCTCTCTCTCTCTCTGAGGTAGGCCAGTCCTGAGGAGCCCCCGGACAATATCCTTAGGCCTATTGTGCTTTACAGCCTTCGGTGGTCGTAAAGACAGTTGTTCCGGTGGCCAGAGATGGACACTGTGAGCAGAGCCACTCGCCAATACCTCCCCCTCGAAGGGTGACCGGATAATACGGTGGGAAGGGAGAGAGAGAGAGAGAGAGAGAGAAAGCTGTACGGGAGATGAGGAACGACGAAAAGATGGCTCAGATCGAAGCAAATTTATGCGTGGTTTTTTTGGGTAGGCCCCCTCGGTTTTATTACTAGCGAGTGCAAAGGCCTACGTGGAAGATCAGTTGGTGGAATAATGGGGAATATTATTTTAGCCCAAGTCCTTAATTTTTTTTTATATATAATTTAAGACAAGCTTCAGATTTGTTCAGTAGTATCTTAATTTACCACTGAAGAAGTGGTAAATTATGATAATACTTATTTTTTACTTGTTCAAGTGTTGAAAAGTGGTTTTCTGTTTGTTGCTTAGGCTTTAAAATCTGTTTTGTGATTTGAAGTTTGAAGTATATTTCGGCGTTTAGTAAACATTGAATTTTTTATATTGCTGTCATATGATTCACAAAGTCTTGATAATCTTTTTCCTTTTTCTACAGGTAAGTTGAATGAGGAGCCTGCAGAGAAAATGGTACGCGTGTTTGTATTATAGATGAAGGTAAAACAAGTTCTGTAATAATTTTTAAATTATTTACATAAATACTTTTTTTTCTTGTTCCTACACAAATACAAACCTTCGGGCTTTACATAGAAGGAAAATCCTATGTAAAGGCCTTCAGGTTTGTATGTTAGGAAAAATACAAATCACTTTAAAATTTGCAATTTGTTCCTACACAAACACAAACCTGAAGGTCTATACATAGGATTTTGTTTCTGTGTAAAGACCTTCAGGTTTGTATTTTAGAAAAAATACAAATAACTTTAAAATTTCAATACCTGAAAAGATAGGCAACTTGCTTTCCTTTGAGGGACTTGAGCAAATTGCACAATTTTGTAGTTAGTATTTAAAGTGAAAAATAGGCAACTTACTTTCCTTTGAGGGACTTGAGCAAAATGCACAATTTTGTAGTTAGTAATTAAAATATTAGTAAATTGCCGCATGAAATTTTCGATATTAATTGCCTATCCTCGGAAATGAATAACTGAGTGGTGATTTTCTGAGAAAACCGCGACTTGACAATTCCATCTCAGTAGGTGATCCTGCGGCAATTGAGCGATATCGTTGCATTGGTTTAGCGCCCCGTTATCACATGGCCGGAGCTTATTTCATTTGAGGTATAATAGAGAGGCAGAGAGCATAGGAGTGACGTGGCAAATTGTTTCTTTTGTCCTTGTATGTCGTTGATGGAAGGAAGGAGAAAAATAAGCTTTTGTTATGCCATTCGCTGTAGGGTAGGTGACGCGCTTTCTGTCAGTAGGGGATACTATTGTTTTTGGGTATTGTCTGCCTGAAGGTTTTGCTCCCGCCTGCTTTGTTGCTGTGATTGCTATTTCGTGTGTATTTCTATGTGTGTCTCTCTCTCGCTCTGTGTTTTTGTGTGTCGTTAAACGTATCAGCTTTTTTACGTATCTGAGGCTATTGTATTGCGTGTCTGGGCTTTGTTTTACACCCTCTCTCTCTCTCTCTCTCTCTCTCTCTCTCTCTCTCTCTCTCTCTCTCTCTCTCTCTCTCTTGATAAAAGTAGGAAATCCAAAGATTCCTAAATATGCTTTCTGTAGATGAAAAAGAGTCATTGAGAGGCGGGGGCGAAACCTGAAGGAGTAACTTTTCAGAAAGGCAAAAGCTAAGCGGAAACTATTCTTCATTTTCTTTTTCTGAATTAAGGAGAGGTCTGTCGATGAATCCCGATTTCCAGTTATTGATAGTCACTAACCCTCTATAGGAAGGATCACAGCTTTGGAGGGGAATGATCTATCAGTGGCCAGCGTGGTCGATAAGTCAGTAAAATGCTGACTTTCGTTTGTCTTTTTTTAAAAGAAAAGAATTGGGAACGAAACAGCCAGTTTTGTATTGACGATTAACTTCATCATTTTACTTTAAATGTTGATCGGTTTGGCCTGTGGTTACTGTATTGTAAATAAAAAGTTAGATGCCTGTCACTCACTGTATGCGACGTTGAGGGTGACTGGCTGACTTCCTTTGAATTATTTTTCCTCGCACTATTTAGCTGCAGAGGTAATGCAATTGTACTGAGATTGTCAAAGGATTAAGTAACAGTATTTGTAGCTTGGATGAGAAAAAGCAGTTCGTGCATGTGTTGAGGTTTGAATAGAATAATGCATTTAGAAAAAAAAATTGTTGCACAATGCGATTTCGAAGTGCTGGTCAAATCCCATTTTTTGGGAATAACGCGAGGTTAAGTATGCTTGTATTCAGTATATATGTATGAAAATGGAAAGAAAGATATTTATATAATCACGGTTTACAGAACAGAATTCTTATAGCGACTTCATTCATTGATTGTGTAAATTAAAGTTAATGAATGCATGCGGATATATTTTCCAAGATTTTCCAAACGGTAGTTACATTAGTTTTATGCAGTTTTCATGCTGCTTTTGCTAAATGACAGCGCTGTATCAAAAGTACTATATTATATCTTTAAACTGCTAAAAATAATACTGTAATTATATTATTATTATTATTATTATTATTATTATTATTATTATTTACCAGAAACTGACATCCAGGTAGGTAAAGAAAGTTAAGGTGAAGTTCAGGCGAAGACAGAAATGAGAAAAGAGAAAAGAAGAAAACATTAGTATCAAATATGGATAGAAGTTCGATTTGAACGAGGCGCTGGATGAAAAAATAAAGACGGAATCGAAATCGTTGACGCCATGTATAACCGGAGCAGCGGAGAAATGTCAGTTCGATGTGGAGGGTCAAGAGATGACGGTTAATTATGTATGGCCAGACATTTCTCTCTCTCTCTCTCTCTCTCTCTCTCTCTCTCTCTCTCTCTCTCTCTCTCTGGTCTTGTGATTCGAGTAAGGTTGTGAACATATGGTTTTGTGTAGTGTTTTCCAGTTACTTTTATTTGTCTTTATATCGGTGTAATTTGGAGCAAGTATTTGTATCGTGTAATATATTTTTAGTTTGTTCATTTTCTTTATTTTTTTAATGATTATAATTGTGTTATATTCTTATCATCTTGCCTTCCCACGTTTATCAGTATTTTTACTTTGTCCTGTATTTCTGAACTTGAGTGTTCGTTTTATTTTGAGAAAAACTTTTTGATTCATTCCGTAGGTAACATTTGTAGCTGCGGACATGTTCACTCTGACGTTATAACGTTCGTTATATTTATCTCTTTCGTTTGCGCATGGTCCTGATATTATAATAAACCATCTTAAACTTATACACTCATGCCCGTCATTCGTTATAGTTTTCCCGTCCGGGTCTTCATTTGTCTGTGTGCATATCCTGAAGTTTTTGTGCACGGGGTTACGTGTACTTATACCAAGTGGCAAGATAAACGAGTCCCGGTAGACAGCCATCACCTTGTATCAGGTTGTTGGGAGGTGAATAAAATATGTTGCTTCTGTTCAACATCTGTTCCGACAAGTCCCTGGAAAGATATTCCGAGGATGCTTCCTTTGATGCTGCTCGCACGAGAGAGAGAGAGAGAGAGAGAGAGAGAGAGAGAGAGAGAGAGAGAGAGAGAGAGAGAGAGAGAGAGAGAGAGAGAGAGAGCTTAGGTATCTTAATCCTGGGAAAAGATGCTACTGTGTCTCTGTTTTGTAGCACTGCTTGTCATGAGAAATGATAGCATGATTTGTTGGTAAGGGTGTTTAATAAAAGCTTTTCGTTAAGTGCTAAATACCCCTCTCTCTCTCTCTCTCTCTCTCTCTCTCTCCCCCTCTCTCTCTCTCTCTCTCTCTCTCTCTCTCTCTCTCTCTGTGTGTGTGTGTGTGTGTGTGCGTGCGCGTGTTTATTGCCATTGGAACCATTAAGAGATTACTTGTTTTGCTACCACGACGTTATCCCCTTTTGCCACAGCGCCATTTTTCTTTTACATTGGCGACCGAAATAACCATCGTCTTCTCTAAACTTTTTGCTTTGTAAAGCACACTTCCCCCTTTAAAGGATCTCTCTCTCTCTCTCTCTCTCTCTCTCTCTCTCTCTCTCTCTCTCTCTCATCCTTTTGCTTGTCATCTTCGATCTCATATACTTGTTTGGCTTCCCCTTCTTGTTCCGTGTCCCCTCTTCAATTTCCCGTCTTTCGCATTTCAAGTCTTGCTAATCAGGTCGGTGGTTCTCTCTCTCTCTCTCTCTCTCTCTCTCTCTCTCTCTCTCTCTCTCTCGCTGATGCAGTGTGCATTATTTCCATCTCTTCATCGAGGTCAAACGTACCACAGGAGTGACATTTTTGACGGACTTCATCTCCCTCTATTTATTAGCTCATTTCTCATATGTGTGTGTTTTCCTGGATTTATTGGTACTCTCTCTCTCTCTCTCTCTCTCTCTCTCTCTCTCTCTCTCTCTCTCTCTCTCTCTCTCTCTCTGCTAGTTTTAGCAGCGATAATGACTAATATCTTAATGTTAGATGATGAATAGGTGATGAAATATTTGCCATTTTAGGTGTAGGTTCATGGAGGCGTCTCCCTGGAAACAGTAATCTTTTGAAAGTGTGTGTATGTGTTTGTGTGTGTGTGGTTGTGTGTGTTTGCAAGTCATGAGATGCGTCTTGCACGACTGACGTGCAAACGCTGTGTGGTAGAATTGCTTCGAAAGATGGGAGAAGGGGAACAACTGAACTAATTTACTAACAATTGAAGAAATGCTAACGGGTGAGAATAAGATACGAGAAAATTGGGGTAAGGGGAAATTGGAAAAGTCCGAGGAAGGGGAAACGAGAGAGAGAGAGAGAGAGCGTCCAGGGGCGGCACGAAGTCACTGCAGTATCTTGGCCATTGTTTGTGTGAAGTCTGTTGCAAAATTTATAGTTGCAAAGTAGAAGAGCGAACGCGTGTTGCATGAAAGGCAGAAGAGGAAATGAAATAAATGGATGAAAAATGAGAGCAGTTGACTGTTTCAGTAAATGAGGAGGGAGATTCTTGTCAAAGATGTTTGTTGTTTTATGATGTATGATAGACAAAACAAAGAGCTACGGTCAGCAGGGAAGTAGGAGGTAACCCTCTTATTGTTTTTATTTTATTATTTTTATAGTTTCTTTGCGTAATGCAAGTGAAGTGAAGCGCAAAATGCGGAGTTTAAGAGGAAGGAAGGGAACAGGGTTCTCTTAAAACTGGCGATTTTCAAGCCAGCAAGTCACGGATAAACATGAGGGGGGTCGACGCTACCGATTAGATAAACAGAGGCTGGAATAGACGGTGAAGGTGAAACCACGGTTGCATAAGGACACTCGAAGGTTGGCAGATGGTAGCACCAAACATCCATCTCCCTTTTCTGCCGAAGTGCCTACCATTGTTTGCAACTCTCTCTCTCTCTCTCTCTCTCTCTCTCTCTCTCTCTCTCTCTCTCTCTCTCTCTCTCTCTCTCTCTCTCATGGTATTTGTAAAACCATAAGATATTTTAATAGTCTATATTAATTCACATAGCTTTTTCATTCTCGATTTCAAAATGCAGTGTGTTTGACGTTTTTTTTAGCGAGAAATGTTTTAAATATTACGGCGTTCTTTCATGACAAGGAAAATGTAGTTTGAACACTAATTTTAGTATTCAGTTAACTTTCATGAGCCGTAAATTCCGTTTCGTCGTAATGTGATGCTGAATTGCCATTTGCTTTGTAAAAAAAAATCTTGAAAACTGTTTTTAAACTTTAATGAATTGTTGGTATAAAAACTGTTCAAGTTTTGAAACGTTGAAGAATTGTTGGTATAATTTCTTTAGCCATTGTGGTAGCCTACTTTACATCCTGGATTATATTATTATTATTTTTTTTTCTTTACATTTCAGTGAATATATAATGCTTTACATAAATCATTACTAAAGGTTCTTTGCAGCGTGCCTTCGCCCTCTAGCTGCAATCCCTTTCGTTCCTTTTACTGTACCCCCTTTCATATTCTCTTTCTTCCATCTTACTGTTAGGTTTTCCTCCAGTTACACTTTTCAGACCTTTTGCTGTCAAATTCCGTTTCTGGGCAGCATGGCCTCATAGGTCCCAGTGCTTGGCCTTTGGCCTAAAGTCTATATTCAATTCAGTTCAATTGACATGAATTATGATAAGTTTCCTCTCAAGACTCTGTTGATTCGATCAAAACCCATTTAATTATGATATTCATTTTGTAGTTTAATGGCTTTGAAATGGAATACGCTTACATTATTTTTAATTCATGTTGTGTGTGTGTTACTCGGTGACGTGCTGATTAGCGAGGTGGTTGTTGATTTGTTTAGGTTAGGGTTGCAGATTCCCTTGAGGGAAATCCACTACTGTCTTTTATTTTTTATTGCTGGTGAATTCTATACTGATAACGCCCTGGAGTCAAGTGATTGCAAGACGGTATCTTAACGACGCTGGAAAGTTGACGTATGTGCAAGCGGTCACCTGTTGACTTGTTTATTGATAGAGCAGAATGGCCTTAACGCCATTGCCTATCTTTGACATTTTTTTTTGTCTCGAAAAATGTCCAGTGATCATTGGACAGGGTTTTTCTATTTATGATACTGATGGAATTTATCGAAATTCAATGTTGCAGAGGTATTTGAAATGAATTTCCTATAAGGATATTTTGGTGCGAATTGCCCGCCGGGCAGTGGTCAAGTAACGTTCAGTTTGCTCTTTATAACTGAATTCATTCATTTGGCATCAAGGTCTTGGCCTGTGGTATCGTTTTCAGCATTCGCTTTGAAATAACAACCTAACGTCTCAGGTTCTCCCGCTAGGTTGATAAGATACGTATACGCTATCGTCTAAGCAGAATAATGATTGGATAAATTCGCCTCTTGTATAGCTTCATGCACGACAAAAAAAAAAAGAAAAAAGATAGTAATGATAAATGTTGCCGCCATTCTTGTTCCACTTGTCGTATAGTGACCCCTAACCATATAACATCCTCATGGTCACATCACAGAGTTATTGCCTGAAATTCTTTCATGCCGAGTGCCGCGCCATCTGGCTCATTTTGTCCCGAGGCGTCCGGAATGAATCCGAGCCACCTTTCCGTCCTGCACTTCTCTCTTCTCGTCCCTTCTCCAACCCATACTGTAATAAGAATATGAAAAGACTATTAAGAATATTGTTTTACGGGTAGGTTGAAATAGATCTGTATCTAGAAGACCGGCTTCACTTGTGTCCTAATATGCTTCGTCGTTGTCGATACACAGTCCGTAAGTTTATCGATCTACCGTGGATGTGCTGGGCTATGAAAAATGAAATTAGGATTTTGGCAGATGCTTGCTTTTACGATAGTTTACGAAGGAGGTATCAGAAAATATAGTTGTAATATTGGTTATTCCTGTCGTATTAGTATATTATTGTTATTACTTGGTCATTTTAAAGCACATAAGACTGGTTTGAACTTTTTCATGATTAGTGGTGCCTGATTCTTGTTTCTTTGTTGCCGTAATTATGCATACCTTTGCGCGTTTACATTGTTCTAATAAACTCTCTCTCTCTCTCTCTCTCTCTCTCTCTCTCTCTCTCTCTCTCTCTCTCTCTCTCTCTCTCGCATGCAGATGGGCAGTCACTCCTCTTGATTACATCTTTTGTTGTTCTCTTTTGTAAGTTATCCTCCTGTAATTTTCCCGGACCACCTGTTTTCCATTAGAATTGTAGGCTTCACGTGAATGAATATGTATCATTCACGCCTCCCCTTTTTCTCGTTCATGATTGCCTTAAAATGGAGCGACGAGTCTGTGGCCTGTCCGTTGCTTATTTTGAAGCGTCTGGATGGTTATTTGCTGGGTTTGTAATTCTGAATTGTGAAGAAGAAGAAGAAGAAGAAGAAGAAGAAGAAGAAGAAGAAGAAGAAGAAGAAGAAGAAGGGGTATGGTGTTGTCCTTGATTGTGTTGGGTCTGCAGCAGTACAAGTCCAGTAAATACACCGTACCCTGGTCCTCTTATTATTTACTCTTGTGGCGTTTCGTATTGCGTCATGGACTTGTGCGCTACTGCTTATTTCAGGGGCTTAACGAAGCTGTAACGTCGTTGGTGCTGAATATATGTCTTTATCACTATGATGGATCTTCGTACTCACCATCCCCCTTTGCTATGGCCTCCAATCTGTACCTTGGACACACACACACACACACGCTCCGCCTCGAAGCCAGCTTTAATCAACTCAAATTGCAACCATTATCTTGCCAATTGCCACCAACTATGGACCACCTGTACAGCAGTCCCTGGGCTGTCATTGCCCCTGTTTTTCATGGTTATGAGGTCATGTTGCATTTTTATACCATGTACCCCGTAAGCCTAAAACCACCCGCCCGTAGAATAATGATATGTTTACTGGTCCCCAGCTGTTTACCAGCTGTAATTGATCGTCTTTTGTTTCGAAAAAAAAAAAAAAAAAAAAAAAAATCGATGGGGTGATCGTAGGGTGAATGTTTGCTGTTTTGGTCCTTTGGAGTGTTAGGTTTTGTTCTTTTGTCCTTTCGTCTCTTGTTCTGTATCTTTCTACAGCATTTGACGGAGGGTCAAATCACATGTGCCCTTCATTCCGTCCTCTTGTCACAATACAGAGAGAGACAGAGAGTGGGAGTGACCTATAGTTTTATCAGGCGTTGGGTCTTTGTGTGATCTTACATTTTGATTACATTCTTGTCATGTAGTTAATGTAAGGTATGTTAAATATTTCATGCTGGCCTTGACTTGCTGTAATGACCGCAGAGAGGGATTACTTTTCATCCTGAACAGCATCCATTTATTAATCCTTCTCTCCATCCCCTGCCTGCCTCCCTGAACCGCCGCCATTAGTGCCTACACCAGAACCGCTGCCGTCTGTTGCGTACGCCTGCGGTGGTGTGGGCTACTGGCGATTCTCAAGTCACTCTTACCACCCACCGCGATACTTGAGAGAGACCTCCCCTTTTCCTCTTTTCTCCTGTTCCCCCTTCCGTTTTCTTCCTTCTCCGCCCTTCCACGCATTCGTTTCTTGTTGCTTTGTTCGTCGATTCCTCATTTTTTCTTAATCCCCCCATCGTTCCGGGCTCGCTCCTCTTACTTAATAATTACATCATCATTATTCCACGGCGCTCTCTTCCTCGGCACATACTCTCCTATCCGACTACAGCTATAATATTTATGCAGCCACATAGTCGGTATCATACTGCAGTATTTATTACAGCCACGCCCATGCATATTTATCCACGGGGAAAAGTAAAAAGGAAGGGATCAGGAAGGCCAGGAAGAGAGAAGGATGAGCTGCGCATTAAGAGTTCCGTAGGATTCGTCTTGTAAGGGAATGTCTGCAAATCTTACTATAAGGGGGCGCTTGACTATATGGTTAAAAAATATATATTTAAAAAAAAGGTTGGAGAGGCATTTCTGCTGCGGTCTATGGGTGGGTTAGGTACCAGGGGTACATATAGATACCTTGCCAAGAGAGAGAGGCAACCGGTTAAGGAGGCAATATGCTACGTAAACCAAATCGGGATTAGTACTGCCTCTGAATGTATTCCTGATGCATGTTTTGATAAATGGTTTGCGGTCTTAGTGGACGTTAGGTGATGTGCCTGCTCAAGTTGGGTTAATTTTTTTTTATTATTATTATTATTATTATTATTATTATTATTATTATTATGATTAGAGGTTAGGTGTACTTCACACCAAAGGTAAGGGGTTGAATTACTTATAAAGCTGTGTTGCCAGTGTTGGGTCGGTAATAATGAGGTTTATTCATTTATGCATGCGCTAGCCTTTCCAACTCCTCTGCTCACGTACGGTGAGTCACTCGTGTACAGATATTCGTTAGAGTGTTCTTGTTTTATTTTCATGACAGACGTTAAACTAGGTTTGCACGAGAGAGAGAGAGAGAGAGAGAGAGAGAGAGAGAGAGATCCAATCCATTCAGGAAATAGCGGGAGAGTCGACTGAAAATCTGTTTTAAAACTAGGACTGAGCGATGGTATGATCCCAAGGCTTCGCAGTAAAGATACTCTTCCTTTAATTTACTGATGTGACTTGGGGCATCTTCCTGATCCTTAGAAAATTAACCCACGAAAAACGGAAAGGACATTTTTTTGGTACTTTTGAATCTCTCTCTCTCTCTCTCTCTCTCTCTCTCTCTCTCTCTCTCTCTCTCTCTCTCGTGAAGGTACTGTTAAAATAGAACAATATTGGTGTATGTGGTAAACTTTTTTTACGTTTGACGATTCTTACCGTTACAGAAAAAGATGTGATTTTACATCATTTAATGCTATACGCTTATGGCTCTGCCATTCTAAAAGGGGAAAAGGCGTTTGTATATTCCCATCAGAGTATGAAGTTTTGAGTTAATCCTTATTTAAGTCATCCCTCTGAATGACTTGGATGTCGATGTTGACTGTTGTCACTCAGCTGCTTTTGGAAGTTTATCAGTTTTGAACGGGTATGAAAATTTCTAGAGTACTCTCTCTCTCTCTCTCTCTCTCTCTCTCTCTCTCTCTCTCTCTCTCTCTCTCTCTCTCTCTCTCTCAAGTGCATACTTTTCTTTTAATGTAGTAGTCCATGTATCCGGGGAATAAATTCCTTCCTTCAGAACTTTGATTTCGACAAGTGAAAGGACGACTGTCCTTGACATCATGACCATTTGGGAATTTGGTTCGAATGTAAATCATTGTATTTACGAAGTGAAGTTAGCAGTGATCAGAATAAGGCAGTTTCACGATTTATCATCTGGTGTTCATTCCAGCATTTGAAAAATGCGGATAGGAATGCATGTATGTTACGGGAGCCGTTCATGTGACGCCAGGCAGAAAGGGAAATAGAAATTACGAAGAATAAATAAGAAAGATTTAGTTTTTAATTAGAAGGAAGATGGAAAAATGCAAGCTATTTATGGGAAGTAAAACTAAAAATTTTACCGTGACTTTTGCTTTTTAGGTGGACATTATGATGACGTTGAGAATTACTTTACATCTGTTTGTGCCTCCTTATGCCGTGCAATCGCGCGACTGAATGAAAGTGCTTTTGAAATTTGTCGTCGCTTTTCTGTAAGCAGAGAACGGAAGAGTCATTAAAAGAAGTAATGAAATCTGGAAGAGTGGAAAAAACCGGTGCCGGTGCTAGTATTACTGATGATAAATGAAATATGGAAGGAATAAAGTTAGCGCCGAGGGTATAAAGGAAGTGGAGAATCAAGGGCAGGATATGCTTATCACTGCCCTCTCTGCCCACAGGTTGCAAGGACGCATAGGCACCCTTCTTTAGCATTTGCATGTTTGTGGCAATGTTTGTTTGGATGTTGATTACAGATGCATGGAATTTACACGCAGATTTTTTCACGTTCAAGAAATTCGCCAGTGTCATCTGTGCTCGCGAAGAACCTTGAGATTGTCTTACATATGCCCTTTCAACCCCCCACCCCTAACTCAACCCGTCCATTTTGTTGACGTACCTCTTGTTTTTTCCCTAACCTTTTTCTTCCCCTTGACATGTATTGACCCATAACATAGTGTCTCGTCAGCGCCACCACCCCTGCCGTTTGATCCGTCTGCCACACAACCACACGCACGCGCACGCACAAACACACACGCAAATGATGAATCGCATCAGGGCTACTGAATCATTCATAAAAATCACCCAGCCAATCATACTTAAACTGTATTATTTATTAGTGTTAGTGGTGTACACAAGTAACCCCCACCGTTCAGCTCCCGCACAAGCATGTGGGTGTTCTGCACTGCTCACTGTTTCACAGTGTGTTGTGTTATATTTGGGAGCGTTTGTCTGCATGCTGAAGTTAATACTGCTCAGTGTACTTTTTGCATACAGCTCAGATGACTGGGCTGTTCTGTAAGTACACACACATACATACATACATATAATACATATATTTATACATTATATAATATATGTATATATATGGCGGTATGTACAGAATGGTATTACTGGTTGTGTTGTCAAAGAAAAGTGTATGTAGTATGCTACGTACCATGATTAAGATACATCGCATAGCGCTTTCAAGTTGGCATTGACATTAAACCTCACCCATCATCAACAGGGATTAGAATATTATTGATTACAGCTCCTTTGTAACATTCCTGTCGAATTCAAGAGCTTCCGCTCTGCAGCAGAATAGTGGATGTGCTTGCTAGCATAACCATATATATAAATTATATATATATATATATATATATATATATATATATATATATATATATATATATATATATATATATATATATATAATTTCTGACTAACATCAGGATCGAACCCAGGTCTTTCAATTGAAAGGGAAGGGCGCTGCCCACTAGGCCATACAAGTCTAAAAGAATTTGGAACCTGAAAGCAACTGCACCCAAGGAATTACCTGGACAAACTAACTGCTTGCATACCAGCGAGTTTTCCCCAACTTCCCGACTCAGCAATGATCCAGTTGACAGCATTTCATTCGAATTATCCCCTTGTATGGCCTAGTGGGCAGCGCCCTTGCCTTTCAATTGAAAGACCTGGGTTCGATCCTGTTGTGAGTCAGAAATTTATTTCTGTTCCACACATGATTGTGTGTTGATTATTTCTATATATATATATAATCTATTTTTGAATATTGATGTCTCATTTGCAGGTTTCTATTGATCCTCATAAATTTGTAGAGTAACTTTTTCAAGTTGATCTAGAGGCGCTGTGGATGAATGACTGGTCGCAAGCTGTGACGCCAACTAATTTCGAGTTATCAGTACATTTGTTCCAGGTCTTTCTTATGGAGTTCAATGGTTTCGCTCACTTTGTTCTTCGTGGAAGCGTCATTGCGTGAACGGCCTGGCCAAATTGAAATTGTGTCGATGGATGACAAATTTAGAACGGCAGGTTTAGAGCGAATTGAAGTTGGTGAGAGATTAATGAAATCTTAAAATTAACAGTTCGTAATTAAGAAATCTTTCTCTCTCTCTCTCTCTCTCTCTCTCTCTCTCTCTCTCTCTCTCTCTCTCTCTCTCTCTCTCTCTCTCTCACCCTTATCTGCCGTCTTTTTGTTTCTGTCGGAGCTATCGTCTCTCATCGCGTTGTCCCTCTCCTCCTGCAGGGGAGTTCCCAGGGGCGCCAGTAATGACAGATTGAAGCGATTAAGGCTGGGGTCTGCGTTGGCAGTCTTTGTTGGCGTCAGAGTATGGACTTGGGGCATTTGCATTATAGTATCCGCTTCCTTTGCACTCCCCTCAGCGCGCTTGCGCGCACACGATTAGTGTGCCGTTAAGACAGCCTTTTATGGAAAAGGCATATATAACAGTGAGAGACTAGTGGGGGCAGGGGAAGGGTGTCGGAAAATCGACAATTTATGGATTTCCTTTGAGAAAGCTTAGGTGAACAGATGTGGTATAAGGAGGAATCAGGGTGATGAGGCGATAGCAAAAGAAAATGTGCTTTGGAGAAATTGAAGTCGCCCACTTCATTATTTACGCGTTATCGGTGTAGTTACTGTTATGTATATCGTTATATAGATCTCGGTGTTCACATAATGGTCTGATTGTCTTGACATTACCCAGAATGGCAAGTGAATAAGAGACAAAGCGTGTTGTCCCCAACATTTTTCTTCGAGTTAAGATATACATGTTAAATTTATGTCGTGAGCAAGTGCAGTAAAGGCATGCGTGAATTGGACGAAATTTGTGACATTTTATAGGTTGGGGGGTCGTTATGTTTTCGAGAGTGCGTTCTTGGGTGACAGGAATTTTGGTGTCGATACGTCGATGGCTTTGTGTATGTCATGGGAAGGGAACGCGCGGGTCCGGAATCATTTTGTTAGTTATAGCTTCCCAGGCACCATTTCAGCCTTCGATTCCCTTTTGGGGGGGACCAGTTGGCGTGGTTCTGTCCGGTGTTACAGGCGTTGTCTGCTTATGCATTCGTATCTTAGTAGAAATTGTAATAATACATACACATATGTATATATATATATATATATATATATATATATTTATTTATTTATTTATTTATTTATTATTACTGTAACACATACATCAACGAACAGCTGAGCAAAGATCTCTACCACCATTCATGATATAATCCTACGGTGAATGTACTCCGGGTTTCGTTTTCACGACTACATTTTTCCTAGAAAGCTTTTGAATAGAAAGTAGAGGGCGAATTCTTGTTGCTTTTTCGTTTACTTACAACATTTGCTTGGTAGAAATTCACTTAACTTTCTTCTATTCAGCTTTCGAAGTGAGACTGCAGTCTTGCCTGTTCCTTGTTGTGTCAGTGACTAGTTTAACGTGGTTAGTTTTTTATGCTATATTTTCTCATCTTCTTAACCATGTAAAATAAATAACGTCAGCTTCGTTAGTATGACTGTTGTTCTTGCCCTCTTCCCTTATTATTTTCACTCTAAAGGTTGGAGCAATGAATCTAGCAACTGGAATTTTTTATCAGCCGGATTTAAACTGGTTTACACTCGACTTCTTTTTCATGTTTTAAAGACAGCTTATTTAGCATATTTACATACGAGAGAGAGAGAGAGAGAGAGAGACTCTCAGTTCCCCCGCCCCCCCCCACCCGACTCTTTTTCATGTATCGTTTTTCATTGTATTGATTTCCCGTATTACCCGCAGGGTAATTATTGTATTTCAGTGTAATGTCCCCTTGAGCCCTGAATTATTTCTCGTGTCGGTCCTTTGACTGTATTGTAACCTTTTATTCTGTGTCTGTGTGCACTTTTCGAGAAGTAGTCCTATCGATTCTGTTCGAATTTCTTATACGATGTGGGCTGTTCAGTGTCACTTTCGCGTCGCGGTGTGCCAGTGGTATTTTACTTATGGAAATGATATGTCGATTTGTATTTAATGGCGAAATTTTGTGAAATAGTCTTATTCTGTTGCTGCTACTACTAACCGAATCAGTATGCTTGACCCCCACCCCTTCTCTCTCTCTCTCTCTCTCTCTCTCTCTCTCTCTCTCTCTCTCTCTCACACACACTTTTGAGTTTGGTTGCATTACATCCATGAAGTTGTAAATCCTCTTTCATAATGAAATATAGAGTTTGTGGAAAAAAGACCCCTGATTTTCGATACGTATTTAGTGAATATTTAGGGGATTTAAGACCGAAGAATGTCGAGGTTTAAAATTGGCCTTATTATTTGCAACGAGCGATCCACTCCACCTCTGCATCAAAAATCGCTAAGAGAGTGACTTAACTTTGTGTATGCAAGCGCATGCATGCGAGAGGGTATGCAGGAAGGAGACAAGCGTTCTTGTAGAAGGCTGAGACCGAAGGCAGCTTCAAACTTCGAAATTGGATTATGATTGCGGTCAAGGAGACTGACTAGTCTTCGGCATTGCACGTCTTCATTAATACTGCTCGTTATTTGGCGGTATTTCCCATACCACCGTAGTCTTTTAAATCAGGTCAGGTGATACAGTATATACTGTCTGTATGCCGGTGTGTGTGTAGCTTATGCACAGTACTAGGTGTGTTCCACAGATTTTTATTTTATATCGTTTTCCAGGTTTGTCTTATTGAATGTCTTTTTTTCTGTCGTTTTTGCCCCCCGTTTTTTTAGTTTTCTGAAAAGAAAACTATTGTGCCGGCTTTGTCTGTTCGTTCGCACTTTTTCTGTCCACCCTCAGATCTTAAAAATTACTGAGGCTAGAGGGCTGCAAATTGGTATGTTGATCACCCACCCTCCAATCATCAAACATACCAAATTGCAGCCCCCTAACCTCAGTAGTGTTTATTTTATTTAAGGCTTAAGTTAGCCATAATGGTGTGTCTGGCAACGATATAGGCCAAGCCACCACCGGGCCGTGGTTAAAGTTTCATGGACCGCGGCTCATACAGCATTATACCGAAACCACCGAAAAATAGACCCAATTTCAGTGGCCTTGATTATGCTATGTACAGAAAACTCGATTGCGCTGAAGAAACTTCGGCCCATTGGTTACTTGTAATCCATGCAAATACCTACCAAGAATGTGAATTCTTTCGTAAACACGAATGATTTTTTAATGGCTCACCTTCTAAAATCGAAGTTTCGGGCTACTTTTAGCCGTCTACTGTTTAGTACAACCAGATGTTGGAAGCTCAGGTGTTCAAAACTTCCTTTCATAATTGTAATCGGTATTATAAACCTCGGTATTTGGTAAACGGTTTGTTAGCTTTTGTATATTTAAAATCGTCCGCAGCCTTTTTTTTTTATCCAAAATAATATTGATTTTTTTTATCCAAAATAATATTGAGGTGTACTGTGAGCTGTTGTTTTTGCAAGTGATTCGAATTTAATATACAAAATGTTTACGCATATTGTAAACGACAGCAGACATAACATTGTGCTGATTGAATTAATTTGCATTCTTCGGTGCATCGCTGATATATACCTTGCTTCTTCGAAGGAAGTAAGTCCTTTGTTCTATCCTCTCCGTGCATTATTTGAGGCTCAATGAAATCTTCTCTGTCTGTGATGTTTATCCCTTACTTGTGTGTTTTCCATTCACAAGTCGAAAACGGAATTCTAGACCTCGAAGTATCGTCACCGAAATAGCTACCGGCTATTTTATTCATGTGAAAACCTTCGTTTATTTTGCGGTGTTTTATTTTACCCCATGGCTTCCATTCGAAAGCCTCTCCTTGTGTGTGTCATCTATTTCGGGAGCCTGCAAAGGGCTGTCTTTTCTGCTGGTGGTGCTTTCTTGGTCGGGAGTCGTGGCCGTCGGCAGGTTTGAGGTGTCTCTCTTGCTTCGGTCCAACAAAAGCAGCCTTGCGGTAATATAGACAGCCGTTGTGTAGGACCTTTGTGCATCTATTGTGCAAGCGTACGTGCTTGTTTGTGCTTGCATGCTTTTGAAGGAAGAGGAAAGGGTAGTAGAATAGACGCTTGTGCTGAACAGCTTTGTAGTAGAGGGCGGGGATTTGAAGGGAAAAGACGTAGGGGGTTTCCTGACTATTTGCTTGCTTTCCGTTCTACGCATTTTCTACATTTCCACGTTTTTCGTCTGTTGGGTTGCAAGGACCTTTGTCGTTTCTCGTCGAGTTGGTTTATGATATTTAGTTTCACCGTTCAGTAGTGGAATTGGAAATGCTTTGCCAGTATGACGTTAGTTCTTTTCATAAGGAAGGATGTTTAGTTGTGTGGCCAAGCGCATTTGTGAAGTGATTTATGAAAATGGAAATTGAGATTGGCCTTTGGAGAGAGAGAGAGAGAGAGAGAGAGAGAGAGAGAGAGAGAGAGAGAGAGAGAGAGAGAGAGAGAGAGAGAGAGAACTTAGAGTAAGATGCTTTATGCTAACAACTTCCTTTAAATTTCATAGGAGTTGAAAAAGTGATTTGAAAATCAGCAGCATTTTCAGCCCACCACTCCACTCCACTCCGGTGTTGAAGGGTGAAGAAGCCATCGGCGGTCTTGGGTCGACATCAGGGGTTGATGTGAAATGGGTTGCGATGGTTCAAGGGGGTTGTTCGTCTAAAATGAAAGGTTTTGGGGGGAGGACCTTCAGGGTGAGATGGTGGCCGCTGAAGTGTCCCAGGGGGCGTGCGACTTCCTCCTTGGGTTCTCCTGATGGTGCAGCTACCGCAGCCTTAGGGCCACTGCCTCCACTACTTAATATACCCTTAGGCTAATCCCTTCCCTTCCCTTCCCTCCGTCCCTCTCCCCCTGTCCCCCGTCCACGTTCGACGCCATCTACATTCACAGACAGTCATCGCCTGCAGATTTGCGCCGCTGCTTTTGTTGACGTCTTGGCCTCAGCCACACTCGGTTTTCTATATGGCAGAATTGATATGCGAGAAGCGCCTATATTAGTGCAATTAGGTTTTGCCGCCTCTGCCACCTCCTCCTCCTCCTCCTCCTCCTCCTCCTCCTCCTCTTTTTCCCTTGCAAGTATGGTAGTTATTTCCGCTTCCTCCGCTAACCAGTGCTGCGCCGTTGAAAAGCTTTGATAAAGAACACCCCTCTCTATTTGGTTTGCTTCATGTGCTGCCCGTCTGAAGAACACGTTCGCTAGTATTTGGTTTCCCAGCTGTCTTTGATGTTTTGCTGTTGTTACTATTAGTGGTGACATTCCAAAGGAGGCGAGGTATCACAGTCTTGAATAAGGGCATAAATACCATAATTGGAATATGTAATAAAGATACAGGTTATTGCAAGACGGTTCATACCATTCATATTTCAGCCTGTCGAAATGACTGTCCTTTTGCGAAACTGTGTTACTTATATAGTCATCATTTTCAAAACTAGTATTATTATGATGGCATTGGATCTGTTCCCAAAGTGCAATCATACAAGCAGAACTAGCAGAAGTATCGAACTGTAAGAAGCAAAGGTACTAACTATTCAGTACTAGCTGAGCATAAAAAGTGGTTTGTTGCACGTATAATTGCTGGAAAGGTAACTTTTTTAGGGACATGCGTTGGCCATGGAAATAGGAAGCCACTACATGGCTTTATAAAGCTACTTTTGAGCGACTTGATTCTGTGCTTCCCAGATGGCCCCCCGCCCCCCCCTTTCTTTCCAGAGAAACGAATACTTATTCTTTCCATGAATGATAAAAAGAGAGAGGGGGGAAAAAAGTTTCCTTTGTTAGAGACGGAAATGCAATTGCTGTTGTATTTCCAGCGCTGAGACTAGGTGTTGCAAAGGTGGAGCTGGAAGGGGTTTCGAGTTGTGGGTGGGCTGGGGTTGGGAATTTGGGGGTGGGGGGTTGAAGGGCCCTGCTGAGTGTGCGGATGTGTCGCAATTTGAGCTTAACCTGCGACCGACGACAATAGCAGAGAACGCCTTCGAGCGACAAAGCCGGTAGGAAAAATCCCTCTATATATACGTACAGCTGGAGGAGGAGGAGGAGGAGGAGGAGAAGGAGTAGGAGCTGCTGTATCGCAGGAGGAAGGAGTGTTTTTCCTGGAGAGGGTGTTTGCCGTTGAGGGTCGACACTGCAACTGCAAGGCTATGCTGCTGCGTCGGAGCAGCATTACGTTTGCCCTTGGTTATATATAAGTAAAGCGTGATTATAGTTAGTTACTTTTCAGGGGGGAAGGAAAATGAAAGGGGTGGAATGTAAAGTGCCTGGAATAGTTACTGAATATGGAAGGGGTGTGGGGGAAATAGAAACGGGGTGGGGAGGGGTGACAAGATAGAAAAGATTGCAGTACTACTTGCCTCCCATTCACCCACCCATCTACTTCCAGAGGCCACCCTTCTCGCCACTTTGCCGAAATTTCTTCGTAGAACGCAATTCTCTCTCACTTTCAAATAGATAGAACGAAGCTTTTTGTTTATTTGTTCGTCTGAACTGTGGAAAAAACACTGAGGTGTAAAGAATGAGGCTCTGTTGGATAGAGGTCGTGGACGATTAGAAAAGGAAAATTAGTAGGTCTGTAATGAACCTAATAGCGAAGGAGGTGGGTTAAAAAGGGGCTTAAATTACATAAAGGATAACAGTCATTATAGCCAGAATTGGCGTGATGAGGGAATAAACAAGACCGGTAAATAAACGCCTCTGGTAAATGATTCTCTCTCTCTCTCTCTCTCTCTCTCTCTCTCTCTCTCTCTCTCTCTCTCTCTCTCTCTCTCTCTCTCTCTCTCCATGTGGCTCAGATGACACTGTGTGGAAACTGAGCATAAAATATATCTTTTTTTCGTCTCTAAATCCACTTTATCTCCCCCGTTGAAATCGTCCATTAAAAATGATAAAACCCGTTGCAATGTCCTCACTGGTTGTTCAAGTCTTTCAGACCAATCGGACAGCTGTATTGCCAAGCACGAGTTCTCCCACCTTTTACGTATTGTCGAAGGAAGAGATAAGAAAAACGAGGCTTCTACAGGATGAAAAAGAGAGAGAGAGAGAGAGAGAGAGAGAGAGAGAGAGAGAGAGAGAGAGAGAGCGCAAGAAGAGTCGTTGGTAGGTTTTCACCATACATTTCATATTCAGTGCTTTGCCGCCTTTTTTTCGTAACACTCTTATGTTTAAGAGCTCGTGTCGTTTCTTGGTCTTTCACGGTCGTAAGCGTAGCCATTTCATGTTTGCTAATATTCTCATTTTAATGGAAAAAAATGTGGGAGTTACGAGATAGATTTCAGGTGATACCTCATCCTTTCCGCGATTTACCTCTAGCTTGTCTATCTTATGTTTATTAATCGTTGTTAGGTTTTAATTTTGAAGATAAAGTAATCATAAATTTATCATCGTCGTCGTCTTGTACTTCAAGTATCTTACAGGAGGTCCATGGAAGACTAATTGAAGGATTGTCAGACGAAATTTTAGCAGGTCATTGAAAACCGTTGCTGACGGTTAACCTTGATATAAACACGGTTGCGAGGTCTAGCACGTAGCTGTCATCATTCGGTACTCCAGTTTTTCTGAGAAGTACTTTGATGGAGTTTCGTAACTCAACTCGCAGGTCTGAGAAGGCACTTACAAACTGATGAGCGGTTATTTGGTTGCAACGATCGATTTCAGCTCTGTAGCGCAGCCACAAGGAGTACGAACTATAGTGGACATGGGAGAGTATAGATTTCACAGGAGTCGAATGCAGCCCTCACAAACGGACTTTTCGTTTGCGTGGCATTTCCGGATTCTAGGAAGAAAAAGGAGGTCGTGATTCCTCCCTAGACGTGGCACATTGGACGAAAAACTCTTCCTAGCTTTCCAAATGGTTCGTATGGAAGCAGTGCATCTCTTGTAATTGGCAGTGGCCCTTCATTACCGAGGGGATGTTGTTCTTGCGTCGTTTTCTTGCTCCGGTCCACGTACCTCTCTTCTCATTTTCGTGATCCCTCCTTGCATTATCTCTTATTTCCTTTTGTTCCCCCCATTCATCTGTGGGAGTAAGACAAGGGTGGAAAAAGCTGCAAGTCGTTTCCCTTTTTGGTTCTTTTTTTTCGGTTTTGGCTCCCCTCTCCCACTTTTTATGTCTTGATCATTGGCGACCGAAAACCCTTGGTTTCTTTCCGCCATTTTGCCATTGTCTTCGTTGCGATTCGTTAGGTTAATTGGTAATTACTGCGTTTGTTAAGAAAATCTTATTATAATCTCTCTCTCTCTCTCTCTCTCTCTCTCTCTCTCTCTCTGAAATAGTTACATTTCCATTTATGCGTACGCATTGGGAAAGCCCATTTCAAATTAGTGTTGTTGATATGAAGGCAGACCGTACTGTCAAATGAGTGTCCTTATCAGGCCACGCTCAAGAATAGAACGACAATGAACGTCAAATTATGGACCTAACTTCGAAGAAACCGGTAGACTCATCGCTATCTACCGATCTACGTAACTTTTCAGAACGCAGTAATTCTTTAATAAAACATGGTTTTTAGTTTTTTGTAAAAGAAAACTATTGAGATGGTTTTGTCTGTCCGTCCGCACTTTTTCAGTCTGTTTGCAATTTTTCTGTCCTCTCTCAGATCTTGAGAACTACTGAGGCTAGAGGGCTGCAAATGGAATGTTGATCATCCACTCTCCAGTCATCAAACATACTAAACTGCAGCCATCTAGCCTCAGTAATTTTGATTTCATTTAAGGTTAAAGCTAGCCATGATCGTTCGTCTGGCAACGCTGTAGGACAGGCCACCACCGAGCCGTGGCTGAAAGTTTCATGGGCTGCTGCTGCTCATACAGAATTATACAGAGACCACCGAAAGATAGATCTATTTTCGGTGGCCTTAATTATAAGCTGTACAGAAAACTCGATTGCACCGAAGAAACTTCGGCGCATTTTTTGCTAGTTAGAATTTGGATACGGAATGCCTTTCGTTTTAATTGTTGCACCAGTTTTCCAGTACCTTTGGGTTTCAGCCGCTCGGAAATCGGCGTGACAAAAGAAATTACACCACTTCTTTGACGATTCGTTGGTTGACTCCAACGAAAGTCTTGCGTTGAATGTTTCAGATGGATGATTTTCAATCGACTGGATAGATTGAACAGGACGGCAGTATTGGTGATTGTACAGTTAACGAGAGACTTCCAGGCAAGCTTTTAGACTGCTTGGCATCATTCGTTTCAGAAAGATTAGATTGCTTTTTCTTAGGCACCATATACTGATGCATTTGTTCCCACCTGCTTTACCGATTTATGTAAGTTCTGCGATATAGAAGAAGTGTACCATAGTAGCTATGCTGTCGTGAATAAACCATAATATTGATAGAGTAAATTAACTCCGCTTCTTAGCCGGAGAGAGTTTGTCGGCTGCAGTGGTTGGCGAGCGGCTCTTTAATATTCGCCACGCAAGACTCCGGTGGGCGTTTTTGTCGATCGTTCTGTCCTTGATCCCCGAGGGCGAGAGGTGTATAGTGGCGGTGCCACTCGAGCGTGACCTTCGTCCGCGGGCGTCTCCGGCTACGTCGGCGTCGGTGGCGGCGTCGTTAGTCATGTTGGTCGTAGCGTGTATTAACGTTCTTCAAGAAAATAAAAACCTCTACTAGGGTGCAAATGTCAGAGACTTGTCTACTCGCATTCTAGTTAGGACTGTCGTTTGCCTTTAGATGAAGTGTAAGGGTGCTAATATACTACTACTCTTCGCTTCTAAAAAAAAGAAAGTTTTAACTGGAACGCCAACACAAACGCAGGAGCAGGTTACAGAACTGGGTTACCCTTGACAACACAGAGGGACCCTTGAAATATTACAGATGTGGAAAAAAAATCGGCAGTAATGAGACATTTCCTTTGCATACAGCGCACTCCCCCTTGTAAGATCTCAACCCCCTTCCACCCACACCCATTCACACGTTTTCCATAATGCCGAACGAACGAATACAGCCTGCTTATCCCTTCACGCTAATGGAGGTCACAAGATTTCTGGTTTATACATTATGCTCAAAATTTCCCTTTTCCAGTAGTGTAGATTATTTTCAGATTTTATTTGGTTACGTTTTTATTTTCAATTCGAATGTAGCTTTTTAATATGTAAAGTCTATTTTTTATCGTTTCAACTGTTGGCCAAATGTAAAAGTAAAAAAAAAAATATTTTTTTTAAGTCATGGGAAATAAATCTACGGTTTACAAACTGCCACGTTGAATGTGAGCAACCGTAAGTGGGGTGACAAGGTGAGCCTTGACTTGACCTTTTGAATGATCCTTCAGGTGACCTCATGGGGTGACCCCACACGTCTTCCAGCGCTGGAGGGCCTCTACCTTGGTGCCTAGGGCCTTTTCACGCTCTCACTCATTCCAGGGGCCAACACTGGGGGCACGCAGAGAGTTTAAAAGACCTCTCTTCCTCTTGCTCTTGCCTCGGGTGGATTACTATAGGGAGCTAGGTGGGTTCTCTGGCGAGGTTAGGTAAAGAAAAGAGAAAGTGACTTTCTTCTGAGAGAGAGAGAGAGAGAGAGAGAGAGAGAGAGAGAGAGAGAGAGAGAGAGAGAGAGAGAGAGAGAGAGAGATGAAAGCCGTGGGGTTTTAGTAGCGGTACTTGCTGTTTAGTGCACAATTTAGCCGCAATTTCAGTTAACTTTCACGCACCTCCCAATTTATTTAGATGCGATGATCTATGAAGACTGATGCGTGTGTTTCGAGGGTGTAGAGAAAGAAGACCACAGAGAATGATTCATTTTGTCTTTTTTTCTTCTTCTTCTTTACCTTCCAGTTACTCGAGGAAACTTGGCTAGATACCATGATGGTGACGTACACACTGCATTTTCCTTCAGTTTCGGGGAAGAGGCTCATCGAAAGGTGGGGTTTGCTAAGCAAAAGGTTTCAAATCAGGTTGAGGTCGTGCGGAGGTCGTCACCACTAAGTATCGAAGTCATCATGCGGGTCAGGCAGTGGTGTCATGGTCGTGACTACACACACGGGCTGGGGCTGGAAATCATCTTGTTGCAGAACGAGAAAGGAAGGAAGAAGAGGAAGAGGGAAGAAATGTGGGAAGGAAGAGAGAGAGAGAGAGAGAGAGAGAGAGAGAGAGAGAGAGAGAGAGAGAGAGCAAGGGGAAGTCAAGGAGTAGATGATGTGATTATATGGAATAGAAGGAAACTTGATAAATAACGAAGACATTAAAAGGGAAGGGGAAGGAAGATCGACGAGGATAAGGATGGGGAAGAAGAGAGAGAGAGAGAGAGAGAGAGAGAGAGAGAGAGAGAGACGTGATGGAGGAAGAGGAGGAGGAGTAAGGGTTTTAAGAATAATAGCAGAAAACTAAATGAATGACGAAGGGTCAGGGTTGGAGAAAGAAGGGAAGACGGACGCAGCAGGGAAGGGTTCAGAATTTTGAAAGAAGGAATGGAACATAGAAATAAAAGGGGTGGAGACTCAACCACACTCACCCTCTCATCCTGCCCTAGGAGTAAAGAAAAGCTAGAATTACACTTGGGAGAGAGAGAGAGAGAGAGAGAGAGAGAGAGAGAGAGAGAGAGAGAGAGAGAGAGAGAGAGAGCTGCGCATGGGGTCATGCAGTCGTGCTCGTGAGGGCGGAGGTCAGAACTTAGAATTTGGTATCATGGGAATTTAGTAATCAGGAACCAATAACAGCTCTTCTGAGATTGAGGTAATCGGGAATTTCATTAATTTTGCTACCGCGTGTTTTTTTTTTTTTCATGCACTTTGACTTCAGGAGCTTTTTGCAAAATCCGTAGCAAGGCGTAATTACAATGCGTTCGTGGAAATTTGGCTTTGAGAACCGAGTTCACATCCTAGATCTAAACAATCGTATTTTAATGTGCACATGCAGTGAAATTAGATGGACGTTAATCCGTAATGTACAAGACCTTTTGATATCGGAGAGAGAGAGAGAGAGAGGCGTTACTGAATGTGCAGTGTGTTGCTGTAGGTCGAACCGCTAAGAGGCCAGGTCATCAACTTTGGACCACAGGTCACATAAGTTTCATTGCTCCATCCCAAGTCAGCCCCAGCCATAGCCCCAGCCCCTGCCAACTCCAGTTGCCATTGTGACACCAGTTCCATGCACTCCAAGCAAGGAAAATCAGGTACAGCCTTTTGCTGAGTTTCAGAGGAAGGTATTACGGGTTGTGGAATTTAAAAATGTTTTTCATTTATGCTTTTCACGTTACAACAGAGGAAAGTCTTGAAATTTAGGCTCTGGTGTTGCTATATTCGATAGTCGTTTGCATATGTTTTACACAGTTTATGCTATCAAATTCTAATAACCTCATGCATTTCAGTATTGATGAAATGGCTCTCTCTCTCTCTCTCTCTCTCTCTCTCTCTCTCTCTCTCTCTCTCTCTCTCTCTCTCTCTCTCTCTCACATGACGTGGGCAACTTGCCATTTTCCTAACCTGAAGAAAGTAGAATACCCGTCACCCATGATCTGGGACCTATTGTCACAGCGTCCTAACATTTAAATTCCCGTTAGCTTAGCTTAGCAAAGCAATATCCTTCACCCCTGAGGGTTTCACTTTTCTGGCAGCGGCACAGGTGAAAGAAACACCTTTGCTCTGCACTTCGTGTCGAAATGTAAACTCTTCTCTTTCTTTGAGGTGAAGACGAGTCATCGCGTCTAGTTTATTGAAACGAGACCAGAAATAGGTCTTGATTTTTTTTATATAGGATTATACAAGAGACCACGGTCTTACTATTGGAGTAGATCCACCTTTTGTATATTTGTTGTTGGGGCTTATCCATCGGGAACCACTTTATCACGTCATCACTCTACGGATTCACTGCATAATGACGAGGATGAAAAAGCCCAACCTCTCTCTCTCTCTCTCTCTCTCTCTCTCTCTCTCTCTCTCTCTCTCTCTCTCATTTCTCCCATTGTTTCCCATTGTTTTCGCATTATTTTAAATTAATCTCCTTCATATTTACTGTGCATACATCCCTTTCGTCCATATTCACATTATACGGTTCCACTGAGTTAAAGTTGAAACATAAATGTATTCATTTATATGCACCGACAAATGCATACATGTATGTATCATTATACATGCTGCATGCATTTTGATCTATCTCTCTCCCCTTGCCATGCTTTTCTAAAATGAGCCGTGTGCTCATCTTCCCTGAGGGCTGCAGTTCCCTGTTACCAGTGGAGATAGCGCGTTGTTCGCTGCAAACTTCATTATGATGTAGGCATTCATAAGCGTTCGTCACTATTCAAAGGCGTATTCGCGGATCTTTCTATGTCCCATTCATACTTTATAAAAAAAAAGAGAGAAAAATCAGAAATGCTTCAAAGGATACCGATTCTGTCTCTTCATCCATGCACGCTTCGTTCTGTCTCTCTCTTTCTCTTTCGCTCCTTCGTCCTTGACTTTGTGTTTGTGTGTGTGTGAGGGGTCTCTCTCTCTCTCTCTCTCTCTCTCTCTCTCTCTCTCTCTCTCTCTCTCTCTCTCTCTCGTCGGTATATGTATGTGTTAATATAACTTATGCATTTATATGAAAACTCCATATCGTGAAAAACATTAAATTACGATGGAAATTTCCCTTTTTAGGTCTGTAATAATTAATTGATACTGTTAGTTTTAAGTCCTCTCAGAGTGTTTTCACAGAGCTAAAAAAAAATTATTCTTTTTCCACTGTTTTTAGGCTCTTGACTAAATCATTTTTTTTTGTGCTAACCTTATCTTGGTTATATTATATATTGGTATTTTGTTATTTTCAGTTATGGAATGCCAGTTCCATTATACTCTTCTTTTAGTGATTCTTAAAATGGCATTATAGTAGTGCGTTGATTTGACTTATTTAAATGGTTTATGTTTTATTGTGATATTAACAAATGAAGTCCATAATTTGGCGTATAAATATACACATGCAATGTGTACATGAATATTAAGGCATTTCGGCTGTTTCCATTGAAACATTTTACCATTTAGTAAAAAATAGTTGTCATTGTGTAGCCCTTCAAATTTTTTTCATTACATAATTTCTATAGATAATAACGTGATGCCATTTGCGTGATTTTGTAGCTAGAATCTGTATTACATTTTACGGACTGGTTTTACACTGTATTTTCATTTCATATTTTAAATTGACGAGATATTTGCTATTATATCCAGTCAGAATTTTGCCACATATGTCGAGTTCATTTTCCAAATTCCATTTTTCTAAATATATAACGTTTACGTTTTTATTGCATGTTTGTATGTTTATTGGTTTCATTTTAGCTTGGAAGAAATAGAACGTAAGTTTAGGGGAAAAAAAAAACCATGTTTTGTCGAACCTTCAATGTCAGGCGAATGGTACCAAGGGACACTCATAGCTAATTTTTATCTTCGTATTGGGAGATGATCCTGAGATATCGGAAGGGAAAAGCAACGATTTTATTCGATTGAACTTTTGAGACGAAAGTACGTTTCTGTAAGCTTTTGTCACTTTTCTTTTAGTTCATGTGATTCGGTTACTGTTAAATTGCATTTTGTTTGTCATCAAATTTTTTTGGAAAGAACGGGAGCCGCTGAATTTGTTAATCTAAGCAGACAGTGATGTATGTGCAGTCTGAATAACTGTTCTCCCTTCAGTGAAATGAATGCTAGGGAAAATGTTGATCTGTCAGAGGAACCAGATGTCTGCTGTAGAATATCTTTGAACGAATATCTTAGAACCTCGCATGTTTGGCACCTCGAATGAAGGGGGAGGGTAGTGGGGAATGGGTAGAGAAGTGAATGTTATTCTTCTTTGGGTGTTTTGGTGCCACAGGAAAGAAGAAACGATGTGAAAACTTTCTGGCTTTTTGCGGGATTCCGATATATATATATCGCCTGTGACACACGACTGATGGGCGAGGCCTCGCTTGTGAAATTTCGTCCTTTGGATGGTTTGTTTTTTGAGGAACTGCAGATTTATCTCTCTCTCTCTCTCTCTCTCTCTCTCTCTCTCTCTCTCTCTGGCACACAGTTTTTGAGTCACTTTGATCACATATGGTGATAAAAATAGTGTTCCCGGTTTTCGCTTTCAACTGACAAATATTTTGGCTTGGGTGGCGTTTGGAGCGTCTATCAGTATTTGGCAGAGAGAGAGAGAGAGAGAGAGAGAGAGAGAGAGAGAGAGAGAGAGGATTCTACCCTTGTTATTCGGTGTTTTGCTTCAACTCAAAGCTGTTCCTCGAGGTCGTTAAAAGCTGTGTCCAGATACTGACTCGTTAGGCAAAAAGCTGGATCTCTCTCTCTCTCTCTCTCTCTCTCTCTCTCTCTCTCTCTCTCTCTATATATATATATATATATATATATATATATATATATATATATATATATATATATATATATATATATATATATATATATAATATATGTGTGTGTGTGTGTGTGTGTGTGTGTGTAAATTTAATGGCGCATGCGTACGTGCAGAAATATATTTATTGTGTACGAACAGAATATGCTTGTCCATTGATAATTAGTGACATTCTCCGTCTTTTGAAACATTCAGTGTTTTGATATATAAGAAATGCGCCAGGCGGTAAGTTAGGATAATAGGTACTATTTTGTACGTAAGCCATACAAACAAACCTTTCTCTTGAGTTTCCCAGAATATTTTACTCCTTACAGAATGTTTTACTCCTTTTATGCTCGAATATTTCAGATTATTCCCCCCAACATATGTATACTTCTGCCAGGTCGGTTTTGAGGGGTTTTTAGGCCTTCTGTGACATGGGTAAGAAAAGGTTTCATTAACCTCCCTTCCCCACCCCACCCCCCATGGCTAGAGGAGAGTCCCGTCCGAAACAGTGTAAATGTCTTGATCTTGTGTGCAAAGCGGAGCTTGCGGTAAACGAGCATGCAGTGTTTAGCAAGATTGCGTTATAATGGTTGCGGTTAGTTGTGGTGGGCGCTTATTTTGTTAGCGGAGGGGTGGGTGGTGTGTGTTTTGGGGGTGTGGGGGGTTCCCTTGAAAGGGAAGTCTCTTACTGGTCTTGCGCCTGTTCGTTTGCTTTGGGGGTTGCCTTATTAGTTTGATATCACTTTCGATACCCCAGGGTTACCTTCTGGTGCCATTTAGCTGTCTGTTCGCCCCCTTTTTGTAGTTTGGAATGCTTACTCCACCACGGAGGTCGATGTGCATAATGAGGTCGAGGTCGTACTTAGAAATCAAAGGTCAAATAGGAATTTGCCACTGACCGGGCAGATTCTCAAACATCTTATTTTTCTAATGATAAAGACGGAGGGTTATTGTTGTTGACTCCTAGAAGAATGTTGCGTGGTAAGATACCCATTCGCTTTCTTTTTTAATTAGATTATTTATTTTTCCCAAGAAGACAACCAGATATTCTTGCTCATTGCAAGATATTTGTGATTTCCCCGTTACGACTCTACTTCCTGTTTGGTTTGGTAACTTACACACCATCACCATCACTATCTCTTACCACCAACATCGTCTTTGGCACTGAAACATCATTGTCAGTCTTACGATATGTGTGTGTGTGTGTAAGTCTGGTTAGGTGGTTGAATCCGGAGGGCCATATTGACTTTATATAATCATCATCATCATATAGCTTTCATCACCAGCATTATGGTTATCGTCGCCAGCATATTCAATATGTTTCATGAGGCACTAGAGTTTAGCATAAAATCGGCGTGAATAGACCCCTATTTTATTCGCTAGCCAGTGTGCCAAAGGCCATTTGGACGAAGGAGGAGCATAAGAGTGTCCTTTTGATATTCGTAATATCATAACGGGGAGACTCAGTCCCCTTCCCTCCCAACCCCATGGCAGCCTTCCCCCCCAACTTCCAAGAAGCCTCCCAGAACTCAGGCCCTTTCCCCATACCCTGAGGGCCGATGTAGGGAGGAGAGCTTACTCACGATCCAACCCTACAGTCCTCTGCCTATCCGGCAGAAGTGCCAGCGCCCTCGGAATAAGCGAAGTCTCCTCCTCCTCCTCCTCCTCCTCCTCCTCCTCCTTCTCCTCCTCCTCCTCCTCCTCCTCCTCCTCCTCCTCCTCCTCCTCCTTCTCCTCCTCCTCCTCCTCCTCATAGTAAATGATAGTGTGTCGATGTCATGGATAGTCGTCAAGGGTTGGAAGTTATTGCCCGATTATGGAAATAGTTCCATAAGGGATGAGGTTCGTGTTAGTGTGTCCCCCATTGAGGCCATCCTTATGTGGGGTTTTCGCAATGGGAATTATGGGTGGATCCTCCTCGTGAAGGGAATGCTGATGTAAAATACAGTGGATATGCTCATTTAAATACATTTCTAAGGTTTTTTACTTGTTAGGTCATTGGTGGCCCTGTAACGAAGTGAAAATAGTTCGTTGCGTTACTTATTTCAAATAATTCAGGTTTTATTATAGTAAGCCGTTTATATTATATATTTAATTTATTAATCACCAGTGTAAAATTTATTTTTATACCGGCCGCTCACTCTTCACTGTACACTATAGCAGCTGTTGTGCAAATTGATTAACTTCTGATTCTTACCTTGATATAACAAAATTGATAGAAATCAATTTAATTACCAAAGTTTGTATATTGTTGGTTAAAACACCAAAGTCATTACGAATTTTTCAGAAAACAAACTGGAACTGAAATCGTGATGGTCTTTGTGTTGCAGTCCAAAGAGGAGCTTTTTGTCGGACAAATTTTGTACATTTTTCCTCCGAAAGGAGTATACAGTCATTGGAGCCTAATATGAATGGAACTTTGAACTTTCATGAAGCTGATAGTGATTAACACCTATACTTGTTGGTTATACCGAAAGAGACGTTATGATACATTTTTTTATACCTTTATGGGCCCTTTTACGTTTGACACTTGGCGTAAATAGGTTTTATTCACAGAAAAGAATGTAATATGCTTTTATGCCCATTGATTTTTACCGAATGCTGTCCGGTAAATAGCACTGAAAATATCAACTGCATAATGCATACATCAATAGCTGTATTGAACGGAGAGAGAGAGAGAGAGAGAGAGAGAGAGAGAGAGAGAGAGAGAGAGAGAGAGAGAGAGAGAGAGAGAGAGAGAGAAATTCTCCGTATAGTCCTTCCCTACCAGTTCGTAAATATTGTGAGGTGAGTCCCACTGAAAGGGATAGTATTACCCTTAGAACAAAGGCTGTCCTGTTTGGTTGTTCTGTACCGTGTTCCGAATACTTATATTTAGTGGGAGGAAAATACCATTTAGTTCATCACGAATTTATGTACCCCTAACATGAAAACGACTGGCAGCTGTTGCCACAAGTGAAGCCTTCTTTACCCAATTCCAACCACACACACACACACACCTCACTAATACTCTTACACACGCTATATGTACAAACCGACGCATATTGTAAGAATATTTTCTTACACACACACACACACACACACATGCCCTTACGGCATCGGGAGGTTCAGCGATGTTCCCGCACGGCTGGACGAAAACGGGCACTCGGAATCTCGTCAGTCGGAACATCATTCATTTCTATAGGTTTCAGTTCACTGAGCAAGGCAAGTGCATACACAAGGCTCTGCGCAGCTGCGCACACGTTCTTACTTCGTGAAAGAGTAACTTTCACCTTTATTGCAGCCACAAATAAGGTCCATATTACGTTAATGGATCCTGGAGAAGTTCCCCTCCACCCAGAACTCTACCTTACCTTCGTCTCATAAAAGGCCCAGATTTGCATTCCTAAACACGCCGGGGGGCAGCACTGAAAAATCGACTTTGGGCTCCCTGCGCACAACACCGTCTTTGCAGTGTACTTAGCCGAAGGGTATCGGTGTACGGCGGCGCATTCGGCATTGGTCCCAACTGCTCCCGCTCCGAAGGGCGAGAATTGAGTGGAGCCCATTCGGTTCCCTTTGGGCTTTAATCCTTATCAAGTTCTTTTGTATCGCAGCACAAGGCTTATATTGTTCTTTAGCAATGGCTTATAAGGATTGGTTACAGTGGCCCCGGAGAAATCACCCTTACGCTCGAATGCCCTTAAGGTGTTCACGGCTTACTAGGGCGTAAATTAATATAGGGGCATTGGCTTGGAGATTCTAGTAGGGTAAAAGATAGCGGGTGGAAAAGGGCGCCCTTAATGCCCATCATTTTTTAGCAGTTCTCCGTTTTGAATCCCCCCCCACCCCACCCTTTTCCTTCTTCCCTGTCCCCTCTCTGCTTGAATCCCCACCTTCTTGTCTCTCCCTCTCCCCTCTCTTTTGCACTTGTCACGAATCATTGCCTCTTTAACAATAGCCTTTATGTTCTCCTCCATAAAGCTTCAGATATCCAGGTCCTCCTATTATTCTACCTCGGGATCCGTTATCACCCTTATGCACTCGGGCGTAAGAGCCAGTGTTGCAGTTTTTGGAGTTGTCAAGGCCTGGGTTCTTCTAATTTGATTCTTTTGTCCTTTTATCATAAGTTCTCTTTTTGGAATAGTGTTAGCCTTCTCTGGTGCATTATCCTTGTAAGGAGGGTAATATCGTCTTTATATATTCCAGGCATAAAGGCATTGAACGGCCCGCATTTCGATTACTGCGAATGGCCGAATCTTCGATTACGAATAACGAAATTTCCGATGTATTCGTAACGAGCTTCCCGATATCGCCCTTACGGCGCGACAGCGCAAGGTTGGAAGTGTCCATGAATAACCGCCGTTTCCTCCTGGGATCTGCAACAACGGCCTTTACTGCAGGACAATTTAAGGACTCCGCAATAACCTCCCGTGCCATTAGCAAAGGCACGTGAGTCAGGAACTTTAGTCCTTAGCTCTCCCGCAATAGAGCTCAAGAGCTTAAATCCCATTAACTCTAATGTGAGATGAATGAAAGGTTCGTTGTTCAACCGTTTTGCAGTGGAAATTAAAGGCGAAAATTCTTTGCCAAGACTCGTGGGATTCTGTGCCGCACTTCCTCCCCCTCCCTCCACCCCTCCACCTTCTTCTACCCCTTGGCACTCATGGTACTCAGGGCTTCTCCTCCTCGTCCCCCCTTCCCCCACTTGTTCATCGCCCTACTGGCTGCCCCCCTTTATGAACGTACGTGAGGATTTCGTGAACACGATTCGATCAAATAATGGAATAAAGGCCTGGCAAAGAAGATCGATAATGTGTGCAACATGGAAATTATTCACACACACACACACACACACACACACACACACACACACACACACACACACACACACAATCATATAGGATTCCTTTCGATAATCGTGAGTGAAATCGCTGTTATTTATCAGGTGATTTTTGGGCTTCATTTTCCACATTACTGACTTGCCAGATATTTCTAGTATGAAAGTAATGCAGTAAATTAGGGTTTTGATATTTTGATGTTATAGGACCGGCAACTTTCTCTCTCTCTCTCTCTCTCTCTCTCTCTCTCTCTCTCTCTCTCTCTCTCTCTCTCATATCCTTGATATTTTTTTTTATTCTTGCTCTCCCTCTTTTACTATACCCCTTTTCTTCTTTTATGTTCTTTTATTCCTTCCCTCGCGTCTTCTTTATACATTTTACTTATTAATTGTATTTTTCAAGTTTCACCCTTCCCTTCTGCGTTGCCCCTCTAATATATATTTACTGTATTCTTGCTGTACAGAATTTTATACATTCAGTTTCAGGTTGTGTGTATATATATATATATATATATATATATATATATATATATATATATATATATATGTATATATATATATTGTGTGTATGTATGTGTATATATATATATATATATATATATATATATATATATATATATATATATATCTGTCCAGCACTCGCCCTTTTATCCGCCCAGTAATGGTTTATGCTTATTTTGTCGAGTGTTGAGTTTCTTTTCGTTTTGTAGGATTAAAGGTTGAAGATCATCTACAGTGTACAGTTTCGAAAAAAAAAGAAAAAAAAAAGAACCACCGCCTTTTAGATTGGATATTAAATTCCATATGCTGGTGATTTTTTCAGTGTTACTGAAATTATTTCTGTACGTGTTTTATGGAATACAGGTAAAAAGTAAATGTATAATCTTTGGGGGAGTTGGGGGCGGGGGGCAAGATCACTCTTCACCCTGTTTCAGAACAGATACGCATTTTGCTATTATTGTGAAATGCATAATGTATGAAGTCATTAGATGGGTTGGTCGGTAAAGGGTGCATTTCTGAGCGCAGGCAACTGCATGTCCAAACGCTTGCATATTTATATAATTGAAATCTTAATGTTCTCATTTTGCTCTTCGTGTCCGTCTCAATGGCGGCCATTCCAGTTTCTATTTTCATTTTGTTTCACCCGCGAATGCAGATATTATAAGAGATCTTATTAATAATCATAGTCATATAGACATCAAGTCGTTCTTTTTTATCATTTCAAACAGATAGTGTACTATTACCAAGGCCCCTTTTGTGTTGCGGATGTGTTCTATGTCGGCGAAAGAAATGACGAAAAAAGTTGTGGCTGGTATCTGCTGCTTTGGACGTAGATGAAAATTTGAATATTTGATCATTGTAATCTTGTTTGGCATGGGGGGTTCAGGGCTAGGGATCTTCCCTCCCTCCGTTCGGTATGGGAGAGACTGGTAAGGGAAGGGGGTGGGGAGGGGGTGCAAATAGTGCTTTAAGGACCCCATCCGACAGTGGGAATCTTCAAAGTGACCTCGGAGTGTTTGTATGCCCGTTGCCGCTAGGGTTTCAGATTTGGATTTTAAAGATTCATATCTGCATTATGATTTGGTGGGTTGTTCCCCCTGCCATGCCTTCCCCAGCCAACATCCCATGGCATCCTGTTCCCCGCAGTGTCTTTCAGAACTGCTTCCTCCTCCTCCTCCTCCTCCTCCTCCTCCTCCTCCTCCTCCTCCTCCTCCACTTCTCGTCTCCTCTCCCTTTTGCTGGACCCTACGTCAAACTTGTAAATATTCATCAGCGGTGTTGTTTAGATGTCCTCGGTCAAAGTTACATGGCAGAGCTTGCGCCCTCCATGTAGCACGCGCATGCGCTTTGTTTCTTTTTTATTTATTTATCCGCCAAAGCTTAGGGGAGCGATGTATATAGCTGTCGTCGTCTCTTTTATGTTTTGTTTGTTTGTCGTCGTTCTTCCTTTTGACGACGGTGTTATGATGTAAAGCGTGCAGTGCTAATCGCCGAGGAAACTTACTACACGTTACTCCAGGTTTTGTGTTTGTTAAAATCTTCCGCTTGGTATTCCTGATTTTTATCTACTCTTTCTTTCCATCCCTAGTGATGTCATTGTTAGTAAATTTAACGAGGAGATCATTTGGTACAGAGAATGTCAAGATGAGTCTTATACGGTGCTGCTGGTAGTTATTTTATCCTTTTTTATCGGCATCGTGATTATTCTACTTACATAGAGCATAGGCATTAATATTAGTTATGCACACTCACACATATGTGTGCGTGGAGTTTTATAAGGATGTTTATGTAAATACTGTGTATTTGGACTTTATATAATCATATTGTTGTATGCGGCCTGTATTACCCATAATTAATCATAGCTTTTTTCTTTCGCAGGTAAGTTGTGGCTCGTAGGATGCACGGTTTGCACAGGTCTGCTGCCTACCTGACGAAGAAGTTCCTCATTCGTACGTATGTATAAAGTGAATAAAATGAAACTTAATTCTGTTGCAGAAGATTATAGTAGCTGTACTTTCAACGGAATTAAAATTCAGAAATTGCTGTATATTCTTAAGTGATTCAGTTTGCCTTTATAAACGTTTATTTGTTGGTTTGTAGTTGTTTCTGGAAAAAATTGTTAATTTATTTAATTAGTGACTGGTTATCACTCAAAATAGGGATTAAAGGCGTCAATGAAAACCCCATCTAACTCTCTTTTCGACGGAAATGTAAATACTTTAAATCTCTCTCTCTCTCCGGTAGCTGGTCAATACCTCTTACACCTCTTCGTTTAGACTGGGTCGATTCTCTTTTTATGGGGCAATGAATCTCAACTATTTTTCGTAATTTTCCGAAAGCATTATACCCAGTTAATTTGCAGTCGTCTATAAGTCTCCACAACTCGCCCTAGCCCTACTCCCCAAGGTAATCGATTGTTTGTTTGATCATAAACGTCGCTATGATTTATATGTACGTCCGGTGAGGCTATATTTACCATGCGATGTTTTCAGGGGGGGAGGGGGGGGGAGGATCGAATTTTAAGGGGGATGTTAGATTTTACTCACTGGTTTGGTTACATGGCGGAAAATTTTGCGTCTGTATTAGTCGCCGTAGCCTGGATTTTCATTTTTGTGAATCCCTAAGAAGAGAAGGATTATTATTCGACGAGGACTTGGTATTACAAGATGCCCTTTGGTATTTCAAAGATAATTTAAGAGGCGGTTCCTGCCTGAATAACTCTATTGTTGCTCGTTAAAAGTGGTGGTGGTTCGGTATCTTGAGAATTTGTTGGTATCGTTAATTTTGTGATATTCTAACATGCAGTATGCTCTCAGAATACTCCACTAACTTCACCGTATATTCGTAATTTTTCGCTGGCTAACGAAGGAGAGCCTGTTAGTTTTCGTTCCTGTACAGAAGTCTGCAGTCCCTTCGTCGTGGTTAACCGAGATTGCCTTCGATGCTTATGAAGGTTTCAGATTTGGATAAATTTTTCCCAATCTTTCTTCGTTATAATAATCTTCGTCCTTTCAGACATTTGTGTGTCACGCGAGGGTTCACCGCGATGATGTATGTACCCTTGGTCTTGCCTTTCTTTTGCACATGACCGGCTGCAGTGTAAGCCAACGAGACAATATCAAAAGTGACTGTGTGGGCGCGCGTGCACGCGCTCCAAAGCGATCTCTTTTGCTAATTAAGCCAAAGGCCGAGGAGGGATGAAACCGTTCGATTTCCCGGCATCAATCAGCATTGCTGATCGGATTTCAACGAGCGTCCCTGTGCCGTGGCCGGTCTTCAAGGCACTGCGTCCTCCGGCCCATCATACTGTCCTCCTACCGACATGTTCTGGGACACTGTCTCCTTCATAGCCTGAGTGTGTCTGTGTCTGTGTTTTGTCTTCTCTCTTGGAAGCGAGCACGTATGCTCAAATTCAATAGTGCGCCGACACTCACTGACCATAACTTCCAGAGTCTGTGTGTGTGTGTATGCGGACTTCTGAATCTGAGCATACAATAAGCACTGCACTGGTATTTGTTTGTGTAATATATATATATATATATATATATATATATATATATATATATATATATATATATATATATATATATAATATATACATACATGCATACATATATATATATGCATATATGTACAACACAGGTCTTCAGGACTGTTTTGCATGTGCAACAGTTTTTCATTTCCTTGTGGTAAAATAGTATTGTCCTTTGTATTGCTATTACTCCACCCCCTCCTTGTTCGTATCGTATTTCCTCCCTCCACCTGTTATCTCCTACTTCCGTTATCTTTTACTTTTGCTTTGTTATTTAATTAATTTCCTGTGGTGTTATAATCTCAGTTGTTGTACGTTTGATGTGTTTGTTGTCATGTAACGTTCAAGGTTTTGGTTAGCTTTAATCTCCTTTCTATCTTGCCTGTTTTTACATTTCGTGTTTTATCCATGTATTATCTGGCCGTATCTGTCATCCGTTGTTTTTGTCTTTTCTATCAATATCTGAATCTGTGTTCTTCGTGCTTTCATCTTCAATTCTTGTCTGAAAGCCATTGCCAGTATTTCTCTATGTCCCCTCCATCTCCCTCTAGTACCTGACTCTGTATATGCTTCTGCCGTTCATGCTGCAATATGAAAAATGATACCCACGAAGGGATTGCCTACAACGTAAACTCTCCTAAAATAATGGCTTCATTTCTGATGCTTTAAGTAGGGGTAGGAGGCTTCAGCCATACATGTCAGCCGATAATTGTATGCGTTTCCCAAGTTCCATCCGCCAATCACAAATATAGTACGCTGTGAGTTTTTCTAGCTTATTTATATATTGTTGAAAATAATTTACATGGTTCTCGGAGAGAGAGAGAGAGAGAGAGAGAGAGAGAGAGAGAGAGAGAGAGAGAGAGAGACGGAGCGTTTTCCACCGGCACAAATCTTAGCATTTGTTTTTCTTTGGCTAAGCGATCGTTCCTTTTTCAGGAGTAAACAAATACTCGGCGAATATTTTGTTTACCCCTCAGATATAGAAAATAGAACCCCCCGTGTTACCTCCCCTTTGGGTCCATCATAGGCTAACTTTGCAGGTATTGAACGCCCTCCCTCCGCCACTGTTTGGAGAGAGAGAGAGAGAGAGAGAGAGAGAGAGAGTGGGTGGGGGAGGGAGGGAGTTGGTTTGGTGGGGGACGACGTTGTGGAAGCTTGTCATACCGTACGGAATATAGAGAAGAGGGACTCCAGTTAGCAGACAACGGAAGGATGTGGAGAAGTTGGATGGTGTGTAAGGGTAGAGAGAGAGAGAGAGAGAGAGAGGTTAGGGGAAGCAGCAGTAGCAGCAGCTGTTGAAACGGAAGGGATGGATAGGGGATGGGGGTCAATTGTTACGTCAAGGGATACCGCTGTACAGGTGTGACGAGAGCCCAACAGGTGTTGTAGGGCTAGCATTGAAAATACGGAAAATACGATGCCATTGATCGCTTCCAAGATTCGTGATAAGTTGTCGGTCATTAAAAATGTTATATATATATTTTTTTTTTTTATATTATTTCTCTAATATTCAGGAAATACAGGGTTTTATGTGGCTATTTCATTTATACTGCTTTTTGGTAAAATTTTTTTTTCTCGAAATCCGTTTTTGAAAACACCGATTTAAGTTGAAATAATCATTGAAAGAATTACATTTGTGATTTACATCTAAAGTAAATAAAAGCTATATATAGAGAGTTTTCCTAGTCCTTTGTAGGAGGTGCGCTCGTAGGTGGAGATGTGATCACCGAGGAGACTTGATTCCAAATTGTCGCATGTAATTGATCTCTAAAGAAACGGACTTCTGTAACTGATATCGGAGGATTAATTTACTCGTTAAATAATCTCTCTCTCTCTCTCTCTCTCTCTCTCTCTCTCTCAGTTTTAGTAGTCACGACAGGCTTAAGAATTTGAGTGACTGTGATTAATAATGACTTGACCTTCATTTGTGATATTTCCTTTACCTAATGCACACCGATATTACTCTGTAGATTAAGTTTCGTTTGTGTTTATTTTTCAAAGAAATTTGCCGTCAGGTTGAAGCTAGAAAGGGGAGCCGTTAGGACTTCCATTTGGAGCGACGAAGCAACTACTCCTACCCCCCACCCCACACTATCCAGCATCTAGTGTCTTTCTTCTCCTTTTTAAACACCCCCCCCCCAACAGTAGGTTTTGCCCTGCGGAAGCTGTAGGTAAAGTTTCCCCGTTGACGGAACAGTTTTTAGAGGAGGGGTAAGGACAACATCTGCCTGTTTTGTGTCTGTGAAGAGGAGGTTGCTCGAGAAGGAAGGTGGGAGTTGCGTTGTGTAGTTCAGGAAAACCTTTGCACAGGTTAAGCTTTAGTTTTAGAGGTCCCTTTCCATTCAAGTTTAGTCATTACGTGAAATGGCGGTGATAATGGGCTCTTTATATTTGAGCATGATAAAACTGGCTCTTAGACATAAGGAAGTTGTAGTCTCAATAAAACAGAAGCAGAAAATATTTTATCTTCTATTGTCTGATTTATACTTTCCTTAATTGATGCAATCGTTGAATTGCATGTATGGCAATCTTTACCAAGTTCATCAGGAAAAAAGCAAACTTAAGTGTGTTTACAGGATCAAGAAAGCGAATGAGAAAACTCATCAGAATGCTCCTCCCTCATTTCATGCTGCCTTTTTTATGGAAACCGTCACGTCTATCGCAAAACAACGCTTTTCAGATGAAACCCGTCACCAAAAAGTAGTTTGGCATCCGTACACAAGTTCTACGTTGCCTTTGTTCAAAAGATAGAATTTACTGTTTGCCGTCGGATTTTAAACTATCGTTTTAAGTTGTTTAAAATGCAGTATCAAAATTTTAAATGTAAAGGGTTTGCCATTTTATGTTGAAATATTTGCATTTGGGAACCATAGGCCTTGGCCTTGAAAAGTAAGCGAAGATCGCTTGCTTTTTGGTCAATTCGAAATTCCAGTTGGTCTTTAGTACTTCGGTGTTCAGAAACCAGAAGCAGAAAGAAGGGAATTCTTATAAAATCACAGATCTTCTTAATCGGAATACGTGAAGATTAATAACAATAATGGTGCTACTGTACTTATTTGTAGTGTCGAATGCACGTAACGTAGATGTTATTTTTTTCATTTGCAGATGTTTTAAGTAAAAACGAACTTGATGATGTTTTGCATTTCATAGTATATTTTCTTATATGTAACTTTTAAGGTTATCAAAGTCTTTCAGATGCAGTGAATCCCTTCACACTGGAATTTTCCATGGACAGACAAGATGTTAAGTACGTTATTCATACCGTAAAAGCAGTGTCTTTGACACCTTGAACGTTGCAACATGACAATGTCTCATGGCTACGTCGATTGTGCAAGTCACGATTCGCCAAATTTCGAGAGATTCGTCGATTGGGACTGTTACGCCGATGAAGATGCCTCGCTATATAGTGTGTTCACCGCAGCGTCTCTCCGTCGGGGTTCGAATGTTGTCGATTTTAACTGTCGTTTGAGAATCTTCAGCTCTTGTTCCCATCAGGTGGCGTCAAAGATCTGAGTTGTCTTTCCGAAGAACTTTGATTTTTTTTTTTTTTTTTTTACAAACAAATAAATTTGGCTTGTGTGTGTTTATACGTGGACAGTTACTCATGCGGTTTTATTTAAACACATTCATGCCTATTCCTTGTTTTAGACCAAATTAAAAGATCATTTTACAGCTTTGGAAGATTTGTATTGCAGTAGGTCATGCACACCACTATTTATTCATTGTTCGGTTCCGTTCCCGAATGTCATTATCTACTCTACAGGTGTTCAGGGAGTTGTGAAACACTTGTCGTCACTGCTACATTTGGAAAACGCCCTTGATGCCTATTAACACTTGTACATCTCTCTCTCTCTCTCTCTCTCTCTCTCTCTCTCTCTCTCTCTGGTATACACACTTGTCACTGGCAGTAATCTCTAAATCATTGCCCACTGAGTATTGTATTCGTGAAATATATTTAAATGGAAAAGTTTCCACACCGAAGCATTTATATTTATAACCCTGCTTTTATATCGGTGTTGATATATTTGTTATTAAATAGGTCTTGAAATTTGAATTGGTATTTTACCCTTGTCGGAATTGCAGTCATTTGATTTTTGAAATACGAAATTTGCCCTCTGTAGGATCACATTATTATTATTATTATTATTATTATTATTATTATTATTATTATTATTATTATTATTATTATTATTATTATTCACTGTGGTTTGAAATTTTTAGCCACTCAACCCAACGCTTACGTGAGAGTTTATCATTAGTTTGTCCAGCGTGTGTGTATGAGTGTATGCGTGTATGTATTCAGGCAGTTCGCTGTTCATAAATTTCCGAATTCTTTTTCAAAGCCAATGTATCCCTTTCAGCCAACCTTGGCACAAAGCGTCCATGGGTAAAGGGGTAAGAAGTTTGTTCAAAAAGGGCCCATGCACCTTTCAAGGGGAGATAATTAAGGAATTGTGGTAAGGGCAGGATCATTTAAAAAGATTCTTGGCAAGAGCTTCCTTGCTTTAAATGACAAAATTTACATAATAGGTCCTCAGGTTTGTAGGTTCAGATTTGTTCTACTCTTGAATCCCGAGTCCAGAATGGGATCACAATAAGAATGGAAAGTTTCAAATTCAAGCATGTTGGTAAAATATTTGCAAATATACTTCTTAAGGACAACTGGGCTACAGTTTGTGAAGTTAATATGCAGTTATCTTCAAATGTTCAAGTTAGTTCAAACCATTGTTCGAGGGCTAATGCGGGGTCTCAATAACGGGCGAAAAATCCAGGAGAGCAATGTGGCTCAGGGTCATCTTGTTCTTAAAACACTGTTTTAGCCCTCAAGTTCAGGTGTTACAGATGTCATGAGTAATGCGAGTAATTATTATTGGCGGCATTGTTGTTATTACCAAATGGAATTTAATGGTTTTTAATGCTTTTTATGTATTAACGGGAATTTTGCTAAACAGGTTTAATATATATATATATATATATATATATATATATATATATATATACATATACATATATATATATATATATATATATATATATATGATTATTATCACTTTTGTACGTGATCTAGTTTATCACACATTACCACAGGTGAAAAATAAGAATGGGGTGTAGGTCCTGACCGGTTTGACTTTTATCGTCATTGGACGAAGGACTGATACAGAGTGAGAAGTCACAAATATATATACTACAAGAACAGTACTGACAACATACACAACTGTTATAGGCCCATATCCCCACTCAGCCGGTGTCGAGGTAGGAGTGGCCTTTAAAACTCATTTGGCTAAAAATCACTATAGACTCTCAGGGGACATTGCTGATAAACAGACATACCCACTCAGATCCACACTCTTGAGGTGTGTCATGGAGGCGGGAGTTTGAAACTCATTAACATATTTACCTCATTGTAGGTCTGATAAATATGATAATCTCTATTTTTCATATATTTCTCCTACTGTCACTTAAAGCTTTAAATTAATTTACGTTTTTTGATACAAATAGATCTGTTTATACATCTCGACTGATATTCATATTATGGTTGTAACTTCTTTTATAAGCTAGATTCAAACGATGTCTTTCCAGTGCATTATTAGAATATACAATCCCTTTTGCCCCTTCCCAGTTGATAGCATGATTTTCTCACTAACATGTACAAATATACCACTGTTCCCTTGTGCATATCTCACACATTTCTTATGTTGTTCAATTCTTTTTCCAGTGCTTTCCCAGTTTTGGCCAATATAAAAGTTGTCACAAGACTTACACGGAATTTTATATACACACCCTTTAATATTGTCTGGGAGTTCTTGATAAGTACATTTTTTCATTGTTGTATTGTTCTTAAATGCGACATTAACACCAAAATTCTTAAGAAGATGAGGATATCTTTCATACTATTATTATAAGGCAGAACAAGCAAATTTTTGTGTTGTAAAGGTTCTTTCTGGTTTGATACATAGTCTTTTTGCCGCTTCAAATGCACTGTTTAATACACTATCAGGATATTTCAATTTTTGCCTGCATTCCTAATCTTATCTATTTCATCATCAATATATTCAGGGCTACATACCCGTAATGCTTTAAAAACACAGAAACAAACACCGATTTTTTGTTCTTACAGTTTTGTTCAGAATAGCTTCATAATACATAGGAAGAAATATTAGTGGGTTTTTATACACACTATATTTAAACTCCACTACTATTTTTCGTATGAGATTGATTCAGAAATGCAAGCACCATCATTTTTCCATTTCCATTACCATCATTAAATTCACGATGGAAATGGAAAATGATGGGTGCTTACTGTTTCTGGATGTCCTCATACGAAGAAATAGTAGTGGGTTTAAATATAGTGTGTATAGAAAACCCACTAATATTTTCCTTCCTATGTGCATTTCTATTCTGGACAAAGCAATAAGGTTAAAAGTCAGTGTTTTCATCTATGTTTTTAAGAGCACATGGGTATGTAGCCCTGAATATATTGATGATGAAATAGATAAGATTAGGAATGCAGGCAAAAATTGAAATATCCTGATAGTGTATTAAACAGTGCATTTGAAGGGCAAAAAGACTATGTATCAAAACCAGAAAGAACCTTACAACACAAAAAAATTTGCTTGTTCTGCCTTATAATAATAGTATGAAAGATATCCTCATCTTCTTAAGAATTTTGGTGTTAATGTCGCATTTAAGAACAATACAACAATGAAAATGTACTTATCAAGAACTCCCCAGACAATATTAAAGGTGTGTATATAAAATTCCTGTGTAAGTCTTGTGACAACTTTTATATTGGCCAAAAACCGGGAAAGCACTGAAAAAGAATTGAACAACATAAGAAATGTGTGATATGCACAAGGGAACAGTGGTATATTTGTACATGTTAGTGAGAAAAATCATGCTATCAACTGAAGGGGCAAAAAGGATTGTATATTCTAATAATGCACTGAAAGGAACATCATTGAATCTAGCTTCATAAAAGAAAGTTACAACCATAATATGAATATCAGTCAAGGGATGTATAAACTTGATCCTTTAATATCAAAAGAAATTTGTAAATTGTTTAAACTTTAAGGTAGGCAGTAGAGATATATGAAAATAGGATTATCATATTTGTAAAACACAGTACGAGGGTAGTAATGTTAATGAGTTTCCAAACCTGCCTCCATGACACCTGTCAGGTGTGGATCTGAGGTGGGTATGGTCTGTTTATCACAATGTCCCCTGAGAGTCTATTGTGATTTTTAGCCAAATGAGTTTTTAAAGGCCACCCCTACCTCGACACCGGCCCTGAGTGGGGGATATGGAGCCTATAACGGCTGTGTATGTTGTCAGTACTGTTCTTAGTATATATATGTGACTTCCTCACACTCTGTATCAGTCCTTCGTCAATGGCTTGAAATAAAGTCGAAACCGGTCAGACCTACACCCTGCTTCTTATTATTTTTCACCTGTGGTAATGTTGTGATATATATATATATACATATACATATATATATATAATATATATATATATATATATATATATATATATATATATATATATATATATATATATATATATATATATATATATATATATACTGTATATATGTGTTTGTGTGTGTGTGTAATATATATATATATATATATATATATATATATATATATATATATATATATATATATATATATATATATATATATTATCGTTTATCGTGTGTGAATGCAGTATATATGCTTGTGTATTTGTAGATGCCTCCAGAAACAAATTTACGCAAGTTAATTTCATTTTTCGGGCTTGGTAGAATCCCATACCCACTCATATTTCCCGATGACCTGTTTGTCATTTTTCCACGATTGTTAATATTTGCGCAAACAGGTGGTTGTTTAGATTATTACTTCATGTATTTGTTTGTTAATGTGTTTCATTAGTTTGTATTATGAAACATACTTTCAAAATTCAGGTTATGAGGACCATGTTTAGACCGGCTGTGTAAAAATAGCCATTCAATATCATTCTGGGTCTGTGGCGGTTATTTTTCATTTCACGAATCGGAAGAGTAGATATGAGTCTCCTGCCTCGTTGCGTCGGTTTGTTTGGAAGCCATTTTGAAATCATGATCTTTTGGAAGAAAGAAGAATTTTTGTATTTTGGAGGCGGTTCACAACATCAAGAATAGTTTTCTTGCGAAGAGTTAGATCCGGAGTTCTTCCATTTTTACGTAGTTCTTTCTTGGAAAAAGTGACTTTCTTTCTACAGATACACTTTTAGGTTTTCAGTATTTCAATATAAAGGATTTTTAGTGAATAAAGTCATTAATTACTTACGCAGATGCAGTTATTTAGAGCTGTTATCCATTGTATACATTATATGTGTGTATGTATAATATATATATATATATATATATATATATATATATATATATATATATATATATATATATATATAAACACATACACTATTTATACACATTCACCTCAGTAGAAATGCATCGAAGTAAGTGATACATACGTATGAAGTGTCAAAGTACGTGATCGATCCATTTCAGTTCTATGAATCTTCCTCCGGGAAAAGCAGGCAGATGACAGCTATCTGGTTTCATCGAATTAAAACTGAAAGTGACACGCGCAGGAATTCGATGGGGCTGTGGAAACGAGATAAAACCTTGGTCTTCTCGAAGATTTTACATCCCTTTCTGATTGGAATGGGTTGGAAAAAAAAAAAAAAAACGTTGGCCTCTTATTAGTTCAAGTTTCGAAAACAACATGGTGGTGTCGGGTGGTTTTTGATAAACCAGTCAAAAAGGAGAAAAAAAAAAAATCTTCCACACCTGCAGGCGTCATCTTTCCGTAAAAATGAAAAACAAAAGGAAAAATACTGGTGGTGAATAATAAAGTTGGGAGTGTGAATATACGTGAGCGGTTTGAGTTTTAACAATGAGGAAAGAGTTGGAAATGAATCTCTCTCTCTCTCTCTCTCTCTCTCTCTCTCTCTCTCTCTCTCTATCTCTCTCTCTCTCTCTCTCTCTCGAGTACCATTGTCCCTTTTCCTTTTATATCTGTATGTAGCGGATGGGATCAGGTTTAGGCATGGAGAATATCTTTACAAAGATTTAAGAAAATTCTGACTTTTTCTGTAACTTTAGTTTTGGCAGAGAATTGTTCCGTTTTTTCCTAATTTTTTCTCCATTTCTGAATAGATATTTTGCATTCTCGTTTTCTAGCCTTTCTGTATGTAAAGTTAAAATGCCTTTTGTTTTTGCCCGCTATTTCCTGTTATAGATGTATTTTTATGGGCTGTTTTTCCGTTGCTTTACAATGCGTTTTTTTCTGCTTTACGCCGCGTGGCGATTTTCTCTTTTATTCTTTTTTCAGGGGGCGGAGATTTCTTTAGTGTTTTAGTGTTCACCTGAGTATTTTTCTAACTGCTGGGCCGGCCGGGAAAACATGGTGGAGTTTTTTTTTTTTATGTTTTTCTTTTCTAAATTGCATTCATTTCGCTCGCGTTCATTTGAATTTCGTTTGTGTGTGTGTGTGTGTGTGTGTGTGTGCGAGAGAGAGAGAGAAAGAGTGTGTGCGTGCGTGCTTGCGCTCCCCTTGCTTCGGTCGTTCTATTTGATGGAGTTTGGGAATAGGACTTCTCAATGGTCGTACATTCTTTAAATGTCAGATTGAAAATGTATTTCTTGTTATTCGCTGTGATTTTGCGTCCTCGAAGAGAGTCACGTTGTGAGTGATAAGGGTCAGTAGCGCTAATGAATATTGATCCACGAATTTGCACCAGGAACTGATATTCGATAGTCGTTAAGGTTGTACTGTATCCTGTCGTTCATACAATAAACTTTTTCGTTACAGTCGTTCTCTATGGAATTGGAACTGAAAAAACTGAAGTCGTGATCTGAATTACTCGAGGAACCAGCCATTCGCCATGCAAAGTCGTCGTCGTCGTCCTCATATTCTTTTTAAACCTTGAAAGAGTTACAAATTGCCTCTGCCAATCTCTGTTCCTTATTCATCTGGATTCTCTTTCCTGTTCTTTGTGTCTTTCAGTCGTCCTTTTTTTTTCGGTATTACTAATGTCCATTCCTTACGTCATCACGGTGGCTTATCTGCTATCATCTTTCTCTTTGTCTTTCTTTCTTCCGGTGTTTGTTTTTTGGGAGAGGGTGGAGGCGAATGTTATCTTTGCATATTTCAGGTATATTGATTTTTTTTTCTTCGCAGCTAATTTTTGATTTCCGGGGTTTTATGACTTTTTCTCTTTCATTTTTATCGGTAGCTTATCTCGTTTTTCATATGTTCTGCTTCCTGTCTTACTGCGTTATCCCTTTTCTGGGAATTCTCTCTCTCTCTCTCTCTCTCTCTCTCTCTCTCTCTCTCTCTCTCTCTCTCTCTCTCTGTTCCAGCCTCTCAGGCATTTTTTGGTGAGGGTGCTGTGTGTCTGTGCACACAAGAGGCAAGTGGAGAGTTGTCCTCTCCAGTCGTTTGCTCAAGCGATTCTCTCTCTCTCTCTCTCTCTCTCTCTCTCTCTCTCTGGTAAATTATACATATCCTCTGATCGTTTTTCCTATGCTTCCCTCGCTATTTCCATTTTGATATTTCCGCGAATTAACCATTTTTAACCATTCACCTCCGTTTTTCTTTGTTTGTAAAAATATATATATACCTTTTGTGTTCATTTAAGTTTTTTAGCTTTGCTTTCTCTCTCTCTCTCTCTCTCTCTCTCTCTTCTCTCTCTATCTATATATATATATATATATATATATATATATATATATATATATATATATATATATATATATATATATAATGTATGTATTTGTGTGTGTATGTTGGTATTCATTACTTAATTTTTTAAAGCTACCTGAAGTAGAGGGGGTTGTTTTATATACAGTGAAGAAACCTTTTATTAGGTCATCTCAATGGATTTCACAGTAGAATTCTACAAAAGAGAATCACGAATTTCCCCGTATTAGGTTACTCTCGAAACCCTTCCCTCTCCCCGTGCGCTCGGTCCTTTGCCTCCATCTTATCCACTTGTATATCGCTGCGAGTTCTTTTGGAATTCTGGGAATCATTAATTCAGTCGGTACTGTTATCGGCTCTTGGGTGTATGCCCCCCCTTTCTCTCTCTTTCTCTCTCTCGCTCTCTCTCTCTCTGTCTCTCTGTCTCTCTCTCTCCTTTCACAAACATTGTTCTTCAGGTGGCCCTGGAGGGAAGAGAGATTAGTAGGGCCTAGGGGAAGGGTTGGGGAAGGACAGGGAGCAGAAGGGGAGGGTTTGGTAATTTAGCCGATAGAATCCTACTGTGAACACTTCTATGTCCTCGAAGTTTTCCTCCGGCTGAGGCTACCACTACCCTCTTGCCCATCTACTTTCCAGTGGCCCCTGGAGCACCTTTCCACGAGCTTTTGCTGAACGACCTCTCTCTCTCTCTCTCTCTCTCTCTCTCTCTCTCTCTCTCTCTCTCTCTCTCTCTCTGTCAACCACACGCACACACATATATATAATATATTATGTGTGTACTGTACATACATACATACATTGTGCGTTTTCCATTATTTGTGCGAATGTTTATTGTGTTTTTACTAAGGTCTGTGAAAGATCTGATCAAACTTTAATACTAATCTTTATATATGTTAAGAATTAATATCACTGGAGGCCTGAAGGAAATTTAACTCATTGAAATACATTTCATTCGCCAATTTTATACGAAACATGAAGAATAAAAAAAAATTATTTTCAGTAGAAAACTTAAATCAGGAAGATTCATTATGATATCACAAACAGCTCCGTCGGGATGTCTACGATTCTTGAGGCGTGGACCTTAGACTTGTTGTCATCAGTATGATTCCAAGATGAAACATTTTAAGTTTTCCGCTGAAGTGACAAGAAGTATCCATTATTAAAGGAGAAGCTCATCAAGAAGTTTCTGGAGCAATAATGCCCACTTTTAGAAGGCCATATTTTCTGTCCATTAGTGCAAGTTATGAATGGTTTGTAGTTAACTGTAAAAATATGAATAACAGTCACAGACCAAAGTATTTGAAATTCTTAACTTGATCTGTTAAATATTAGAGGGCAAGTACTCGCTCTGGGTGAAAATAACACGCCGATGAATGAAAGAGACGTGAATTATAGAAACGTGTAGTAAATGGTGAAACTAGCAAACAAGCAGATAATTGGCGTATTTCAACTCGTAGCTGCGTGCTTTCGCAAAAAAAAAAAAAAAAAAACAGCTGTAGACCGAGCTGTTAATGAGTGTGTTTTGGTACTAATGCGGGCTGCCCAGAAGAAATTTACCATGAAATGTAAGCTTATCTTCTCATATAGAAGCTTCGCTGTATACAGCATGAAATTGACAGCCGTGGGTGAGGGCTGAAAAAATCTGGTCATGTTATTTAAAATTTACGATTATTAAGAGTTTTCATAAGACCCTGAATGACTTCAGGGTTAAGTTGTAATTAAATGATGCAAGAGGCTTTCGTATAATCAAAAATTTTAAACAGTATATCGGAGTAATGTAAATTATTTGAATCGAAGAATCAGAATATTCTTGATTGAGAATCTGGAAACTTTAAAGAGAAAAAATCGTATTAAGGGAGAGCTGTGTAAGCATTACTAATTCTGTGAATTATTGACATAAGGCAGGTTTAAGCTGAAACTTGGCTATGTGATATCGAAGACCTTTAGAGGTAAAATTTCTTTAAAACAACAATTGGTAAAACTGATCATATTTCTTAAGAATATATTTATAGAGAGTAAATTTGAAACTCCGTGGTAGATCCATTCACAGATTTCCTGTGTATACATTTAAATCTGAACCGATTGTATAGCTAAACGCAAACCTAAATTAACGCAAGCTATCAGAGGGAGCGACAGTAATCGTGTGGAAAGTCTCTCTCTCTCTCTCTCTCTCTCTCTCTCTCTCTCTCTCTCTCTCTCTCTCTCTCTCTCTCTCTCTCTCAAGATTTCATTTGTACCTTCGCCTCATCTGAAGCTCTATCTGTTCTTGGTCAGCAGTCTGTGTGGTGTTATCACGAGCAGTGATCGAGCAGGAGGAAGGGAGTGGTCGGTCACAGTTTCAGTCACAGCGCACTTCAGGCGACGAGGCATTGTTCGGGCCCCTGCTACAGCTTTGGTGGAAGCCTTAGCCATGGCCCTGCGGCCCCCTTCGCCCTTCCCCCCCGAAAGGAAAACTTCATTACGTAATCACAACCGAAAGGGAAGAAAAAAACCAGCGTGTGTGCTGTTTCCCCTCGGACGCCTGCTCTCCCCTTCCCACTTTTCCCCTCTCTGATGGAAATACAACTGATTTTGCTTTTGAATGGCTGACACGAACGCGTTCTGTGCCGTAGTATTGTGTTATCAGACTTGGCCTTGTGTTGCATAGCCCGTTTTGTTCGCATTTCATTCATGCAGATGTTCAGAGCAGCGTTCTTGCTGGAAATTAGATTAAAAGCTTCTCTTGTGTGTGTGTTTTTTTTTTTTTTTTTAGTTTTAATCCCCCCCCCTTTTTTTTTTCCTCCATAAAATTGATGTTGGTTTACTTCCTGCGAGACCTTCCCGAGGATCCCTGCAGCTCTTTATGTATTTCACTCTAGTTGAAGGAGAAAATCTAAATATTTCAATAAAAGAGGAATTTCCTTTGGGATCGCTCATTCATAGAATAGCGAAGCCACGTATTTCCCTCTGGAATGAACAGGAGAGAAACGCGAAGGGAAGTAGCAGTGTCAGTGAATGGAAAGAGAAGCTGAATATTGATGAATTCACTTCAAGCTAAAGATTTGCTGTTAAAACAACTACCGGAGGGAACTATTATTTCAAGGATTTCATAAGGGGCAATATTCTGTATGCGACTTCGTTGCTGACATTGGCGGGCAAGACGATGAATCTTGTTAGTTTTTTTCCTGTTCTTGTTCAACAATTAATTCTTTAAAACGAGAAGGACCCAGTGAGAGTTTGGGTTGGTTAGGCTAAGATGATTTAATGATTTTGAGCGTGGTGGGGTTGAAGTGCTGCTCTTTCTTTAAGAAAAAAAAAAAAAAATGGAAGGGAAAATCTGAGTGAAGTGGAGATTTTGCGACAGAACAGCTTTTATTTCGCCGATGAAGTGAGGAGCCAGTATAAGGTAAAGTCTTTTGGGAATGAACTTTGGGATCCTAAGAATTTCTCGAATGATGCTGCAGATTGTGTGTTTTTGCTGAGCATATCAAGAGATAATTGGTAACCCAAGATTCTTGTATAGTATCCGTTTTCGTTAGTCTTTATGGAATAATAAAAACATTATTCTTCACATGGCATTACAATAATTCTTCAGTCACAGACGGACGTTGGTCACTTATAATGCACCCGTTAACCAAAGTACAAACGAAAAGATTATCTTCAACCTCACTATGATAAAGGGAAGGAAATACAACGATAGTCATAAATGATATAAACAGAGAAAATGGTTTGTCGCTGGCCAGATGAAATGCAAATATATACACACGCACATATATAAATATGGAGATGAAAATCGAAGTAAATTTGTGATTGAATAATTGTGGAGGGCGTGGAACAACAATAATCCCGGCGAGCAAACATAACACGTTAGCAGAGCACAGTGAGTGATGGGTAGTACATGGCAAACGTTGCACTGTAAACAGCGTTGTCCTTTGATGTAAACAAATGATATTGATTAGATGCAGGTTTGGGTGCAAACAGAGCTAAAGTCATCGGCACATAGTGTTTGTGTGTGGGTGTGTGTTTTCAGATGGAAATGGCTTTGCAGTGGTTCTGAATGTCACGCCTTGTGCATTCCAGCCTTTTTTTTTTTCCGTTGCAATTTTATACAGATAGTCATGAGAGCAGAGCTTTAAAAAAATCGCCATCTCTTGTAATAACATTTGAAACGGGGTGCGTTTAGAATTGTAGTGATTTTCTACATGTCATTATTTTGATGAAGCTTCCTGTTGTGTGTGAAGGCGTTGATGGCCTTCCTTAACGAAGGGTCTCCCTTTCCCCCCCTCGTTGTCTTTGTTTCATCCTTTTTTCTTAGCGCTTGTTTTCCTTCCTGCAAGTCACTTCGAACTGGCCCGAGTTTTTGATGTGAAGTTTTGAGCCACCGCAGAATGTCAGTTTTTACTTCTCCGAGTTTGTTGTCGCGGAAGTGTATCCACTGTATCTTTCCTAGAAGATAGTCAGGTATGAGAAAAGTTGAAAATGCATCGTTTTATTTTATTTAAGAGCAATCAGTCTCTTACGCGCTCGCTCGAAATTCGGATGCCTTGTTTAATGTCTTTTCCTCTTTGTGCATTAATGTGTAATTTACTTACCCCAAGAGACAAATATAACGTAGCCCTGAATGTTTGTTTTTGAGATTGGCTGCTATTCTGGCATTCCCCTTCTTCACCTTTTCGCTCTCTCCCCCATTCCTATTGCCGGCGTTCCTTCCCTCCCAATATATCATTCAATAAAAGCCCCTAGGATGAGGATGCCTCTCCTGGCGTCTGCGCCTACCGTATCGTTCGTCGACCTCAAACTATTCACCTCTGAGAAGTCGTGTGCGTGTGTGTGTATGTGTTCGTGCGCATGCGTGCGTCATCGCAAGTGGATGGTGATTTAGGCTTGATAGAACGGGCGTGTGTTAGCATTCAAGTAACTGCGATGAACCAGTGAAGAAGGAAGAGAGGGGATAATGATTATTACATCTGATTTAAAGCGATTTCTCTCGACGCGTTTTTTCCCGTAACGCCTTTGGGTGAAGGTGGGCGTAGGTAACGGGTGTCGTGATGGGGGACCAGGTGGCCGAGAGGGTGGGGTAGGCGGATGACTCCCATCATTTGTTCCGGTGGGCGGGATGGGCGGCGAGCGACATCCTGGCCCGGAGGCGATCTAAGATAACACCTTCAGGACATAACCCCATGCCATGCTATCCCTGGGCCCCTTCACTAACTATCCCTGTCCCCCTTCCCCCTTAGTAACTCCATCCCCATACCCGGATAGCCTGTCCCTTTGTAGGTATCCAAGGGAGACCTAACCCCCTCCCCCCACACACACACCCACCCCCTTTCATTTTAAAGGCTTTCAAGGAAAGGGTCAGAAGCCGTGTACGCTGCTTTTGGGCATCGCAAGTGCATTTCTGTATGATATCGTTGTTTATTATCGTAAGCGAAACTTACTAGAGAGAAATAGCAGTAGCTCGTATGTGTGTGTGTGTGTGTGTTTTTTTTGTTCTAAGTGATATGACGTAATAAACCAAGGGGGGGAGAAAAAGAGAAATAGGGAGAATAAGGGTTGGTGCTTACAATGGGAGACACCAGTATCATGTTGGGGAAGGATAGCCGAAAGGCCGTCAATATTTGTGGTTCCTCCATCCCTATGAGGTATATCTGCGTTAGTGGTTGATTTAATACCTCTATATGATAAATTAACTGCGGAATGATCAGAGTGTTCATAAATGCACCTAGAGTTACCATAGCGATTCATTCGGGGTTTTCCATTAATTTAAACATTTCTTTTGGTAAAGAGTTGTGAAACTGCTTCGACTAGAAACAAAATTGTAAAAGTGGTTTCAAGACTTGGTTGAGAAGGGATTTTTGAATAAAGACAATTATCTTGCCCTTGAGTGCTCTCAGTCACTAATTAATGTCGTGTCTTTTAAGTGTTTCGTATTATTATTATTATTATTATTATTATTATTATTATTATTATTATTATTATTATTATTATTATATTAAGCTTTAAATATTGTCTAGTACATTTTATGTTCTTATGTTTCCAGGATTTTTTTTTAAACTATTATATATATGTTGCCTGTTACATGGAAATGTCATCTTTTTCGTTTAACGCCGTGTTAGCAGGCTAATGTTTATTAGACTGAAGGACTGAATTAATTTATTCAAATTATATTCAGGTTGTAGACAGAGCATTTGATGTGATTCACAGTTTGACCAACACCAGGCAGTCAGCCGCATGGCATATTGTCCATAGTATCATATCTAAGTATGCATACATCTCTTAATTCATGTTTTCGTCTTTACCAGGTTTTTCCTTAGCAGATGTATAGACCAGAGAGGGGATGCGTGACCGTCGAATGATGGATGGAGTCGACTTAACTCAAACCCCTTCTTTCCGCAGCCTTCGTGTGTAAATTTTCCTTTTGTATACATGAGTATCGAGGCTTGGTGTGGATCATGTGGTCGGAGATGTGTGTGTGTTGCAGATGGGTGGTTTATGACACCTCAGTTGTGGCCCCTCTTTGTGAGAGATTGTTTGCCAAACGTTGTTCTATTCATATACCCAAACACTCACTCATCAAGTGTATTTGATTGTTTATACATGTGTATATCATGACGTTGAAAGCAAACAATACTTTAGGTGGAAGGTGCACTCTCTGAGGTAAATCTTTGATTGGCAGTGCCAGAGAACATGGTCTTTTTGATGTCTGTGGTTTCAAGACAGTGACATTAAGTATAACATCTATTAATTTGTTGTGTCTGTATTGAGGATGACCTCCATCTCATCCTTCTTTATGAAACCCGTAAAGTGATGTCGAATTAATGCCCGTTTCTTCTCTTTTCTTCCAATGCCACAGGTTTTCACCTCTCTGGGACGGTGGTGGGCAGTAGAAGTTGCGTCAGTTCGGTGACTGCCACCGCGCCTGTGCCTGCCACCACTGCTATTGACAACACCACCAACACCTCCACTGCCACCACCAACACCACCACCACTACCACCACCACCAACACCACCACAGCCACATCCACAGCTCCTATGAAGTGCCAAGTCTCCATATCTTTCGACAGGTAAGTCATTGCGTCTCTCTCTCTCTCTCTCTCTCTCTCTCTCTCTCTCTCTCTCTCTCTCTCTCTCTCTCTCTCTCTCGTTGCATATTGATATCCGATTCCGCAGTATGCACATCCAATCTCCTCGTGTCTGTATTTATACGTTTTAGTATCATATTCCAGAAATTTTTCATATTGAGTCAAGGCTTCCACGTCCGATAATGGTTCAGTTGTTCAGTTACACGCAATGCATATTTTATCATTTTTCCTCTGAGAGCTGGCGACGTCAGTTTTGAATCAAATAACCTATGATGAGTCCAGAACTCAAAAGTTCTTCTAGTAATTGAATCTGGTCTTTGATGTGGATGACTGAGGCGGAATAATTGAAATTATTGAAGGTTTTTAAGATCCGCTGCATCTGATCTCATGTGCGTCATAACATGTGACGTAATGAAGTGAAGTAATAATTGCAATAGTTCATTAGTGTTTTTGCATGCAGATTTTATATGCATTTTTCTGTTAACCTGTTAATATAATTAACCTAGTTTATTTCAACAGTTTCTTTTGTTCATTAATGTTTCCGTATTTAGACAATATTAGTTTAATAGATAGGTAAGAAATTATTTATATTGGCATTTACTGTATGTTAGAATATAATAATGTTATGTGCTTCAGTGTGAATTTGGGGATTTTTGTATTGATAAATTTCGGGAAATTTGTTAATTATCTCATACACAATTAATCCATATATACTGTATATGTATGTGTTGGTACATACATCTATCGAAAATTACCCAATACATTCTGTAGTTGAATGCTTGTTTAATTCGGTATGTAATTTTAAGAAGTCTCTCTCTCTCTCTCTCTCTCTCTCTCTCTCTCTCTCTCTCTCTCTCTCTCTCTCATGATGCATTCAAATCCATTAAATGGACTTAACCATACGTTTCCAAAATTCTCGCTAACCCCTTTGCTCTGCGTCTTTAAACAACCTCCCTATAACGGATCTCTTCAAGTTATTTTATTTAAAGTATAATTCGTGACATGGCTTCATCGTCTCTCTCTCTCTCTCTCTCTCTCTCTCTCTCTCTCTCTCTCTCTCTCTCTCTCTCTCTCTCTCAGATATTATCTGCTCTAATGGTGCAGTTTTACTTTGCGCCTTGTTGAGAGAGTTTTTCCCCGGTGATATCGTGATAACAAAACGGGACCAAAGTAATTCTCAGCATTTGATAACGTCCAAATAAGCCTTGTGCATTTTGAAGTGAGGCAAGAATGATGAGGAGCGCTCAGACAATTGTCATGATTTGTCCATCGTGAGAGGGGCGTTTTACGCTCCAAAATCATTTCCTCCCCCCTTCCCCATAAAGGTGGGAGAGGGCTGATCATTCAAAAAGTCAAGACAAAATACAACGCGAACCTCCGATGTGCCAGTGGGTTCAAAAGCGTACTTGGAGTGTGCTACAATCGCATGTGGGTTTCTCTCTCTCTTAGAATTACCAAGTGTCTGAATTTCCATGTTTCGTAGGCGTGAGCTTCTCTTGTCTTTTGTTTCCTTGTTGGACCTTGGCGTTTTGGGGTTTCCTGTCACGGTTGAAGATTTGGCCTTTCACTTTTTGACAAACTGGTACTTCTGCAGTGTAGGTTTCGGCGCAAGGCGTTGAAGCAAGTCATTTTACCAAGTTCAGTTCCAGGACTCCTTCTGTCTTGAAGAAGTGCTCTTAGCTTGGTCATCATCACATGCAAATCAGTTTTAACTCATGAAATGTCTAGTTTTGATTGTCATAGTTCTAATGTAGGGGTCTGGAGACCACGTCAAGATACTACTTCATTCATTGGCGAGTGGTGTTTGTTTTTATGAAAGCAGAGTAAAAGTTTATAAAATATATATTCAGTCTGTGTCTTAGTTTGGCCGTTATATATTGAAAATAAAAAAAAAATATCAATTGAAATGCGAAACTTTAGGTCGTTGCTCTTAAACTTAGTATTTTGAATGCTGATTGTTGATTGTCTGATAATGCTGGTTGGTGACTGTTATATTTTAGTAATTTCTTGATAGTATTTAAAGCTCAACGAATGTTACAATAAGATCGACTTATTTGGACATGAGGTTAGGATCTTCATATTTTAATAAGGAGACAAACTTAGAGGCTACTAGTGACTGAAACCCTCACTCTCTCTATTGCCAACCTGATGGATTGTCGGAGGTGGAAAGTTGGAAAGGGGTAGCGAGGGTGTGGTTGGTTGCTGGTGTTGTCAATAATGCAGGCGAGACGTGCACTGTTTACTAGCACCCAATTATGCAGACCACTCCTACCTACCCACTCTCCCCTCCCATGAAGCCCCCTCCCTCTGAAATTCCCATACTAGATTCCCCTCATCCCCACCCCATGAAACCTTCCTCCATTCAAAGCCTCTTAACTACAAACCAAGAAAAATGATGCTGCAGTGCTGGCGAGTTGCTGTGCTTTTGCGCGATTGTGGAGGCAGCATTAGCGAAGGAATCGAGTAGAAGCCTGAAAATAGAGAGGAAATACCTTCGGAGAACTACCAAGCAGTTTATTATAAGGTGTATCTACGTTTCCTGCCATCCCTCATATTCATTTATATTTTCTTGCTGTCGTCGCCATTCAAATTTGAGTTACTGCCATTAACAGACTTTTCCCCCCTCCCTTTTTTTAGAAACTCTCTCTCTCTCTCTCTCTCTCTCTCTCTCTCTCTCTCTCTCTCTCTCTCTCTCTCTCTCTCTCTCCACGTATGTAAATATGTGCTTTCGTATATCCCTGTATTTGGTAAGGGCCACTACGCTTGGGTGAATGGTGTTAAAACCTCAGTTGGGATTTTATTGGAGACGCTGTGCAAGATGCGGATGTCCAAGGAAGAAGAGAGAGAAAAACAGAAATGAAGAGTGAAGGAAAAGTCACCTTTCAAAGCGAAGTCCATTTCCTCTTCATTATGTGATGATGTGTTTAAAGGGGCCTTTTTGTTTTGATTGGAATATAGGAGTCCTCTTTCTTCGCTTCCTCTTTCCTCCTCTTTTTCGTCTCCTCCTTTTTTTGTCGTTTTTTTTTTTCCCTCAACCTAAACCTGTTGCTCATCTGGGAGGTAGGGGAGGAGCGATTGTGTCGGGGGGGTGGGGTTAGGCAGGAGTGTCAGGATGGGAAACCGGTTAGGGTCTTAGGTACCGAGAGGGGATACCTCAAGCGAAGGGGAGTGAGGAAGGGAGAGGGGAGGGAGGGAGGCAAAGTTGAAAAGGGGATGTTGCCTTCTTTTCCTTGAAAGACGCCTGATCCCTATGGTGGAGCGTCATAGAGCCTCTGTTGGCTGACCTGCAAAGCACTTGTCTTTAAAGCCGACTGGAAAGGCCATTGCCAATTAAAGTATCATGACACTTGTGTTATGTTTCTGTTAAAGATGATGTATTTTTTTGACAGTTACTTGATCGTTGTAAGCTGCTGTGTTTTTTTTTTTTTATCACGGAACGTAAGTATGTACGTGTTGGAGAGAAACAAATTGAGAAGAACCTCGAGAAAAGTGGATGCAGTACAATACTTCGCTGTAACGCACAACGTCAAAGTTAGGTTACTTTTGTTATCCGCTCTGCCATTTTACCACGTATTAATATTTTCTCTTCATCATCGAAAATTTTGACCATTGTAATCGTGAAATAGAGAAGCGAGTATCACCTCGCCCATAACGTGCAGTGTTGATAGAGGAAAATGACGGAAATGATAAGAGGTTGGTGACATGCGTCGGTATTGTGAGTGACGGTGACAGTCTCTCTCTCTCTCTCTCTCTCTCTCTCTCTCTCTCTCTCTCTCTCTCTCTCTCTCTCTGTGAAAATATTAAATGATTCTGTGGTCATGAGGGAAACTCCTCAGTTACCTCATATTCAGGGATTTCATTAATGTGCCCTGTGTTAGGTTTGTAATACTCTGTATTTGTGGGCCTTTTACTCTATGCAAATTAGTTTTCCAATATATTGTGGAATTTTCATACTAGTATTTTATTTTTCCGGGTATAGTATACCTGCCTAGTTTTTCCGATTTTATGGAAAATAAAAAAACGTATATGCACAATTTTCATGTTATATAGTATACACAGCTATGTTTTTGTATGTATATAATAGTCGCCAGATGAACGAAATCGTTTTTTAAGATTTGCATTACACGGCCTCAACTTTCCACTAGACCGCGATGGTGATTTGTTAAGATTCATTTCCATGACAAACGACAAACTTCTGCCGCCTTCTTAGGTTGGTTTTTAAATCTCCCCGCCCCCGCCTCCCATTCTCTCTCTCTCTCTCTCTCTCTCTCTCTCTCTCTCTCTCTCAGTAAAACATCTGCAAGATGGGTCAATAGCGCTTCCAGTCTCCTCGACTTGGTCTGCATTCACATCTCGTTTGGGGAAGACAGAAGGAGAAGAGAAGAGGAAATTAAAAAACAAATCATTACATGAGGTGCAACAAGGACCAGTTGAGAGACCGCCGTTTGATATCAAACTTATATTTTTCATCATTCTAATTCGAATGACCGGTCTCCTAAAGGGTCTCTCTCTCTCTCTCTCTCTCTCTCTCTCTCTCTCTCTCTCTCTCTCTCAAGCAAATACCATGATTTTCGTGATGATAATGCACCACCCAGCGCAGTGTTTTCAATGTCCTTTTTCTTTAATCATTCCCTTCAGTTGTTCCAGCCATGACGAACCGTATATCTGTTGACTTTAATATCTCTTCCTCCACGTCCTGCTACTGCTTCTTCTGCTGCTACTGCTTCTGCTCCCTTGTAGCCCCAGCCCTTCTCTCTTAAAGAGGTGCGAGTGTATCTCCGATAGTAAATTTCCAGATCAAAGGTCGGGGAAGGGGGGCGAGGGAGGTGGTGAAGGGGTCCTGATAGGCTAGGAAGGAGTGGGTGGGAGTCCTGGCAGGACGCACGGACGGACGGACACACACGCATACTGTTCTTGGTCACTTTGGAATGCATTTTATCTTGATAATTCACTTACGGTCGTTTCATTTTTTATTGGGTTGCGTCGAAATGTTTTTTATTTTTTATCATTTTTTTCGGTCTGGGGATGGGAGTGGTGGCTGCCTTGTTTGTTTGTTTTTAATCAGTTTATTCTGGTCCAGTTGTAAAATGTTTTACTGTAGTTTTTTTAATTTCATTGGCTTAGAAAACGCTGTTACACGAACGCTGGAGGATTATTGTTTGTTATTGAATGATATCATTCTAGTGTGTGTTTGTGCGTGTGTGTCTATTCGTTTTGTCCTGGTGTTACTTTTGCTGTCTATATTTCCAGGTAAAACTGTTGTGGCCACGTTATCGGTAATGTTTGGAAAACTGTTAGGGAAAACATACAAAAATATTTAGTAATAGAAAGTAAACTGAAACGACAAATAATCATGATATAGACCATCGAATGGATACGAAAGAAATTTTAGAACAAGGAAGAAAAAATATTTACTAATGTTGAGGACAAAATAGTATTAAATCACGTATTTGCATAGTTTTGAATTCAGCACTGACAACCTTGGTCATAATTTCCAAGCAAAGAAACAACGTATTTGGTAAAATGAACGGGTCCTCGGCCACATAGGGCTGGGTTAAATATAGTATTGAACTGCTTTTGGGGGATGGTAATGGCAGGGATATTGTACAGGACATTAAAAAAAAAATCCCATTGACGTTGCTGCGCCGTGGTGTAAATTTTACTATTGACAGAGGTAGTGAAAATGTGTATGAATGACGCAGGAAACTCGGCTCGCTCTCTCTCTCTCTCTCTCTCTCTCTCTCATGGACACCTGTGACCTGTGTATATGTGCTTACTGTAATTAATTACTAGTTTTTTATGTTATACTTTAGATCTGCAGTGGTATTTTCCTCCAGGATTTATTTTTTTAATATGAAGTTTGCATCTTTTTGACCTCATGCAATATAGTTAGACTGTGGTATGAAAATAATTTGATATATATATATATATATATATATATATATATATATATATATATATATATATATATATATATATATATATATATATATATATCATTGCTTTCTTGTCTTCCTTACCAATCGCTTATTATCTCAATGTTTCTTCCATTGGCGAGTACCCTCTGCCACTCCTCCTATTCCTCCTCCTCCTCCTCCTCCTCCTCATCCATCCACTGACCGACTCTTTCATTCATTAAAGTTGACAGGCCCTCGTGAATCCTGCAACGCCACCGCCGCCGCCGCCATCGCCGCCGCTGTTGGCGCTCTCATTGCACTTATGTGCCCTTTCCCGTTTCTGTATTGTTTTTATCTCGAGTCGTTTTAAGCTTCGTTCCGATCGTCTGTCGGTTGGAAGTCGGCTTCTTTTTCATCGCGCTTCTTCGGAACTTTTCATTTTTCTTCATTTTATTTTAAATGTATTCTTCGTGCAGGATGCCCATATATTTACATCCAAGACATTCGTTGATAATTGGTTTTGCTTCTCTCTCTCTCTCTCTCTCTCTCTCTCTCTCTCTCTCTCTCTCTCTCTCTCTCTCCCGCTTTCCCTCTCTCTCTCTCCGCTTAGCTTAAAGGGGAGGTGCCTTTGCAGTCGGGCTGGATTGATCGTTTTTGGATGTCATCTCACTTTCCTGAATTTGAACGTTCAAAGCTCTTTAAAATGACTTGTAGCTTCTTTGGGCGTCCCTTGTCGTTGTCATGGGCGTGACTTGTGGTTTCCGTGGGTGGTTTACCTGGTCTTCCAAAAATGGAGGCAGAGTCGAATTTTCCTCCAGAGGTGGAAGGGTTCCGGGGAGCGGCCTCTGGATCATCGCACTTTAAGTCGTGGAAGGCCCCATCCCCTTCAACTCTGTTCCCACCAGCAAAGCGCAAAAACAAACGATTACGAGGTTTTCGAGGGAGGGGGAGCCTCCGGGGGCTGGTTTGGAGGAGGGGAGGACTAGGGCGAGAGCTCTTGCCATCTCCAGACACCATCCTTACGGCCTAAGGGTTTAAGGGTGAATATCGCGTGTTTTCTCCCGGATCGATGTTACCCCTGTGGCTGCACAAAGATTGCCTCTGCATATGAGGGAAAAAGGGACATAAGTGACATTTGATGACCGAGGGGAAACTGCGGGCTGCGACAGCTGTTGCCTCGTTTAATTTGGGCTTGATAATTTGATAATTCCACTATGATATCCGTGTGTCTGACACCTTTGGTCCTGAAGAGGAAGAGGAGATGGAGAGCGACGGACGCCAGAAGGAAAAGGAACAGGAGGAAGGAGGAGGCTTAGCATGGGCCTCCTGCCACCCAAGGCGCAAGAGGAAGAAGAAGAAGAAGAAGAAGAGGAGCAGCAGCAGGAGGAGGAGGAGGAGGAGGAGGAGGAGGTGAAACAAGATAAGAAACTCGAGATAAGAAATTCTCTCTCTCTCTCTCTCTCTCTCTCTCTCTCTCTCTCTCTCTCTCTCTCTTGTGTGTATGCAAGAGAGAGCTCCACAGCTCAAACACATTGGTTAGGGACCAGAGGTTGTTAGGAGGCCTGGATTATTAGGGGCATAGGCATTGTTTGGTCTCTGGGAAGGCCGGGAGGAGATGGTTGGTACTTGTGTAGTATAGAATGAAGAGGAGGAGGAGGAGGAGGAGGAGGAGAGATTTTGGTGAATACCATTGCCTGTGAGTCTGTTGGGAGTGGTGGAGGGAATAACCCGAGAGGAAATGGAAATAGTTATGAAAAAGAGAGAAGGGGAGGCGGCCGATGGAGAAGGTGGATTGGATTGCCAGGGGAATGTGGAAGAAACTACGATTGGAAAGAAAGGAGAGGAAACAGGGGAAGGATGAAACTGCCACTAAAACACACAAGACACTCGAAAGGAGAAAAATCATTATTTGTAAGAATTTCGAATAATGTTGCGACCTGTTCAGTTTCCATTAAAGTTATATAGAATTGATATTAAAGCTACTGTTTTGGAATATTGCCGCAATGCTAGAGAGAGAGAGAGAGAGAGAGAGAGAGAGAGAGAGAGAGAGAGAGAGAGAGAGAGAGAGAGAGAGAGAGAGAGAGGATGGTTGTGCGAGGGGGAAAGATTGATGCATATTTTGTGTATTCTGAAGGCTGGGTGGAATTCACTTGAATGAGAAACATCGGAAAACGGCATAAAAAACATTTCAGTCTTAATTCAGAACATTTGGCAAGGATTTGTGTGTACTACGCTGATAACGGGCGTAGATTTTGTATGAGTGTCATGTTGAAAAAAAGAGAAAAAAACTGAATGAAAGCACTTTGGTGCAAATAAAGGAAAATGACGTAAATAACGGTAAATGAGGTGCGAGTCGATGCAGTAGGGAAATGAACAGCCGAATACAATGCAGTAGTAACGTTGTTATTGCATCGCTGTAGTATTGGTAATGAGAGTCGTGGAAAATCAAAGGGAAGGGACAAAGGAGAAAGGCAGGGAGGGGGGAAAAAGGGGTTTAAAGTTGGATATTGAGAGAGAGAGAGAGAGAGAGAGAGAGAGAGAGAGAGAAGGGGGGAGGGAGGGAAGTGGGGAAAGGAGAGTCATAGTGGAATTTCGGAATTTCCATAATGGAACAACACTGTCAGGGAAGTTGGGAATTTACGTGCAGTATTCCAGATATTGGCACTTGGGCAAGGGGGACTAAACCTGACTCGACTCCGTGCTTTCGGATCCTTCTCCTTCCCCCCCCCCCCTTCCCCCCCTTTTTTTTCCATTTAACGATGCCACATGCTTTAGTCTGCCGGTTATAGGTGGAATTGTGCGAGCCTGTATGCATTATATACATTCGTGTATGCATATGTAACATTTGTATATGCAAGTACAATGTTGCGTAGCGTGGTAGTGGTAGTAATAATTGGGATTTACTGTTTGTAGAGGGAGACGATTTTCACGTTTGTTTTAACGTTTCACGGAAATCTGTTAGAGTGTTTTGCCGTTTTCCAAAATTTCTGTTTAATTTTCCCCGTATCCTTCGGCATGCGCGTTTACTTTTTATTTATATATATTCAGGTATCTGTACTCTACGCTCTCCGTCGGATCTCTGATTCATGTTATTCGAAATATTTAACGTCAGGCTTTTAAAGTATTTTTTTTTTTTATTTCAAATCCTTATAATATAGTTCATATTTTTCTAGTTAATATTTTGACCTTTTGTTTTTGCTAATTGGTCGTTATTGCATCCGAGCATTGTTTTTTATCTGCAGTATGAAACAGAATTGATTTACTGTTCATGACTCAGAATGCGTTTCTTCTTAGGGTGATGAACTGCGTGTAGAACAATAGGCAGGAATGAATAAGTAGGTCACAGTTCGTTTTAAACGAGGGTCTATTTTTATGTTGGTAACAAGAGAAAAAAAATTTCCAAAAGAAAATGAGGAAAAAGAAAGAGATTCGTTCGAGGGAGGGGGGATGGTGCAGAGTAGGAAGGTAGTTGTGTCCTTGCTGCCCGGAAGAGTTCACGGTCAGGACTCTGTTGCTGTCGCTGGTGTTGAGGTGACACGTGCTTGCTCTTGATGTCGTTGTTGTTGTTTTTGTTGATGTTATTATTTTCCTTTTGAGTTTTCCTTTTAGTTATTTGTTTTTTTTATTCGAATCATTTTGCGTCATGGTTTTAATGGGACATTTGCCTCTGCCATAAAAGTTCGACGAAGTGATTGTGGAATGCTGTTGCATCATTGCAAAGTAGTATTGCAATACCTGGAATTTTGTTAATTATCTGCTGGAGTGAACCTGACTTTTGCAGTAACCAACTTTATTTTTTTTATTTTCAAAATTTTAATTATAGACACTAAATATGGATGCTGGCCTTCGTGATTTTGCTTGCTGTACATATCTAGAATAAGTATTCATTATCTTTGTAGGAAATAAGAGGTGAAAGTTGAAAATGTCAACGAATTAAAGGTCACCGATTTAAAGGCAGGTTGTTGCTGGCCAGGCCAATGAATGAGTTTGATCTAATCTGTCAGCAGAGATTATGCGTAACACATGGAACGCTGTTCATATTACACTATATGCCAGAGATATTTAACCTGTTAATCACGGAATGAGGAAATAACGATTAAACTCTCGTATCTAGTTACGTTGTTTGATTATGATGCTATTATTTAGGAACGGTGTTTGTTGTGCGAGTTGCAGTGCATGTGTGGTTTTTACAATTGGTTTGTTAACGCAAACAATATTTACTTTTGATGAAAAGCGTCGCGTAATTGAAAGATGACCTGTGTGGGAGGTGGGGTTGCAGTTATTATGAAATGATTTTATTTGCTTGTTAAAATGCTGTAGCTACATTAATACACAGATCGAAAAGTCTCTCTCTCTCTCTCTCTCTCTCTCTCTCTCTCTCTCTCTCTCTCTCTCTCTCTCTCTCAATTTACCTGAGTTTGCTGCCAGATACCCAAAACACCCTACCTTTGGTCATGTAGTTCTTGTAAGGTTCAAGACGAAAGGTTGCTCGGGTTTTATTTAAAACTTAATATTCTCCTAATTTTGGACTTCGGTGAAGTAAAAGAGATGTTGGTTGCGTTAGGTCAGTTTTGTAAAGCAAGGTTTTCGATTTGTTATTTTGAGAAAAGTGGCTATTAATTTCCTTGTCATTCATTTCTAAATATTTTGACTCCTTTCATTTTCATTCCCACTTGGTTTATTGAAATGCTTATTTAGAAGTCTTCAAAATTTGCATTCTTTATTTCCAATATTCTTTGATTTGTAAGGCTTTTTTCGCCTTGCTGTGAATAACCTCGCGTACCAAAGATTTCTCTGTGCTGTGAATGACTTCGTGTACCCCAGATACTGGTCGAAGGATTATACTACATATTCATATTTTCATTCAGTTCTTTTTGTTGGTATGACAAGGATTGCTTTAAAATGAGCTTTTGAAACTCCATTCCCAGTCTGCATGTATTGGTCTTACCGAGGAACAGATGAGATTTGCGGCTAGTATAATACAAAAACAATCATTTCATGGTTAGCATTTTAAATGTAATATTTAATAGTGGGTTATTTAATTTCTTTGAGTCTGTTTTAAGAAGTTTTTTTAAGTAGATTTGCATAAATGATAAAAAATAAACGTAAATTTAGCGATTCGGTTACTAATGTGTGATCGTGACTATTCAGACCACGTTGCAAAACAGATTTTGGGACCAGGAATGCGCCTGAACTATTTTAGAAAGCTAGTATTTGTAACTTGATGGATATAGACTGATGTGTTTCAGACTATTGTGGGATTACGGGATATTGTGGGAGTTCGTGCGAGTAATTATTTTGTCCTAAGGATTTTAGTCGTGTAGAAGTTTAATCAGCAGTGTGAGAAGAGTAGAATATAAGCATGCTGTCCTTCACGCTACCCATGCCCCCTGCCCTTCTGCTCTTGCTCCTAAACTTTGTCCTAGCCCCTTCCTCAACGTTTCCCCTACTCTAACCCCCATCTTCTCTTTAGTCAAAGCCATCTCCATGCTGATGAGGAAAATTACCATCAAAATGAAGAAAGTGTGAGGACTAAGGGGGTTGGCGGGGCGTCTTTTCGTCTTTAGTCGTCATAAGTATCCTTACGTGGTAGCTCTCTCTCTCTCTCTCTCTCTCTCTCTCTCTCTCTCTCTCTTATTTCGGTTTTAATTTAATTTTCTTAATTTTGAAGTCTGGAATGTGCACCGTTTTACGGTGGTCTTTGAATGTACGGGAACTTCCATGTTGTGCCCTAGGTAAAAATTAGGCATTCTACTTGACTAGGTATTGCCAGTAGCATTTAAATATTTTACACACACACACACACACACACACACACACATATATATATATACTTTATATATGCATGTCGTTTGAAATGTTTTGTTTATCTTTTTAAGTAGTTCTTTTATCGAATCTTTCATTCGCAGTCAGAACATAATTGATACGTGGGTTGTTGAATTGGAGTAGTGCTTCAGCAAGTCTTTGAACATCTCAAGGAAAAATCATTATGAATGGAAACAGGCTCTTTGGATAGGAGTATTTAAGTGCAAAGTTCTTGTTTAATTTCTCTTCCTTGGTCAGGCCCTTTATGCATTGCTACGTGTATGTATAGTTTTTTGTTTTACATTATTTATCTTGTATCATTTCAAAGGTGTACCCAGCACTGCGTAATATATGTTTTTTTCGAAAATGCGAAGAATGAATGTTCCGTTTTATTAATATTTTTTTCAGTCTGCGTTCATTGATGCTTCATTCAGACATTTTTGCGACTGAAGAAGTTGAGATAAAGAATGAGGTAGTGTTACGGTCCTTTTAAGATTTTTTAGGTTTTAAACTCTCTATGCGCTCGTACGTTTGATACCTTTCGATCCTTTCCCTGGGAACTGATGCAATAGTTCTGCGTCACATCTTCGTGAGATTTATTACTCGAGGTTTCAAAGATGTTTGCGGAAGGCTTTTTGTTTTAGGGTAGACGATTGAAGTACTTTACGATGAAGAGGCACGTTTGTCAAGAAGTTGACCACTCCGCTTACGCAGAACTTATCTTTTCGTCATGACTTTTTTATGTGGTCGATCTTTTCCTTGACAATCTTTTTTCCGTTCTATTCCGGCTTCTTATGTCGAATACTTTTCGCAGAACTATTGGGAAGATGCGTTTAATTTGTCGTCAGGTACATCCTTCGTCTAAAGTCTGTGGGTATTAGCATAAGTAGGTAGAGGGTGAGGAAGGAAAATTAGGCATACTTGCACCGTAAATCAATCGCCGGTTCTGCTGCACACTACTTTCGAAAGGACCTTCCCCTCCCGTCTGTCGGAATCGCCCACCACATCAACATGCGCCCCTGCATCCTCCACCAGCGCCTATGATTCTTGCCGCCTTCTCCTCCTCCCCCTCCTGCTCCATCACCATCTGCTGTAGGCTTCTCCGCACATCACCACTGCTCCTTCTCAGCTTCTTAGGTGCCTTTCCCCACCCCCACCCCACCCCTAACACCATTTTTCTTTTCTGTCAGAGACAATTTAGTTTTTCTTTTTTTTTTTTACTTATTTTAAGTTGCCAGTTAGAACTAAGTATTTTATGTTGTCATTTATGACCAAGTATTTTAATTGTATCTTACTGAATAATTAGCTACTTGTATCTTTTTCATCGGAACTTTCTCAGTTGGAGTATTATTCTCAATTGACTTTTTTTTTAATTTCAGATGCAAAATCACGTCAGTAACATGTTCGTGCGACACGAGAGACATCTTTTGGTGTCCCCATGTGGTCGCTCTCTCCTTACACCGCATCAGACATGCAGATGCCGTCCAACTCAGGATACCCATCTCTGGTAAGTCTACAACTGTCCATACGGTGCTACTTGGAACCAACTAGGGCGTCTCATGGCCGCAGAGTTGTCAGTTAATCATTCCGCCACTTTTAGCGGACTAAGACATCTGCGCATGTTCAGGAAATTGCTCCGCGCTTTTCGTCAGATTTCTTTTATATAGTTGCTTTGATATATGTTGCTTGATCTCACTCTCTTTCACGTTTTATTTCAACTTGAACGCTTGGCTGATCTCGTTTGGGTTTAAAGTTTTACTTTGGAATGGCAGTAATTCGAAGCCAAGTCTTTTTAATAATCGCCTGAGAAATACTATTTATCATATTATTTTAGTTGCACTGAGATGGCAAAGTTGGTTCTGGGTTTCGACGGATCGTGATATATCAAGGTTTTAGCTCAGGATCTTGAATGATTGAAAGACCACTTTCCTATATATTTCAAGCAGTCTCCTGAAGATGAGTGATTTCGTCCTAGATGTAGATTCTATCGGCGGAGGATAGCAAACGTTCGTTGCGCTTTTGTTGTGATTGTTATTTTATTTCTAATCTTTATTTTGATTTCTTACTTTTGGAACGCTCAGAGTTTTATAGTTCTTTCTTATATATATATATATATATATATATATATATATATATATATATATATATATATATATATATATATATATATATATATATATATATATATATATATATATGATAAAAATGTGTAGCCAATGTGTGCTACAGAATGACTATCGTGGCAGTAACTGAAGCAGTGTTAACAAGTATCTCGAGACGTCCACCAATAATCATAGATAATATTTCCCTTGTTTGTTGATAACCCTTTGTTCCGTATGACCCTGCAGAGACGCTGCTACAAATGGACAGGCAGCAGTTACAGAAGATGGTCCAGTATCTTATAAGCGAACACCACACAGAAGTCCTGCCCACAGCTCAGAAGTTAGCTGATCAAATATTACAGCACACGCATCCTATAAATCACATTCAAGGTAAGGTGGATTTTTCGTTCGTTTTAGGGTCCCCCTAGTTCAGTTGTAAGTCAAGTTTTCATCTTTTATTCTTTTTATTTTTTGCCTCTTTTGTCGAAGGAACAAGTAGATAAATCATTATAGTCTGTGCTTTTGGAGATGACAGTAAATATCCACAGCCAATACCAACGCAGCTAATTGCGATTGGCGAAGCTCATGCTGACGTACCACAAATTACCGATTCAGATAAACAGGCCAATCAGATGGAAGGTAGACAGCGGTTTGGAATATTTATTGCCAGCTGAGAAAGAAAAAAACAGATCATTTACCTCATCCATTATAGAGAATCGACTTTTTCTTAATTTATTCATATTTGTACAGAATCTCTATTTGGTAAATTCGGATTTTCCATCTTAATCTTCTTGACCAACCGACAAGGAATTTCATTATATAACTTATAATATATATATATATATATATATATATATATATATATATATATATATATATATATATATATAATAAATTTGAAGGAAAAGTCACAGTACATGATTACGGTGGACAGGTGATTTGATTAAATCCAAGCGGCGTCGAGAGCGGTGACTGCCAGTAACGTGACGTTTTGATTTGCGACTGTCGCCGCTCGATGAGTGATTGAAGGCTCTCAGTTTTTTGAAGCAACAGGGGAAGACTCGGCAGTAATTAAATTCTTTTTATTGATTTATTCGTGGATAAATAACTCGAAAGAAAATAACTCTCGAAAGAAAGTGGCGCCGCCCCTTATCATTATCGTAAGCGCATTCGTTGAATTCCTGTTTTTGGGTGGCTATAGGAAGTCTCCTGCAGCTCGTTTTGCTTCATTTCCATCGATTCACAAACCTGTTGATAGAGGGGTTGCGTGGGGTTTGATTTCCACTTCTGAGAATGCATGCGAGTTCGTTCCTCCTTTTATTATCGAGTTGCCACATTTGGCCTTCGAACTTGCTGTCGTGAAATCAGGTTTGTTTCAGATGGCCTTTTATTTTTAACCTTTAGTGAGAGGGCCGCGCTCAAAAGGTTGTGACATTGAAATTTACATGATAACAGAAAGGACTTTTGGTTCCGATGAGAAAAGCATTCGATTATAGATGGCGACTTTTTATAGAATGTGTGCCCCCTTAGTTCCATAGCGTTTCTTATTCCAGCACGCTCGCTCCGCTTCGCATTCTCCCATGACTGGGAATAGGTTAGGCAATCTGTATTAATGGCCTGAAGGGTTTGAATCTTGTTTTGGAATATTATAAATTACCGTTCAACGTTATGTGGTTGGCTCCAGAAGATCAGTAGAGTATTAGGAGATTATAAAAGGAACATGTTCGTTCTTATTACCTTTGCCAATTACGGTGTTAATAGAAGTAAGTTCAAATTAATGAACGGCTTTTTGGTTATTAACGTTGAGATTCGTTTTCTTCCGTAGAACAAGTTAATAGGTTTTGAAATGAAGATGCAGTCATGATTTTTTTTCTACTGCTAATTGGTGTCCGTAATGTGTGACTGTGCTTTGGCAACTAAACAGACATCCTTGTCTGGAGATTTATAATCATGATTCCCGTTTAATTGTACTTCATTCATTAATTTTCTTATTTCGCTGAATATCTGTAGTGTTCCCCCACGCCTCAAAATAATGCAGGATAGTGGAGTTTGTAAGCTCATGAATCCAAGCCTTAACGTGGATGTATTCCGTGTAATAACTCCTGTAGTTACAGTGGAGAATGTACAGTATTTTAGCTGCGAATTTAAGATTTTTTTTTTTCACACTGGGCTCCACTCTTTAGATTTCGTTTGGTCCTCTACTTTTTAGCATCATTTTTACACGCAGCAGGAGGCACATACATTACATTATGATTTTGCATTTTTTAATAATTGTTCAAGGCCTGTGAGAAAAGATTGCCACATCCACATGGAAGATGAACGTAACATTCCAAACGGAAACTACACAGTGTGCAGTGGATTTAATGGAAGATTACAGCGCTATGCCCAGCAAAATTAGTAAGCGGTCGTCAGTAATTGTGGGATAATTAGGAAGGATAAATATCTGATATATGGATTATAAATGAATAAGAAGGGGTGTATAATAAGATGCCGGCGGGGATTTAATGGCTTCTGAAGCGAATTGCCAAGTATTTTCGAACGGGCGACTGTAATTTAAAAGGACAGGATAATATCAGGCACTCGTTTGAAAAAGGAATTAGGACTTCGACGTAGCATATGCAGCCCCCCCGTCGTCATTGAACACTGCATTGTGAGGATATCCCATATTAGGGAGGAGGTGAAAAGATAGCAAAGGCCATTAGCTATTTCTCTCTCTCTCTCTCTCTCTCTCTCTCTCTCTCTCTCTCTCTCTCGTTACCTTTTCATCCGCAGACTGTTCGTGGCATGGCTTCACCAGTGAATGTTCGTGACATTTGCATCATGATGTTAATTTTTGTTTTTCGAAAACTTGCTCAGAAAAATCCTTTCGGAACTTCTTATAGTTTTCTGCAAGTCTGCTTTATACAGTATCTTGAGTCAGTAACTGCGCTCGATGAAAGCACTACCCTCATCTTTGAGAGAGAGAATCAAATATCGCTTGTTCGTCCATTTGTACCACAGCCGTTTCATTTATTAACATCAATCGCTTCAGTGCTCTTTCCGAATCAGAGAGAGAGAGAGAGAGAGAGAGAGAGTGAAAATCAAAAAAGATTTCCATCCCCCCTTAACTCCCAAACTGTAGATGTAATGATTAGTGGAAGCGACGTGGGCATTGGTAGTTGGATGGAGGGGGTTGGTTCCCCCTCGCTCCTCCGGTGGAATAATTTAAATACTCATAATTATTGACGCGGGAAAAAAAGGCCGCTGGCCTTATAAAGGCATAATGAATAAACAAATTCTATTGACTGGTGACACGGGACGAAGAGAATCTCACGCATGCGCCGACGTCACCGAGGTGGCTATTCTCCAACCATCCTCTCCCCTTCCTTAAATTCTCTCCCCGACTTCCTCCTCCTCCTCCTCCTCCTCCCCCTCCCCCTCCTCTTCCTCGCCCTCGCCCTCCCCTTCCCTCTTTCCCCTGCTCTCCTCCCCAATTCTTCATCCTCCTCTCCCCCACCTCCAGATTCCTTATCTCTCTCGCTCGATATGTCTTGATGGCGAGAGATGGTTCCAAGACCTAAAACGACAAATCGGAAAAGGGGTAAGGGGAGGACACCCACCAGGGGAGGGAGGGAAGGATGGACTCCCTCAAGTTTGGGCTGTACTTACTTGGAGGCTCTTTCCCTTCCCCTCTGCCACGAAGAGAAAAACTAATTATGCATTCTAGTATTATTATTACTATTGGTTATGTTGCGGTTCCTGCTGTTCTAAAATAAATCACTTATGGTGATTGTAAATCTCTTTTCATGGTACAGGTTTTCTAGGCCTCTCTCAGTTTAACACACTCAGTGTTTCGTGACGTTCCATAGAATATGAAAAAGTAATTTTAATTTCTCTCTCTCTCTCTCTCTCTCTCTCTCTCTCTCTCTCTCTCTCTCTCTCTCGCTGTAGTGGAGTGACTTTCTTTGTAAGTCTGTGCACAGGGCATTGCTAGCTTCCTTAAAGGTTCTCTTGAGAGGGAGGGAGGGAGGATGTGAGCGTGAGGGTAGTAACCATGCGTCTTAACCGCGTTGAAATGGTCGTCCTTAGGAAGAGGGTCGGTGCGATTCTCACCTCATCTCCCCTTCCATGGCATACTGATATAATATCAAGCGCGAGCGTATTGATTAAACATAATTGGAATCCATTTGTGATTAGAGTGAAGCGGAAAGTTTTGGAACACTTGTCGGTGTTGGGTGGGGGATGGGGGAAGGAGAAGTGACGGACCCCTCCCCCCCTTCCTCATTCCCTAGCCCGACACCTACACCCTTTGGTCGTAGAAAGTGTTGCGCTTTCCTATTGAACATAATACACCGGGCTTAGTAGCTGCTGCCTCTGCTTCTGCTGCGACTGCCACACTGCTAATCTTGTTTCTGTAGGACATTACTTTGCGACTGTGACCTTTGATGATCCCCTAGGGGCCAGATAGTGGTATTTCGGGAGCAGGACCGTGGGTTGGGTAGCTATGGCACTTAGGGGTTAAATTTGGGTATACTTGTGTTTTTGGGAGCTACCGAATTTTCTCAGAAGGTGATGGAGGGACATGATAGAAAAAATGAAGACAGAACGTTGTATAGTTTCTGGATCCATGAAAATGTTAGGAAGGAAGAATTATACCAGGAGGCCACGTAAACCCGGGTCCATTGTCGCCGCGAATGTTCATTTGCTAATATCCTCTCAGATCTTAGAGAAATACAGCTGACAAAAGGAATAACGTCTCGATAGGAATGTTAGCTTCGTCATGAAATGTCAGTACAAAACATTAGAACGGCTGACTCTTGAATACATACGGTTTATACGTATATATAAAGATGTGTGGTGGGTTGAGGACATGCAGTTGGAATGTGCACTACCTCCCTCTCACCTCTTGTCAAGATTGTCAATTCACTGACAAGGAAAGGCGGTCTTCACTCTCATTCACTTTAGACTGGGTTACGATTTTTCTTTTGTCAGTACCTTCCTCGCTCGCGCGCGCGCGTACACACACACACACACACACAAAATGTAGCGACAGTTATGTACATACTGGTGCTTGGTCTCTCAAGACGAAAGTTATGTACGTTTTGGTACATATGTAGGTACATTTTGTGTTTGCCTCTTTAAATATTCCCTGTTTGCGTTCCAGTTACTTGAGCAAATTTGTACTTTTTTTTAATGCTTGCTGTCATCTCGGAACTCTTATAGTTTACTATATTTAAACAAAATAAAAAGACCTTAGTTTTAATACTTGCTCTTTGACGTTTCAAGGTCCTCTTTCTTCTCAGAGAGAGAGAGAGAGAGAGAGAGAGAGAGAGAGAGAGAGAGAGAGAGAGAGAGAGAGAGAGTACGGGAGTTGCTTCATCTTAAGACCTCGTGCCTCTCAGACTTCGTATGTTCCTTTTCACCACGCTCGAGAAAAGGGAGAACGATTTCTTTATGAACCCTGACCCTCGTACCTCTCTTCTTTTCCACTTTTTCTCGTTCCTTCTGTCTTTAAGATTCGAAAGTAAGGAATAATAAATATGGACCACCTGTAGGAATGACGTCGTTGACACTTTCAGAAAGCTGGGAGCCGAATGTGTGTGTGTATGAGATGCGTGTGTGTGTGTGTGTGTAAAGGCTTCCTCGGCCTAACGCGCCCAATTGAAAATCAATGTGGCGCCTCCATTTGCTTCTGTGACCCGCCTACCACCGCTGCCGATGACGCCGCCCGCCCTCCCGCCCCGACCGCCATGGTTGCTGCTTCTCGACTTGAGACTTCTTCCAGGCGGCCTCTTTCTCTTCTGGTCCCCCACTCTTATTCTTGCTCCTTTTACTTTCTCTCTATTATTTCGCGGCCTCTGCGGAAATTGTGAGTTCGGGTCCAAGGAGCTTTTTTGCTAAACAGATTCGGTAATTTTTTTTCCTTTTTTTCAGATACTTGAAGAAGTCAAGAGTTCACGCCCCGTAATTATTTAGAATTTAAGCCGATTAATTTCTTTGAGTTTTAGTTTTAACATGACGCGAGTAACATATCCTTGAATGTGGTTGTACAACATTTATCAGTGAGAAAAAGCTCTTGGTTATTTACTAAATGAAGTTTTGTGTTACCCATTTTCTCTTGAAGTCAGTGCTTTCTAGATCCATTTGATGATGAAATCTTGCTTTCATTAAAAATTATATTTCATATCTCCCTCTCATTACCATCCTTGTTTTCCGTGTAGCTGTTGGTGAATTTACCATTAGGCAAGATTAGTTGTGGATAATCTGTTAAAAGCATTGTTCGCTCATGTTAGGAAAATTATTAATCAAGTCACGTCTGCGAAATATTTCATTAATTTAGGATGGTGGTGGTTTCTGTTGTTGATCCTGGCCGTATGCCAGCACGGGCTCTTGCTCCTGGAGCAGTCCGCAAGAGGATGGCTTCCTCAAAAATAAAATTAGTCTCTCTCTCTCTCTTCCTATTAGAGTAGCCTTCCCTTCCTGCTGCCGATTTCCGACCGTTTTTGAGTTTTCCTGTTTTGGTCTAGAAGGCTCCTCTTGACCCACTCTTCCTCGTCTTCCATTTCTTGGTCTTTGGTTTTTTCCATCTTCATTGACGAGATTTACAGAAACCTCGCTTATTTACGGAGAGCCTTACTTTGAATACGTTCATTTTTTGGTATTCGCTCTACATGAAACTTGTTACTTTCTATTATTTTGAGCAAATATGATTTCTCATTGCACGACGGACTGTATTTCAAAACGTTCAGCGTCATTTTGTTGCCCAGCCATGTTGTTTATGGTAGCGTCCCGTTTTTTCTCGAGTGAGAAATCATTTTAAAAATTACCTATGGCATCGTGCAGGTAATCATTGCAGTCATTCATTACGCTTATGCAAATTTAACATTTTGATTTCATGCTCGTGTAACTCTGGTTAGCTGCAGAAAAAGTAAATTAAAAAATTTAAAAAAATACATGCAACTTGGCTGTGCTTGCTTTTTGAGATCTTGTTGTAAAAGCGAAAAGGTTGCTGGCAACGTTAAAAGGATTACTTGACTTTTTTTTTAAGCGTCACTCCTCTGCGATTTTAACATCTTTTTGGGCCGGACTGACGTACATTCGCTCAATCCATTTTGTTGATGAAAAAATGTACATTTGAAGATGCTACGGAGACTTTTTTTTCTTAGTATTCTTGGAAATAGTGTATTTCATAAGAAAGTATGTGCGGCTTTACAGGTTGAACGCATTATTTTGACTGAAAGGCTGTGTCAAATTGACCGTCCCCTACATTCCAAGGTTATTGTGGATTTACATATATAAATCCATATATATATATATATATATATATATATATATATATATATATATATATATATATATATATATACATATACTGTATATATATAATATATATAAATCGATGGCGGTAACTCAATCAAGTATAGCCAAACCAACCTTTTATTTTATTTCGCTAATCGAGAGACCACCGTTAAAGAGAACGTGTTACTGTCGTGTCTCATCTTTCTGCTACTTCGCATAACGTTTATTTTTAGGTGTTCATGGATCAGTTTCAGCTGAAATGGGCTCTCTCTATTCAGGTCATGGAGACGTTTCTCAATTTTAATTCCATTATGTTTTCTTATTTATTTCATTTCTCATCCAAATGCTAGTTGTTGCGAGGCTGCCAAACGTTGACTTAAGTCTCTCTCTCTCTCTAGATTTTTTCTTTTTTGTTCATGTTGTTAATGTACATTTCGGCTTAAAGATACATATCCATCTCGATGTATGCAAAATTCCTTTTATTTGTCTTACACACACACACACACACACACACACACACACACACACACACACACACACAGATGGAGAGAGAGAGATGAGGTAGGTGAGCACCGTGTGGAGGGCCCTTCCTACCTGCGGGACCTCTAAGCATCAAGATTTTATAGGTGGTTTGTGGGAAGGTAAGGGATGGGGCTCGAGATGAGATGGGAGTGTGGGGAGGGGGAGGGGATTAAAGGGAAAGAGATGGGAGGGGGTTGTTTTGGGGGTTACCTCAAGTAATGTGATTTTTGAGTGAATATTGTATATCACGGATCGAGTGATTGGTCGAAGGGGGGGTGTGGGTTGACTGGTTAGGATCAATGCCAAAGGGTTGTTGCGTGTGGCGGATCGGTTTGTTATTTCGTTGTCATCGGAATGTAAAAATGCACCAGCAGGGGGTTTAGGGAAAGTGAAAATCGATGTAGGGGGAGATGAGAGGTGGGGGGTGTTTGCACAAGATAAAAAGTAGGAGAAAGTGATACTGGATTGGTATCCCTTTTTTTTCTCAGAAGGCCTTAGTGTCAGGAAATTCTTGTATTATGCTTTTAAAACTGTTAAGTAGACGACGAGCAACTGCACATAATCCTGTGCCGCTCACTCCGTTGGTATACTACGTATGGAAAATCGATTTCACTGCAAAGTTCTGCAGTTGTCAGGATAACCACGCACACCCATAAGCTTGGGCCAAAAGTAAATATATGTCCTTGTACCCGTGCGTCTGCCAAAATATTTTTGTCTAGGAAAATTTGTATATTTATTAATTTCGAGATTGTTGTAAAATCTTGCAACATGTTTTCGTTTAGACTTCATGTCAGTATCAATGTTCCCCTTTTTTTATGATTTTAATGATTATGTCAAGGTTGTATTTTAGTCTTTTATGTGCGAGTTTTTAGGTATGTCAGCGTAACATCCGAGTCATTACAAAGTTTCAGAGACGATCGATATTTTTATTAAACATACAGATAAACCCCGCAAACTATTTATATCGGCCTGAGCTTGTCTTTTCAGCTTTGTTCTTATCACCCCTTTCACTCTCCCTGTCTTCGTTAGTTATCTTTATCACCGCTGTGGAACTTATCTTCCCCCGCCTTGTTTTCTTCTCCCCTTCCCGAGCTGAATCCTCCCCTGGTCTCTTTTTGTCATGGCTTAAGCCATGTTGAAACTGTGAGTCAGCTGTGTATTTGTTCCCCTGATCATCTTCTCTAGTGCTTTCGTCCTCTCTCATTTTCTCTCGTCATTTATTGGTGGGGAATAGGTGGAGGGGTGGCAGTAATCCCCTTACCTCCTCCCGTCCCATGTAGTCTCCCGAGGCCTATTATCCCCCTGCGTGGAGTTCCCCCTCTTTTTAGAAAACGTAATCTCCCCTCGCAAGGAAAACGTGCGCCGCGGGACTTCTCATCCTCGTTCCCGGGCTCACAGGCTTTATCTTACGCTCCATGCAGGGCCCTTGGTTGATATCAGTGTTGGGGTAGGGGGCTGAATTTGATCAAGGGGGAATTTTGAACGCAAGGGCGAATTTGAATGCTAAATGCGGGGCTCCAGGGCCCTTAACTTGGAAAGAGCGTGAGAGAGAGAGAGAGAGAGAAAGAGAGAGAGATTGAGTGAGTATGTGAGCGAGCCATTTTTATCAATTTACAATGAGGGTGTTTGCAAGGAGAAACGAGGAAACTCTGCGCATGGTAATGAAGTGTATGTTGTATTCATATATCAGATGTAAGTTTTTTTTTTTAGAAAATTGCTCATTATGGTAGATATTAAAACAAAACGTAATGTATTTGATATCACACGTAATAGAACAACACGTAATTTATTTGGTATCACATGTAATAGCAAGGATTCAGAATGGAATGAAACTACATTGCTTATGACAGGAAACAAGGAACTGCTCTGTAATCTGCATTGATTTGCCCCCATTAATATATAATCACACGTACAGATGTGTTTGTGTTATGTTTTTAATGTGTATATGCGCACCCCGCCCTTGTATAATGGGTAACTGGATGCTTATAGTTGACTCCGAGCTGTAGACGTTTGGAAATGATTTGTAATTATATATATATATATATATATATATATATATATATATATATATATATATATATATATATATATATATATATATATATATATATAAATATAAGAAAATATGCAAGACAGAGAAAGGTAGTATAGATTGGTAATCATGATGTTTAGAAGTCTGTAAAGTAACTCGAATAAAGTAGAGCATGTTCTGTCCATGTTTTCACCTAATGCCGATTCTTCCCGAGTGCCGAAGTACGTGATTTAAGCTGAAGATTTACATCCTGTTGCAGGAGCTCCAGATCCGACGGCGGGAGGGAGTGCGGAGGAGGAGCACTGCTGGCATCTTGATGCAGAACAGGTCAAGGAACAAGTGGGTCAGTACTTGACCCAAGGTGGATATTACAATGCTAACAAACAACTTTATTTCATGTTTACTAAGGTTAGTACTCTCCTTTGCCCTCCAGAGACTGGGTGGCTTCTCCTTGTTGACCATTATGGGGTAATTATAATGAAGTGGAAATACAGTATCAATTTTTCATTAATGAAAAACCAAAATATTTTGTAATGAATAATACGTAAAATTTAATGCTTGTCGGGTCTTACAAACCCATTTGTCTCCATGAGTAAGTGGTTTTATTGTTAAATTGAGGTATCCTTGCTGCATAGTGTCTTGATGTATAGCGGGTTCTTGACTTTCAATTTTGGTGTCTTTTACACAGGTTCGGGAAATGGTGAGAGCGCGAGACAGTAATGGTGCTAAAATGCTAACCATGATCACCGAACAGTTCCTTAATGACCCAAGGCTTTTGCTCTGGAAGTCACAGGGCACACCTATGACAGACAAATGCAGACAGCATTGGGACCACATCGGTAAGGAGGCACATGCCATCTCTTGTGTGCAGTAATGAAGCTGAAATTACTTATGTCAAACTATTTGTATTCACATCTGCCATCTAACGACCCATGATTCTCTGAGTGGAGGTCAACCGCAACCTCATTATAATTCTTTTGTTATGATCTTATATGTATCCTCATATTGTATGTCTTAAAAATGCTTCTCCTTGTACCTGCAGCTGCTCTTTGGGTGTGTGTAGTGTTAGCACCCCATAGTAGCTCTTACGAGAAGCAGCAAAGACAGAGGACCCTAGAACAGTGGGCGCATACTGATGTTTGTCCGTTGGAAGATCCCGATCACAGACATCAAGACACCAATGAAAGGGTTGGTTTAGTCCCTTTATTTTATCTAAAGAGCAAGGCTATGATCGTTAAGAATGCTTTCCACTTGTCTTTAGATTCAAGATGTGTCGCAGTGCAGTCAGTCATTTTTCAACATTCTTGCCCCAATCGTGTGTCTTTCCATCAGTGCACAGATATCACTACAGCAGTTTGTTAAAAGCCCAGATTAATTTGCTAATTGGTGTGGTTGCTTTCCAGGGTTAGAATATTACTTTTGAATTGAAACAAGCCATCACTTACAGTCATTTCAGTTTTTAATGAGGGTGTTTCTAACTTCTCCTTGTCTATTCTAGAATCGCTCTGCTGCCTATTATCTCAGTTCTGATGATGAATCGAGTGACGAAGATAATGAGCTCAGACGTCGAGATCCCAACAACAGAGAACATAATCACCGTCATCACCACGTCCAAAGAGAAAATAGAGAGAACAGAGAAAGAGATAGAAGATCGTCACACAGGTATCTTTCTCTCTCCCTCTATCTCTCTCTCCAGTTCTCTGTCGTTGAGCATAATTCGTTTTTACATTAAACATTTTCTTTGACAATTAATCATTCTGCAGAGTTTATTTGTTCAACAGCAACTTTGTAATATTTGTAAGTCACACTTGTAAAATGTAATATTTGTAAAAGTTACACCTGTAAAATAGGTAATATGCTTTATTGCAGTCTGTATTGTACATATTTTTCATGAAGTCTCCCCAATAATTTTTACGGAAAAGAAAAAAGGCAGCTTATTTTGCTACAGCTAATGTTCGTAATCTCTGAAGTTAATCAATAAAAATGTTCTTAATGTTTCGCAGAAGACATAAGAGGCGGAGGATTTCAGCGCCACCACGAACGATATTTCACAGAGCGATAGATGCCTGTAATATGTCGTGGGATGACCATCACCTTAGAACTATTCTGGCAGGTGAAACTCCAGTTCTGAGGAGTACCCAGCACCAACACCCTTCTTCTTATTATAATGAACAAGGGCAACCACTTTGGCATGGTAAGACAGTCTTTTCCATTTTTATGCGATCTTTGTCTTTATTATGTGATTTTGTATTTGACGCAGAGCCTTGATTATCTAGTCTCTAATGTGATATTCGTAGGTATTCTGGCATACAGTGAAATCCGTAAATCTGTGAAATGGATGTATAGATGGTGTGCTTGCCATTTATTAATCAGTAATAATGAAGTTTGGTTTAATACTTCTAAAGAAGTCACCATGTTCTCATATAATACTTACAGAAATGTTATTATTGAAATAGCTAGATTAACATTTATGACATTTTATACTGTGCTCTGTATGTTACTTAATGGTAAACAATTACTTTTGCAGAACCAGTCCCAATTGCTTGCTCACGAGTAGATGCTTTAAGGTCTCATGGTTACAACAGTGAAGCGTTAAGGCTGGCAGTGGCCGTGGTACGAACGTTAAAACAAGCACAAAGAGAAGCATATCTCTGGTGGGGAAGTAAAAGAGACGAAATGCTCCCAAGATGTTCTCCTTCTAGAGCTTGTAGGTCATTAGGTCCAGGAGCATTAGAAGGTTGGGTTGGTCATCCATTAGATCCCATTACATGCCTTTTTGATACACTAGCTGAAGCATCACTATTACCAGAAGATCTTCCAAGGTTTCAGTATCATAGTGGTAAGTCTACAGAAACTGTGCAGTGTATTTATTTAGTCTACCTTTCATAGTTTTTTTATATTTTAATATTGCGGTTTGAAGATATTTGCATGAACATTTCCTGGGAACTGTGAAAGAGGCTGTGATATTTAACTAAGTTTTTGTTGAGCATCATTTTGTTATGTAGCTTCGTTAGATGACTTAAGAAAAAGAGTATTTTTTCAGTAGCTTCACTCCATTTGTAGAAAAAGTTCTTTAAAATATGGGGCTCAGATGACTGTTGAGAGAGCAAAACTGATTTGCTTTCAAATAGTTTTAATCAATTACCCATGCACCTTCATTACAATAACTCTTATGTTAGTTTTAATCAGTTACCTGTGCTCTTTCAGTACAATAACTCTTATGTAAAGTTTGCTTGTGTAATTGACATTTATGACTAAATTGTAGATGTACTTTTTACAGACTGGCTTGGTGTAGCTAATGAGGATGCAACCAACCTAGCGCCACTCAGGTATCGCCATGTTCCCATCCCGGGCTCTAATGACCCTTGGGAGTCATATCTAACTCTTGCCTTGGAAGCAGCTCTTATAGGTTTAGGCCAGCAACGAGCCATGCCCCCAGGGTTGTATGCTCAGGAAAAAGCCTGCAAACAAGAAGAAAAAATGATACTGAAATTACAAGAGCTCACCCTTGATTCTCCTCTTCTAGCAGTGCTGAGGCGACAAGCCCGGTTACTGCTTGAAGGTGGGCCATTCTCAGGGCTTGGGGAGGGCATCCATCCAGAAAGTGTTCCCATGCATACCTTTACAAAGTTCCTATTCACAGCTTTGTTACCTCACGATCCTGATTTGGGGTACCAGCTGGCTTTAAGGGCGATCAGGTGATTATAGATTGAATTTCGTTCAGACAGGAAGTAGCATAATTCATCACTGTTGTAGTAAAGGTGTTTGTTTTGTATTGTTATATGTGCATGAAAATTCACCATGCCTTCTGAAAATATTGTACCATCACCATCGGGGATTGCTTTTTCATAGATTTCTTCCTTTGACATAGATTACCAATCCTTGAAGACCATGACGATGTAGACGACCCTGCAAATGGCAACGTTTCTTCATTGGTACTGTCTCGGTACCCACGATGGTTTACTTTAGGCCACATCGAAACCCAGCAGTGTGCCCTTGCCTGTACCATGATCAATGCTGCCAAGAGTAAGTATTTTCGATTCATGAATCATTTTATTAAAGTCTTTCTATGTCTGGAAAAGAGATTTTCAGTAAACTCGTGTTTATTTCATTAATGTAAAATGTCCTGTTATTTTCCCAGACTACTTTCATAGATTAGAATAACAGAGTTAGGATGAGTATGTTAATCTTGAAAGATGGTGATCTTAAGCAGGGTAAAAATGGTTTTCCTTGTCCATGCTAGACCTTGCGTATTTTATAGCCTTTGTTCATACCTACCCATTTCTATTTCAGATGATGTAATGCGCCTAAGGTCTGTATTGGATGCGGCCCTAAGAAACATACATAGTTCATCACATCTGTTTAAATTGGCTCAAGATGCATTCCGGCTTGGTCTTCCAGGAGAAGGCCAGAGAAACTCACTCCTGCTCAATGCTGCATTAGAATTAGGGTTACAGGTAAATTCTCTTCTCTCTCTCTCTCTCTCTCTCAGTGAGGAAGTAGTGTCAAATTTCAGAAATTTAATAAGTATAACTTTTTATTTTAAAGTGACTCCTAGTAAGTTAAGTGTACTGTATTTATGTTTCTGATACTAAATGCTTATAAGCGGGCTTTCATTTTGTATTTTCGTGCTTAATTTCCCTTTTTCTTATAGATACATTGCTTGGTATATCATAATCTTAAGATCTTTCTTATTTATTAGGAAATATTTCCATTAAAGCATTACCATATATGAATTCTACTTTACTTAATGTCTTTTATCTCCAGGTAATGCGTATGACGCTAACATCCTTGAACTGGAGAAGGCGAGAGATGGTACGCTGGCTAGTAACCTGTGCTACAGAAGTTGGTGTGTCTGCGCTGATATCCATAATGCAGAATTGGTTTTCTCTGTTTACACCCACTGAGGCTACAGGAGCCGTCGCATCCACAATTATGAGTCATACTACTGTCATGAGACTTCAACTAGATCGGGCTAAGCAAGATGAACTTGCTGCATGTGCTCGTTCCTTAGCCTTACAGTGTGCAACTAAGGTATGCACCACTATTTTTACTAGTGTACGAAGGTTTCGAATTACCTTGCAGTATTATGTCAGTTTAGCAATATACCATGTTGTCACAGTGAAAAGCTTATGGGATATAGACAGCAAGGTTTTTACAGTTATAATTTAGAGAATTTCTGAAAATAATGTACATTGTTAATTATTATAATAGTAATTAATAAATTACTGTAATGTCTGTCAAATATGCCCACTTGATTTTTGTGATTTTATTGCTTTCTTGCTTATGGTGTCATGAGATTGCATATATGAAAAAATGTATATATATAATGAAAATATAATACTTGTAGCATTAATGTTCCCTCCTTTTTTCAGGATCCTCCTAACTGTGCACTTAATGCACTTACCCTGTGTGAGAGTGACCCAGTTTCCTTCGAAACTGCTTATCAAGTGGTGGTTGATGCCGCTGCTCACACCATGACCTCTTCGCAGCTATTCACAATTGCACGTTACATGGAACATCGAGGATATCCCCACCGTGCTTACACTCTTGCAATGTTGGCAATGCAAAGTGTGCATTTAGCATATAATCAAGATACTCATCCTGCTATTAATGATATACACTGGGCTGTTGCGCTTGCACATTCTTTAGGTCGTACTGAATTATCTCAACTCCTTCCTGTATTCATCAAAAATGTGCAATGTGCCACGGTTTTATCGGATGTCCTGAGGCGTTGTTCTTTATCTGCACCTGGAATGGCCTGTCCTGACTCTAAGCGTCGTCCCATCAAGCCCCTCGCTTTTGATAAACAGCCTTTGAGAGGCCTCTTGGAAGCTACTATCTTAGCATACATCAACACCACAAACTCACGGCTTACTCATATATCTCCAAGACATTATCAAGATTTCATTGACTTTTTAACAAAAGCTCATGAAACATTTATGCTGGCTCATGATGGTCACATCCAGTTTGCTCAGCTTATTGAAAATATGAAAGTTGCTTACAAGGGGAAAAAGAAATTGATGTGTTTAGTGAGGGAACGTTTTGGCTGATGCCTAGTAAGTCAGTATCAAAGACACTGCAGAAAATGCTTCAGTAAAATATTCAGAACTTCCTGTTTAAATGTAAATTAAGATCAGGTGCATAAATCTTCAAAATTAGACTGTATCTATTAGCAGTTGTTATAGAAATTTGTGATCATGCAACTTGAATGGAAGGCGGTGATGTATTGTTTGCAGTGTGATAAACTATTTGGGCTCTAGGATGCTCTATAACATAAGGAAATCTATACATCTGTGACTAATTTATAATTGGATAAGCATATAAGTCCACATTATTTCATTGTTGATCTTAGGGGGGATAACTTCATCATATTCATCATGCATTATGCTTGACATACATTTACATTTGTCATACTACTCATTCAGTATATAATAGCTTATAATGATAATGTCGTATTGGCAAGTTCACAATTCTGATAAATGTGTGGGTGTGTGTGGTCTTGTGTTTAAGGGTATGTGGCAACACTTCAGTTAACTATATTGGGAAAGCATCAGAATCCTCATTTTATTTTTAATACTGTGTATATTATTTATTGAATATTGTTTTTCTTTGCGAGTAATTGTATTTATACCAAAGATTAGTGAGAAGCAAATGGGTAAGCATGTTGCAACTGATCAAAAGCTGCAAGCAAACCCAGTTGAGTGTGATACTATGCTAAGTGGAATCCCACCTCTTAAGCCCATATCACGCGGAGTTGGCGCCGTCAGGGACTCCAGTACAAACTACGGCAGAAGTGCACAATAAAAGAATGTTTAGGCTCCTCACTCACTTATCATGGCCTGAAATGGTATGCCTCATCATTATAGAGCAGTCAATCATAAATGGTAAGTAAGCATATGATCAGAGCCTAAGCATTTACCTCTTTTGTGGATGCCGTCAATATCGTTAGGCCTCTTTTATGGTCTCTATCCAGCAATAGAATGCGGGGCGAGGATGTGCAGATGCTATTAATCAACCAGCCACCTCTAGGAGAGGTAGCTGTTAGGAAACTAAATTTGATGTTATAAACTTACAAAATTAATTTAAATGTTAAACATTACATCTGTAGAAGATCATAGACTCTATTTTTCTGTTGTCTATAAGGCCAGGAACATTGCATGGAAAGCAGTCTAAAATGAGAAAAGAATGGTAATAGGGTTATAGAAAAAATGAAAATAAAAAAAAATTAATCCTTCTCCCGCATGCTAGTACAGTATTTACGTTAATGTGGTTAGTTAATGCATTCCTGAAACTGTGAAAGTATAGTAGCAGATCCATAGGAATGTGGTTTCTAATCCAAAGGTACATTATATACATGTTAATGTATAGCAGGAATTAATATGAGATAGAGACATGTAGTTGGAAATACTGTGTGCTACTGTAGTGCTGCCTCTCGTCAAGAGTTAATTTTCGACGATAATGCACTTTAGTGATCTACCTCCGTATTCTTATGTAGCAAACACAGCCGTGGCCTATGTAGATGGTTGTTTTTGTTTGCTGTCTTGCCATATCTTCAAAGGTCCAGTGTATTATGAATTTGATCTCATGTCTAAGGACAAAAAAAAAGCAGAAGTCTCTTTCTAGGCTATAGAATTCCAGTTGTACATATGTGTGTGTGTAGCAAGTAAGGTGCCACAGTGCCCTACGGCATGGTTGTTTCGTTTTATTTCCTCCTTTCTTGAAAAGTGATGATTGGCAGCATTTCTGTTTACTTAGGTGCCTCAGTATTGTACCTTTTGTATTGTATAAAGAGCAGTCAAATAGGCTAACTATTGAAGTCGAAGTGAAGTGGAAAAAAGCTGTCATTAGCACTTTTTTAGGCCATGTTTGTTTTTGTTTAGTCAAGGATTTTGAAACTTTTTAAGACAATGGCTAGACATAGATAGTTTTATTCATTAGCGTTATTACATTTTATCTACTAGTGTTCATGCTTGTTTTCCCTTTTCAGGATAATTTTTGTTGCTTAGTGTTAATACTGGTATTTAAGTTATTTATGTACAAAATACAATGTGCTGGTCAATACCAATGCCTCCTCCAAACTTCCAAGATGGCTAGCCTACATATTGTACGTGTACACTGCTAGCCTGTAAGTTATGTTTTTTGATCTAACATTGTCCCTGTAAATATTAACAATAGATCTGTCAGTAACATTATGCCCAACTCTGCAGTGCTTCAGAAGCCCCAAGCTCTCTGTGTTATGGACGTGTATATGTGTACTTCCAGTTAGAAGGATGTCAATATTTTTTTCCCACAGGTTAAAATGAGTGAAGTGCTTCTTATAAACTTTCTGTCATGCTGGACTTTTTACTTAACAGAGTAAAAGATCATACTTTTATAGGGGAATAGAATGTGGAGAGTTACTGAACAGAATACTAACCAATATATAACCAAACGGCTAATTTTGGTTATTTACATTGTAAAGTACGGAGTCTGTGAATTAATGTACCACTCAGTATTTGAGTTAGTTCAACTTTTCACCTTAGCTTATTTATATCACCAAGCCAAATTTGCCTAAATTATAAATTGTGCGAGTGTACTTCATCAATAAATGCATATTGTATATTATATCATTACAACACAAGGCTTAGCTGGTAACAATGGAAGAGTGATTTCTTGTTATTATCATCTGATTACCAAGACTTACATAAAAAGGAAAAGAAATTGTCGTAATGGGTCATTGTGCTGCATACTGTCTGATGTGACCCAGTCATGCAACTGATGTTTGTTTTATGACAATCTTATCTTGAGGCATATCACTCGCAGGTCCTTGTGTCCAAGCACTTTCATGTCCCAGAGTTTTGAAATATTTGTTTCAACACAAAGCTGTAAGATAAAAGTGATTCTTCTGTGAATATTGTAAAATGCATGTCAATGCTTAAGAACTGTGTAAAATATGTAGGAATTTGTACATATTAGAAAATGACATGTTAGAGTTACTGTAGTTTTTAGATAGTATATTCTCTCTTTTATCTTTCTCTCTCTGTCTTTATCATTCTCTCTGTTTCTGGGCATACATATTTTCCTCATGCATTTGCAATCCCAGTGGTTATGTTTTTGTTACTAAGTGTCATAAGTTGAGTGAATCACAGCTAAGCAATTATTTGTAAAAAAATACAAAAAGAAGCTAATACCGGTAAGTCTTCATTCACCTTTCTTGTTCTGAAATTCATCTGCTATAAAGGCAGAGGTCAAGTAATTTGTTATCCTCATTTCTTTTCATTGTTGTTATCTATTAGTTCAGAATTATTATGACGGTTTTTGATTTCTTTAAATATAGGGAATGGAAAATGTTTCTTGGTGAATTGAGCTCACAAGTCAGTTGTGAGTGTTTGAAAGCGTGTGCATGTGAAAACAATAGGCACTTACTTGAAAGTTTTGAAAAGTATTTTGTTGAGTGGAAATTAGATTTATATCAAGTGTCTATTAACAAATGGTTGTATCAATATTTATTATGTATGTTTAAAACTATTTATTTGTTTCTTATTTTACAAAAATGTTTCAGGAAAACTATATCTTTGCAAATGAATATGCAAGTGTGTACAATTGGGTGATGTAAATGAATATAGCATTTTGTTCTTGTTTAGGTTTTATTTATGCAGATATCCCTGACCTGACCCATCACCTTTTTACCCCATCCCAACCCACCTACCTGTATCAATTTCCACTTTCAAGACTCCCAACCCATTTTTGTCCTTGTCATGATTATTGTTTCTGCCATTTTTTACATTTGTATTAAAGACTTTACAATGTGTTGTCTTTATTTATCCTCTCAGGTTAATCTTCACTTTGTTCGTACACTGTACTGATGCAATGCCGTAATCGCGTCCTGCTTCATATTTCGGAGCTTTATGGTTCAACTTTTGTGTCATGATCTTAAGAATTTATCTTTTCCTTCAGATAAAATAATACAAAAAGAGTACATGGGCTGACTGCCAGGTGACTGTAATCTATCGATGTTTCAGGTGTTTCTGAGTAATGTACTAATTGAGAATTTTAAGTAGGTGGTATTGTTAAACAATGTTATTTGCTCACTTCCATGAAGTTTTTAATTAAAAGGTTTACAATCGCGTAACCAAGTGTTACATTTTCTCTGGAAAACGATTCCCACCATTGTAATAACCATCTAGTTGTGTGTGTCTTGCCTAGTAGTAGAGGCAAGGCTTCAGTATTGACACTTGCCAAGGTCAAAGAATTACTAAAGCAAGACACTAGCTTTGCACTTGCACCACGATAAATGTTACAAGGAAAAAAGAAACTAAACTGGCTATGTTGCTGTGCAAATGAATTATACGGATAAAGACGGGTTACTTGAATTCGCAACTCTTGACAAGAGTAAATAAATGTTCATTAAAGAAATGAGTCGAAAAATAAACAAAAATATCAATAGGAGCACCTTGACTTTCAATAAAAAAAAAAAATGTTTATATCCAAACTAACTGTTCAATAAGGCCGAATGAACTTAATGGTAAAATGAAAGAGAAAAACAAGTCGAAGTTCTAAATGACGTGAAAAACATATTCTAACAGTTAAAAATATCATTGGAGTAAAGCAAATACAATGAGGCATAGGTGAACTGAATTTCTAGAAAGCGAGAGAAATTGGGGTACCTTTTATAACCATACCGCAGTGGCAGGTTGAGTGTCCCCTCAAGTCGATTCTTTACAGTAGTTCCCGTTCTATAAAAATAAAAAAGTTAAACAAATGGAAGGTAGAGAACCTTCGGGTTTTTAGGGAATACCCAGAACTGACTCCCAACTCGGCCTTTAGTTGCTCTAACCTAAATCAGCTAAACTCGCTAACCTGTTGCTCACTTTGTTCCTACTGCCACTGTCAGGATTGCACTTTGATGACAACTCCTGCATGGCTTTGAGCACAATTTTGAAGGCTATTAGAACATAAAAGAGGCTTAGGTTGGATGGCACTCATTCTCACCCATAGAATTCAAACTGCTGACAGTCTGTTAAGATTTGTTTTTGGTGCCGATGACCCTAAAGGTATTATGAGTATAGTGAATATCTGGGTACAAGCTATAGGCACTCAGTTTATTACAGGGGTTCGTCCATCCTGGTAGCAAGCACGGGAAAATACTGTAATAAATTTTAATGAAATCTTACGGTACTAAGTACTAATACAGACAACCACTGCATGAAAACGGGCATTTCTGCCATTATACATAAGTCAACCATATATAAGAACCCAGAACCTTACGAAAATGAACCATGAAGACGATAAAACATAAGACACTAAGACCAACTTTCGCTAGTTTTTTTTTTTTATTTTGGCCGCCGAATCAATAAAGGTAGCGAAAAATAAAGTTATGGGTGTTTAAAATATTATTTAAAAAAAACAAAAGTTTGACCATTTGTACCTAAGCTCCTGTAATGCAAAACCAGCATTCAATAATTATAAACATACAGAATGTTCATATAATACAAATCTAAAAATACTGCAAGAGAGAAGAGGCAAGACCATCAAGGAAGCAAAACTAGGGGTTAATAGGTTCCGGTGATCTATTCAAGAAATCACCATACAAAAGTGTGACCAGATAATTAGAAGAGAATAAAATAAAGAATTTAGTCCAAAGGCTGAGACCTATAAGGTCACTGAGAGCTGATATGGAGATTGACAGTAAAGTTAAAGGGACGAAAGAGGTTACAGCTAGGAGTCAGAGGGACGCTGCAAATAACCTTAAGTGATGCCTCCAGTGCACTAACGGCACTACCGACTACGGGGGACCAAACAAAGTCAAGGGACGAAGTCTAAACGCACAATAGACATGAAACTCTCAGTCACCCGTAATATGAAATTCATACAAACACTTGAAGAAACGAACGTGAAAAAAATCAGTAATAAAAGATCCAACAGTCACCGGATAGTATCTCACCAGCGAAAAACTAAACCTGAAGAGACTATCTATCAGTGAGACCAAACTACTATAACAAACGATGTTAAGTCCTCATAAAGAAATAAGACTCTAATCTAAATCCCACAAAAATATGGTATCTCAAATCGAAACAATGAGGATGAATGATAAAACGGCCAAAATTAAAGTAAAAAAAATACTAATATAAATCAAAGCACTTTCATTCGGAGATATAGCCTATGCGGAGCAGTAACAACATAACATGACTTGTACGGAAAATTTCGATCCAGATATTATTCAATGGATTTCAAACAAAATCTAAATAAGCTACATGAGCTAACACCCGACTTTAATCCCATATATTTGTTTCCATAACACAGGATAATACAATAAGCGAATTAAAATCCATCAATTAGCCAGTCGCTCCCTGAGAAGTGATCAACAACTTGGAACAAAAATTTAAATATTCTACTGTAATCAGGTCCAGAGAAGGAGTTTTTGGATCCTCATTCTAATCAAAACATATGTTCCACACCACAGCCGAATAGCCATTTCTAATATCCATAACCAATCAATCTTCAATTATAGCATATTAGATTTACAAAACATAATACATTTTTTTACCATTCTTCAGTACACAAGCTCAGCCCACCTAACCCCCACACCCGATGGAACTCATACTGTTTTATATAAAAAGAACTACTAATTAATATAAGCATTATTCGTTGTTTACAAAATTTTATAATTTTGGGAAGGAGGCGGGAGACATTTGGAAGGAACCTTCTTGATATGTATATTGGAGGAAATGTAATCAGTTGAGTGTCCTGCGCAAAGCCGATGGAAGTTTTGCTAGTCCACCAAAAATTCTCTTCTACATATATGAAACAGAATTCACAGTAAGTGATATAACTAATATTATTAAACAGTTGTTACCACAAATAGTTTGGATAAGCACTTTCTTAACGTGGAAAACTATACATTAGAATAACTTAAGTAAGTTCTCTCCACATGTGACTCAGCCACTGGGAAAGATGAAACCACTTTCGAAATTATAAAACTCCTAGAACTTCAAACACCTAGAATGCTTAGCAAAGTCATACTTAGTACAATTCTATAGTCGCCTCTGGTTTTTAAACTTATTCTCAAAATGATGGGTCAATGCCATAATTGTCCTTGCAGTTAAACATGGAAATGACCCGATCAAACCTAATTACTATTGTCTATTCTTTTCGCCAACTGTTTATGTACGGTACTTTTGAAAAAGGTCTGAGCTAGGTCAAGGTCTAGAATTGTAATTCCACCGGTTTGGGTCACAAAAAAGGAAATCAACATTAGTTTCACTGGTCTATTCTGAAGATCATATCCTCAGAAGTTATAATACATAAACAGATAACTACATATAATTTCTGAGATAGACAAATGGCCTATGGCACAACATGAAAATACTCAATTCTAAAAATTTCAGATAGTCATATGAATCGTGGACAACCGCCAATATTCGCATAAAAACTCCTCAGTTCCACACCTTGTATCTTGGCAATTCAATCATTTAAAACATCTAAATACTGGATTTATGCTACGTATGCAAATAAAAACACCTTTCTGCCTTTGCAAAAGAAATCTGTACAATAAATTCCGCATTTATAATTACTAAACACGTCAAGGACGTCAAGAACGAGCTGAAATATAATAGTTTACTATGAAAGGTTTTCTACGCTCTTGATTGAAATAGAAAACGCACTTTTGTGGTGGACTTAGTAAAAATCTGTACATCCATAATATTAATAAACGTTAATAAAGGATTAGGTTGTTTCGAATAAAAATTATAGTCATTACAGCCACCACGTCTATAACTAATGTGCAGCAGAAAAAACATGCTATTTCTACAGACTTAGAAATGAAGTCACCTAGTCTATGCAGTATAGCCTAGGCTAGGCTGTCACATTTTAACCATCAATTCTTAGTTCATAATTAATAATTAAACTCAACAGGATTTTCATGACAACGGAACAAATCTATTGTATTCGAGCTTCGAGGTTATTATCTGATTAACTACAACCCCTGATATAGCCTACCATTATTATTATTATTATTATTATTATTATTATTATTATTATTATTATTATTATTATTATTATTATTATTATTATTATTAAGAAAGGAACAATCTGTTAGACAGCAAGACTTAATGGGTAACGGCACAAGATCAGTCACTGGATTTCTGTAAATTCACACTACACCAAATATACACAATATGAATGGAACAGGAACAAAAATAAAAGATATATACGTAAAGGGAAGACTATATATAAATTATAAGAACAATGGTCAGAAAATGCGAAGAACTAATTAGAAATAACTCGGTATAATAAAAATAATAAAATGTATTGAGAAGCTCTGGAAAACAAATAGACTGAAATAACATGCGTAAGTACTAATATTCACGAAAGTCTAGTCAGATCAGTATTTCCACAAGGACACGAATCTTAATGTGGCAATTAAACTGGGCCTATACAGGTTTTGGTGATTTCAAAATAACGCTTTAAGAATATTAGGATATTGATGACAAGATAGTTGAAATGGAAAATTAAGGGAATTCCATATGTACATGTGCTAGGCTAATGATAAAGTGAGTAGGAGACTACTTGGGCATATCCGTCGCCTATGGGGACCGGTAGAGTTCGAACCCCCAATCTAGACCTACTAGGATGAGAACTGAAAGAAATGAAGCTGAAGTGCCGATTCGTGGAAAATAATGTACAGTAAAAACATATATTTCACATAGGACGTAACGCCACACGACGATGATGCTGATGACTGGGAAAATAGTCTGCTAGTATCGATGATAAGCTAACATAAGTTCCATAATGAAGAGCAGGGTGTAGGCTTAGGCTACCAACCTGAAACACTTTTCAGTTTTGGGAGGCGCAGAGTAGGAACAGTTCTGTCATTCCTTATCCGTCGTGTTTGTTGAGATTTGTTGAAATGTCTTTAAATGACGTGAACGAACTCCTGCACTTTCTGATTTATTTTTATGAAACCGACGAGTCACGGAGCCTCTGTTTCAACAGTCTTAGGCCTATTTGTCGGTGGAAATCTGTATAACTTAACCTGGTTTCTTTTCTTATTTCGGCTATGGCTATTGAAACGAAACACTGCACATTCTATCATAGTTCAAGAAATAACTTTAAATATATAGCGAGCATAATTGAGCAAATACCAACGTACTTTAAACACCGTGTGACATGTTCCACATGTTTACATTCGTTCAACAGTAGTCAGCTGATGCATTGTGGGTAAAACAGATGCTTAGGAACCTATCATTATTGATTATGTAATACTTGGTACATACTACGTTGATTACATTGTTATTATCAGGTAGTTTAGCCAGAGTACCATTATTTTCACCCTGGTCAACGTAATAATACAATTAAATGCAATTTGATGCTTGGTTTGCCTGTAGAAATCCACCCTCTAGAAATTCAACGAAGAGAACGTTGAGATTTCGTTAATTTGTTTGCTCATTGCACAAATAACGAAATTTTAACAAAGAACTTGTGGCAACACAATTTCCTTCAGTTTTTTAGCAATGACTAAAGAAACAAATTTGTGTGATGACAGAGTTGCCAATATGTGGTATTTAACTGAACGAACAATGTCCGCCTAATTCTTTTTTTTTTATTGTCACATTTTAAATATACTTTTATTATTGGTTAATTACGTATGAATAAGTGCAATTGCCTTGAACCTAATTATGCTTACTGTTATTCTCATACAGCAGTTGTAGACTGAAGGAACGGCGCTAAATTCGCTAAGACACCGGGTTGGCTCCGCAACTTGAGTCTGGTGTTTGCTCGTGAGCTGAATCCATCCGTGGCGAGTAGGGTTAGTGAAACGGGAATTATTATTCGTACAAACGTCTACAGTAACAGGTAAGCCTATCAGTTTCTTGTGCAGTGTTTTCTTTTCCCGGAACCAGTTGAGAAATATGGACGAAATTAACAAACCTAACCTTTCCTAGAATGCTGCATCATGACCTTTCCTTCCTAACCTGACTTAGGGGGCCGTGTCCTAACCTGGCCGAGGGGCGGAAACCCCTCCTGGACCCCTTCCCCCTACCCACCAAGCAACATTAAACATCGGAAACATGGACTAAGCTTCCGCTGGGAGGTACTACTGTTTGAGCCTGCCCTCGTCATTCCATAAACTACCCTTTTTCATTTTTAAGACGTAAGCAGCTTTTTATAATGACGCCGTTCGACAAGGCTAATGTAGGCACCTTAATATTCCATTTTCTTTTCCCATCAAGGTTTTCAGGTTTATTACTGAGATCAGAATCCACTGGATAGTTAATACTTTTCATATCATAAATATGGTTATTAGTTCGAATATTGTTTAAAGGACAGTCACTAGTTTGCCGTAGATATGACCATTCAGCGTAGCCTACATGCCAAGGTCTTCAGCCAGAAGGTGACCACGCGGAGTAATTATTTTCCGCCATCTTTTCGAATCTTTACTCCAGAGTTTGCAGTGTCATTTATTGTTGGCAACAAAACTGAGATCGAGTTGCGCATACTCATCATCCATAAGGTAACAATTACCACTTACGTTTGATTAGGAAGGAATAGAGGAGGAGGCTGCCTAAAATATTCTCCACTGAAGGCAATGCAGATGAAACTATCCAAGTAAATATAACTAACTCGTGCCAACAAAATATGTAGGCCTATAGCATGCCAGGAAGAAAGCTTTCGTGCATTAACCTTTGAAGAGCAGTAACTGTCAAGTTTGAAACGGATATGTGTACCACTTGGCTAAATGCATATGCATAAATTAAAAACGCCTCTAGGCCTATATAGTAGTAAACTATTCCGCCAAAGGAAATCGTATCTCTCTCATAAATATCTCACTAATATGAAAGTGTTAAGACCGTATGTGAATAAATATGACTCTCGCCTGTGCTAGAAGGAATTCCGTGTATAAAACAGACGTAAAATATAAAGTATGTAGACGTGGCATCCATAGATTTTTCTACAATAAAGGAGGCCCTCACAAAACATTTGTATCTGAAACAGGGAAGGGAATACTCCCTTCCTATAGCTGACAAAATAATTTCCGTTACTTGAAGTTTTTTTGTGTGTACTTCTTAATTGTAATGGGAAAGTTGTTTATCCTCTTCAGTTTTTTTTTTTTTTTTTTTTTTTTGCGAATAACGGCGATAGTCTACAGGTCAGAGTCTTCACGCTTTAAACTTGCCATCGGCCAACGCGGGACCAGTTCCTTTCACCACTGACTTTAATATAAGTAAATAGAATAAAAGAGCTTGGTCCGAGTTCTGGGACTGTATGTAACGTATATTGGGTCAGGACTGTTCTTTTTAGACCCATCCCCCCCTTTATTTAACCGCCATTTTTTGTTGTTGATATAGTGTAACTGCTTCTCCAAGGATGAACACCCTGTGAAAAAAAAAAAAAATCATATCAGCCTCTGTTATACATATCAGCCTCGTTATATACAGTACTTATATATACAGACAACTCACCCACGCGGCAACCTTACCCAACTACAGACAACTCACCCACGCGGCAACCTTACCCAACTGCTTATACTGCGCTCTCACCTCCATCTCTTACCCTACCAATTCCACTACAAAGCTGACACCCCTTCTGCTCATTTTACTAACTTTCCATCTTACGTCTTCTCCACGCGACCATGCTACCTCAAGTAATCTGATCAATGTTATGATTTACTTAGACCATTCCCCCGTCATCCAATTCCTTCACTAATTAATCTTTCAACGTAGTGTCCTTTTTTCAAATGTAGTACTATCATCTCAACAGTTGCTACTTTTTCTTTCAGGTGTATTCAACATCGACTCTTTACTTCCATGAAGGAAAATTGGCCAGCAGTTTTTTCTCCAGACATGCTAACATTTTTTCATTTACGAGCTTCCTTGCTTCACTTATTCTGGGACTCATATTTCTCATTAAAGAGAACAAAAATAACGAAGAATTGGGACTTCATTGCTATACAAGTATATCGATGTGTGTGTGTGTCTGTGCTCATCAATGTTCCAGAATTTTAAAATAATATATATATATACATATGTGTGTATATATATATATATATATATATATATATATATATATATATATATATATATATATATATATATATAAACGTACCACTAGGTAAGGCGACAAAAAAATCTGCGTTCATTGATAACAAATTATCCGACTTAATGACACCTTAAAGGTTCTACGATAAGATAAGAATCTACTGTTGTAATCACATTGTGGAAGATATCGCAAATCGTCGCATCGTTTACATAACCAGAACTACGAGAATTTGTTTTTCATCTAATATTTCTGTGTGAAAGCCCTCCATTCGGCGAAAAAAGTTAACCTTATGCACTTTGATCTGCTTCCAATAACTTTTAGGTCTTAAAATGCTTGATTTTTTTCTTGTATATTTCTAGAAACTGTGAGAGAATGGCGCTGGCGGGATACATGCTATACCTTATCTATAGCAGCAATCATTCTACCGTACGCCTTGTCGGAGAGCAAAAACTTTAGAGAATGGCTTATGAATGATGGGTTTCTAAGTGATTTTTTTTTTTTTATTGTGCATTAAATTTTTTCGTTTGCATTGTGTTCTCGAGCTTTAACTATTCCACAAGTAAAAATAGTTTTCACTTATTCATTTTATAGAACTTCAGTAATAAAATAGATTTGGACATATTAAAGGAAAGTTGTACATAAGTTGCTAAATGAACCCCAAGGAAACCGTGCTGGGTGACCGTAATGGGGTCAGCATGGAAATTCCCTCTGCTGGAGGTGACAAAGTGCAGAAAGTACAAGTGGCCCTTGTTCTCGTTCGGAGATAGGGGTTATCTGCGACCCTCCTCAGATTGACGAGTACGTGGAAAGCGATGGCTAAGGAGGTGTCTCGTATTTTTAGAGAATTTTACAGGTGCTCGGTAAGCGTATGGCTTGGCTGTCTACCAACATACCGTCTTGAATACGAGTATAACGCGATATTCAGAAGAATCGTTGCACCCTTTACCTTTTGAGGGGATAAGGGAAGTCTTTCGGGACTTTAAAGGGGCTGGTTTTGTTTACTTGGGCTTAACGTGATGCAGTCTCATTCCCCTCTATTAAAAATGATCTCGTTTGTCTCAGTGCATCATGAAACAACCCCTACTTGCTCCCATCCCATCTCTCTCTCTCTCTCTCTCTCTCTCTCTCTCTCTCTCTCTCTCTCTCTCTCTTTTACGAGGTAATAGTGTCTTACGGACATGTGAACCACACTTCCGTTAGGAGAGAAACTATTTTCGATTCTCGCCTGTCGACGTAACATGCACTTGCATAGCATACTGTAGTTTTTGGAGTGATGCAGCCTTCGAAGCACCACAAACTCTGTGAGTTGTTTCTCAATTTCACAGAGTGGCGTTTTTAGCTAATAGTTCAAAGTTGGTTTTGGTAATTCTAAATAAAAATTTTACTTAATTGAAATCAGTTTTTCCAGCTAGATCCTTTTCCATATCTCGAACCCAGGAAGTCTTAGTCCTTTTTCCTTTAGTTTGTCTTTGGGTTTGTAAGGGCTGATTGTGTGTGTTTTTCTTTTAATTTTCTGATACTGTTCTATATTCACTATCTGTGCTATCCTAACACCAAGGTTTTTGGAGAATGAAAGTTAGTATAGTCTGTTGATTAAAATGGAATGGGAGTGTTGGATTAAAATATTATTATTATAGGTACATTTACCATCAGAATTTATTGTTTTCAAAGCGCTGTGTGCCATAAAATGAAACACATGCCCCCTTGAATCAGCTTTTACAAAGATACCACATCTCAAAGTGTTTTCATTTTAACGAGTCCCGGTTTTGGAATATTGTATATGATTGAATTGGGAAGTCTCCATTATACATGCTTTCTTGGCGTTTGAGAGTCCGCAGTGTTGATTCATAGCAAATTCGATAAACAATAGAGCAGCGCGTATAGCCTGCGCACTGGCAGGATGTTGTCTGACTTCCTAAATAGGCATTTATTGATCAGGTCTACGTGCTACCCGCTGGCTACAGTAACTCGGAAGAAAAAGGTATTGATTCCTGTACAGAGGGAATGTTTTTCCTTTACGTGTGTCAATTTAAATAATTCCCAATCTTTGTAACTTCCTAAATAGACAGTGTTCCTATTCATTTATTAATTTGCTCGTTCCTCTTACCGTCATAACTATAATATGACAGGATTTTATTGCAAGAGAAGAGCTGTTGTATATTCTTACTTTGCCTATCTTTAAAAAACTATCAAGATTTTGTGGCAGCAAAAATGGCTTGAAGTAAGGCCTAGCAAAATGAGGAAATTACTTCGGGGATGCACCCTGGGAAATGAGGAATAAAGGCAAGGAAATGCAGGTTGCAATGCACAGTCTTCGTACTAGCAACATATAATGAACAGATGGTCACCTTATATGGGTGAAAACGAACCTTTCTGTGATGATAGCGTGGTCACGCTGGCCTAATGCACCAGTTTCATGGAACTGAAGAGGTCATTGTCTTTTAGGTAGTGGAGACACTTGTGGAAAGTATAGCCAGAACAGAGTTTTAGGAGATTATGCTGTACAATTATAGCGGCACTCTTTGGTTCTCAGACAGAAGCTGGTCTTCCGGAAGTTATATAGTGTTTATTATTTTACTTCCGTTTCATGATATTTTGTGTGCACCTATGATGTATATATATTTCTAATGTATAATGAATGTTATATCATTATTTTCTCGTGATAGTGACCTTAGCAATTGCGCCTCTTGATCGTTCGCAGTCAAACAGCTGATCAGTTATTGCCAGTCTACGATAGGCCAAACGGTTCATCTAAGGCCTAGTCTCTTCCGGGAACTTGATCTCTCTCTCTCTCTCTCTCTCTCTCTCTCTCTCTCTCTCTCAGACTCCTTAGTATTCCAGTCTCCCACAACTGGGCAACTGCATCAGGCTTCGGTCTCACTATCGTTGGTCTTACACTATTCCTGCTCTCTAGGAGTTACTCTCAGTTCAGCATTCCCCTCGTCTTATACAACTCTATTATCTGTAATTTTAAGGAAGCAGGAAGAAATAATTAAAGTAATGCTTCATTGTTGATCCCAAATTCTGCTTTTTCTTTTTTGACACCGGGATATGTGGCTTAAAGGAGATATCCTTATTAGGCGTGTTGTTTTGAAAAACAAAGTTTTTGACCAGACGATTTCTTTCATACTTCAAAATTCATTTTCCGTAGACCTTGAATTAACATTCGAAAAAACTTATATTTATTCCTTCCTACTGTACATCATTGTTCCCCTCAAGTGCCAGTCAAGAGAAGAGAAAGTGCTCACTCTGGAGTAAAAGACGGTTAAAAGCGTTCTTATAAATCGCTAATTAGTTAGGTTTCGAGTTTATTTAGAAAGTCCCATTATTACATTAATAATCATTATCATCATCATCGCCTCCATCTCCCATGAAATTTTGCCTCTCATGGTTATGATGAATCCTATTACCGTTTTATTATTAGAAGCAATAAGAGAGCTTAAGAAGAACGGGTCTTTACTAAATGAACGGTTGAATGAAAAGTTAAACCGAACCATAGAATGAAAACGAAAATGGCCAAAGAAGATTAGCAGTAATATTATTATTGCTATTTGATTAACGTTAATTGTCCCCAAACTCCAACTTACTGGAATGGAGTATAATTCATTAGACCAAGTTATGTTCGGAAATATAGTACGACAGAACAACAACAACATTAAAAACGGCATGATCTTATTTAGGGAATGCCCACTTTCATATTCAAGCAGAGGCAATCTTTGAGGGTGCAAACATACAAACAAAATAGCCTTGACTACATCCATACGCTGCTTATGGAAACTTATCACTTCTCAAGTTTGTTTGTACCGACGAGGAAACGTTTGATTCGACTTTTGACTCATTGACTCATGAAATCTGATTTTATTTATTTTTGTTCTGTTTATTAGTTTACATAGATACGAGAATGACGTCATTCATTTAAAAGCGGCCGTTATATAGCAAGGAAATAATGTCTAAATTAAAGATTTGATTTTTTAAAAAATATTTCAAGTCTACATAAACTGATATTGTAGTAACTGAGTGGCAACATATAAAAAATTAGATGAGTGAAAAATTACAGGTAAACAAATTCATGTTTAAAACCAAAAGCTGAAACAAATTCATGTTTAAAACCAAAAGCTGAAGAATTGCAGCTTTTATGCTATTTGAAACTTCATTCGTTGCAAATAGAATGAGTTAACGACGGAAGAAAACGTTAGTTCTTATTTAATTTTTAATAATATTTTGAGCTTTTTTTTTTATATATATATATATATATATATATATATATATATATATATATATATATACTGTATATATATATATATATATATATATATATATATATATATATATATATATATATATATATATATACTGTACATTTTTATATATATTACGTCATTAAGCCATGTATTTGTAATTTTGTTGTGGGATATAATGAAAGAAGCTGTTGAGGGAGTGTGAGGGGCAACGTTTGGTTTACAGCATATAGTGTTAGTAACAACTGTCTTAATGGGAGTTGTGACAGACTTTAATTCATATATGTTTTACACAAACACACATTTTATACCAATAGGTACAGTGTTACTAATTCGAACCGGGGCTAACGTTGGCGTAAATGTCGTCTTTCAAAATTTCCCTCCCTCATGGAACCCATCCGATGACGAGCGTGAGGGGCGATTTATTGATGCCGGAGGGAGATAACGTTCCGAAGCAAGGGAATGAAATCCCAGACTACATCTTAGTAGATAACGTTATCAGTGACCTTCCGTAGCTTTAGATTAGATGTGTAATCTCGCTTCAGTCACTTTCTTTAAAGATCATGCAGTCGGATTGTATTTAGGGAAGAGTAAAGAAGTGTTTCGGAGAAGTCGTGCGTCTGGTGTGTACACCCCGCTGCCAGTAAGAACTTTTTCCCGTAGGTAAGAGTATAAGTGACGCTACTACCAGTCGAGCAACGAACATCACAGTTGGTGGTTTCTGATACCGGCATTTGAAGAGGACAAATGCGTCTCCTTAATTACTGTGATATAATCAACCCTAGAATGGTATAGTGCAGTCTTTCTCCTCTCTCAAAGGTACACTGGCAAGCAATTGCCTGCCCTTACTATGTTCTGTAAACTGACAGCTTGCTCGAGGACCTTAGACTGGTTTTCCTTGGGAGGGGAAAATGACGCAATCTAACGCTGTGCTGTGGCTTAAAGGCCTTTTACACCGTATGAACGTTTCTGGACCCCATTCTTCTATTGGTTTGATACTTAAGCTGAGGAAATTTTAGAAGTTCTGATAGGAAGAATTGTGCCCAAGAAAATTCTCCGAAAGGTAAGATTGCGGTTAAGTATTGTTTATAATATGTTACACTTTATTTTATCATGCCTAGGTCTAAATGTGTGCACCCGGTACACAATTAGTGAGGCTTAGTATTAAATTGAATTAACCTTGTATGGGGAAAATGTAACATGTGGAAAAGGCTGCAGTTAAGCATAATTTCCCCTCTATGGGAAATTTATTTAGGTTTGAGATGTTTTTCATATGAAAGTTTGATGTTTTTGTTCATAGGTCTAAGCGTTTAACATTGTTGATGTCTTATTTAGGTAGTTTAAAATGCAACGTAACCTAAATCATGACCTGCCTGTAATTTTCTTTCTGTTTTCCTTGTTGCATTTCCGAAAATGAACTGAAATTGCTGGTTCTTGAAAATCCGGATGTATTTTGCTAACTGATAATCAAAATACCGACCTCATTATGAATTATCGAATGCTTGTCTTGATATTCCTCGGTCTTGTCAGCAGTATTATTTCTTGTCATAAAATGAGCCCCGGTTTTGCTCTTCTCAAAGACGGATAAGCAAAGTTTGTCCTGGTGAGAAAGTTCTTGCGGGAAACCTAATTTCACACCGATGACGGATGTGCAGACACAAGTTTATGTTGACCAGATTTTCTTAGCACGTGCTCAGCTGACTGAAGATCGATGATGCTGACAAGAGGGTCGAGACCGTTCATTGGTCAACCACTGATGGCGATGCTTTAAGACCCAGCTTACTGTGTTATACAGTTATGCTAAATATACCGTTCTGCATGTTTCAAATAATGTCCATTTTTAAACTGAAAGTTTCAATGCAATGACGTTTACGGAAGACCGTGCTGACTTCCGATGGTTACAAGTTGCTGTAATCATACGTGACTACGCCCAGTGAAAGGTAGGTAATGTTAAGACGTTGTTATCTTGAATAAGGAATTCTCGTGTAGAAAATACTGAAATGCTATTACATTATGTTTTCAGTGACGTGTGGTCACAATAATTAGAAGCAAGATACAAAGTAAGAGAGAAGATTAGACCGCTATCAAGTTTTTCAGTCTGTTGCATTTTCAGGTGCAATTTTGAATCCTTATTTTGACAAAATCAGCAACGACTGTTCATTCCTGTTGTAAAATGCATTGTCACCATCTGAGAGTAGATGTGCTATAACGGCTTAGTGGTTTAGAAGAGATGAGAACAGGATGAGGAAGGGTTAAGAATCCCAGTTTTGAGGATTTGCGGTCTGCTGGAGTTAGCATTGCGGAAGTTCCGTTGTAATTGCCAAAGTTTACTTTTTATATATATATATATATATATATATATATATATATATATATATATATATATATATATATATATATATATATATATTTATATATGTTTTATATATATAGAGTACATGTATGTATGTATATGGGTGCCCAGGCTCGGTAATACAGCGTTAGGCTAAATTTGCAATGTCAGTGATTTGATTCCAGGCTCCCACCCCACTTCTGGTATAATTTTGAAGACAAACACCTTTGTAATTGCGCCTTGAGTACTGAATACCTTTATTCACGACTGAAGCAACAATATATATATGAGACCCATTTTTCCGTCCACTGGCACACCACCATTTTACCTGGGCAGATTATTAGGGGACGTAATGTCACAGTTGGTTGTTAATGATTACATATTTGTTAATTCTTCTATACTCATTAACGAACTGTCATGTGAACTGATTCCAGCTGTTCCTATCCCCATATTTGATATACCGGGTATCATTATCATTGCGTATATATCTGTTTATCTATATATAATGTGTGTGTGTATACACACACACACACACACACACACATATATATATATATATATATATATGGGAAATTTGTAATATAAAAATTACTAAAATACTTTATTAGAAAATAGCTATATATGTATACACGCACGCACGCATATATATATATATATATATATATTATATGTATATGTATATGTATGGAATTTCCGCTGTAATATAGAATGTGTAAAATACTATTAGAAGATAGCCATTGTAAGCTTTAGCAAACTAAAACAAAAAATAGTCTGGAATGAAGACGCAGGTTTTGATGACTTAAAAATTGAATTACGAACCATTTTTTAAAGCATTTTATATTATTGTGGAATATCGCTTTTGTGTATGTGTTTGTGTATTATGAGTGTATGTTTGCATAATTTATGTTGTATTTATTGAAGAACCAGTGTAATGCCTTACACAGGCGTGCACATTGCCCGGGGACTAACATTTCAGATTATGCGAGAGAAACGGTAGACTCGTAGATGGGATCAGCTTTTGTTACATTTGTCAGCGTGTAGACGGAAGTAGAATTTAGAACAGGAAGGAATAGAAATTAATTTCAGATGCCCACATACTTGTTGAACTGAAACTATTTGCTGGTTCACATTTAATGAATTATTCATTTTAACTGTTAGTGTTACATTGGGAGTAGAAAAGGGCCATATTTTTTGGTAAGTTATTCAAATTTGAGACATTGCTAATTTTGTGTTGGCATATTGTGATGTTTATTACTTGGTTTTGCCATTTTCAGCCATTAAATAACGGAACTCTACATTTTTAAGACATTTATCTGCAAATTTGAATAGTATATGCTTTGGAAATTTTATTATTATTATTATTATTATTATTATTATTATTATTATTATTATTATTATTATTATTATTATTATTATTATTGCTTGGAATTCGGGCTGAAAAATGCAGTCGCCTACACTTTTTCTGTAGAGATAAATTTTATATTTTCTCCCGTCAGCTGATTACGAGATAAACTATTCTGTAATAAAGTGGAAGACATTATAGTTGCCATCTGTCGTAACTCTTAGAATTTCGGTAACGGATTCATTACTTTTGTGTCAATTGTGTGCCGTCTTGATTTCGCGGTTTTTAGCAGGTGTCATGGTATAGAACTGACCAGATTCGAGGTGTGGTTTCTCATTTATTAACCAATGATATAGAACAGCCTTAGAGAATATGTTCCAGGGGCACTGAGATCTCCTTTATGCAATTATTTTAGGCGAGTCTTAATGGATATTGCGTAGTACATTAGCGACTATGTAAGATCGAATACGTTCCCGCAGAGGAACTTCAACTGTAATGGCAGTTACTTACATTGATCATTCATTCTCTTTGTTGCTTGTCATTTTGTTCAGTAATTTACTTACGTCCAACTTCGATTTTTTACGTCATTTTGAAATATGCGAAGGTAATTTTATTGTTTTTTTTTTTCTTTTTTCGCCCTTTGAGATTACATGCCAGTGGTGGTCGTCTGTGGGTTTTAAAATGTTTGGTCGTAAAATTCCTGTTACCGATATTGTTTGAATAAAATCGTATTTACCCTTTTACTTGTCATCGTGATTCTGATCCAAACCTTTGCAAGCGCAAAAATATATTTGCACATATATTCAGAGATTGCCAATGGACTGACAAGAGTGTCATGACAGTTTGTACGTCGTTGATTGTCGACGTCTTTATCTGTATATCTTCATTATCGCAATTTTTTTATCATCCACTCATCTTCTGTCACCCGAGGGATGTGATTCCAAGGCAGCTATCTTACAGGTTCGAAAAGCAGTCACATATTGTAGTATCTCCCTGAAGTAACCCTCTGTCTGCAGGGCTTTTGGTGTGATGAATAATGATGAATAAAAAAATGGCTAGATTGTATTGTAATGACGAATATTAAGGTGATGATCTTGAAGAAGGAAATTTGTCAAGTTTAATTAAATTAAGATGGTGAACATTTTTTATAGGATACTACAGAAGCTCCTAATATTATATATAATATTGGTACAGGTAGCATGATAAACGGAATAGTAATTAATGCGACGGTAATGAAAGCCAGTAAATTCGGTGGAACATTATCGTAAGATTTTATTGTTTCAATGGCAAACCTCGCTCTGTTTGATTGACTTTTACATACTAAAAATGAATGGATCTGTTTTATAGCTTGGCTCCTGTGCGCCTGTCTGCGTTTTTATCTATATCTGAAGCAGTTCTGTTATGCTTGTCTTTTAATCGAAATTGAGTAAACACGATGTTGCTCTTAGAGTGTGGAATGTTGTTGTGAGATGTTCTTGTACAATCATGTCAGTTCATCTGTTCGTTTTTGACACTTGTCTCATTTCTAGATATTAATTTTTGTAGCATTCTTTAGTTTTTTTTTTTCCTCACTCACTGCAGTCGTGGGCCTCTCCTGATTTATTACGAATGTCTGATCGCTGTGTAGATAGTGCAGTCTACCCTTCTGAAAGGAAGTTTGGTAGCTTTGAAGCATCAGCCACTCCGATGCCACAGGCAGTTTTATGTTTGCTTCTTGAACCCTTTTGAGGTCTCCATCCTGTTGTCATCTTCAATCTGCCAATTGCTTATTTGGTGTTTATGAAACAAATGTATGTCACCGTTTTTCTGTATTTCTTATTTTTTTAATTTCACATAGCCTAGTGTAGTTTAATATTCTTATGGCGCTATATTTTCATGAACGACGTCCCTTCCTAGTGGCTTGTTGTGCTGTTTACTTTTGTTTATTGATTATATATATATATATATATATATATATATATATATATATATATATATATATATATATATATATATATATATATATATATATATACTGTATATATTAATAAAGTGCATGAATTTTTATGTTTGTGATATTGTATAAAGAAATCGTTGGTAATTTTTTAAACACTTTATCTACTTTTAATATTGCATAAATTTTCAACGCCGGGGCAAGGGTTGGGTTCGTTTCTTTCAAAAACGTGATTGTTTGAAAATTATTGATGACAATTGGTGATTTTTTATTTTGCGTAATTTTTTCAGGTTAGTTTCCTCCGTGGGCTTGATTCTCAATAAGCTTTGAATAATTTCCAAAAAGGGGCAAAAGGTGGTATTCAGTTTGAAAGACTGATTGATGGATTGACTTATCTGGTTGAACTTGAAGGGAAAATGCTTGACTTCACAGGGATTAACTGATGTGGAAGCTCTTTGCAATTTTGCCTGCTTATTCAGGAGTCACGCACATAATGTAACCGTCAAGCCCTGCGTTACGTAAGACGATGAATGACGATCAAACAACCGCTCGTTTCATTTTCATAATGAAATTTTATTTATCTCAGGAATAAAATTGTCCGTTGTATATTCTTCTTTGGTGTTTGAATTTATATGCATAAGGTGACGTAATTAATTTTTTTAGTCGTATGAGTAATAATTCATTGATTCTACGTGGAGTCAGAAAATTTATTAAAGAGAATAACGTTCTAATCAGAGACAAGGAATACTTAGTCAGGCCTGACCCTTTTGCGCATATAGATCAACAAACAAAAAGAAAGAGATAGCTGATACTCACTGCAAGATTTTTGAATGGAAATATATATTAAATGATGCATGAATTTGTAGTGTTTTGAAGCGGAACTTGCGTTAGGTACAGTAATGTATTTTTCTTCGCTTCAGAACAGGACCCGTTTCAGCATTCTTAGTAGGTGTTGATTTTTATTTTCTTCAAAACTACACAAATATGATGAGTCATTTTGATCATACGGTGACGGTCACTTTTTGTGTTATCGTTCCTCTTCAAAACAAGACGTGTGATAATGTTTTATTGTTTGTTTTTTTTCTAAAACGGACGCCTTGGTGTATGCTATGAGGTTTTCGTCTTTCTAAAAGGAATGAGGTTGATCATAATGCTTTTATTGTCCGCAGAGCTAGATAAGAATGTTTATTTTGATTGCACTATTATCTTCTTCCGGATAGGTATAATTCTTGTGTTTTCATTGCTATATTCAAAATGAAAGAGGCCGCATCCAAAGTTTGAACGTCATCACCAAGACAGGACAGATTTTGTTTTGGGTTTCTTACGAGGAACATTATGGGTGTTCGCCAATTGGTTATAATGCCTTTTCCAAGACGTAGTTACTTTCATTCATTTAATTTTCACTATGTATTCGCCAAATGGTGCAGGAATTAGCCGCTCTTGGTTTTATATTCTTTAAAATCAGATCAAGTTGAGTCACAACAATTTTTTTTTTAAACGGGTAGGCTATTTGTCTTTTTGGTTGTTTTATAGTCTTGAATAAGGAGCTCGTGTTAGTTATTTTGGTCTTGTCTTCGAATGGTAACGTGTCAGATATTTTGTTGCTTTCTTCAAAGCTGAATAATTTGTTGTTTTCTGATAAAGCTCTTCATAATCGAACATATGGTTTGTTGTTTTCTGATAATGCTCTTCATAATCGGACATATAGTGTGTTGTTTTCTGATAATGCTCTTCATGATCGGACATATATGAACCACATTAATTTTATTGTCTTTAAAACGGCATGCATTTTAACAGGTTTAGTTTTAAAGGAGGCATAAGTTAGCCCTTTTCATTTCTTAGTCTTCAAAACGGAACAGGTGTTTTTTGTTTTCTGTCTGTTTGATAATGGATGTGGTAGGCTTGGTTCCATTCCTGGTGTATGGGGTGTTTCAAGGATGATTATGTATTTACTTAAAAAAATATTATCCTGAAAAGAATGACTTCACGAAAATTACATTCAGTTTTTGCATTAATATTCCCTCCCTTTTTCGGCAATTTGCGAAGACCGAGTAATTTTTTTCATGTGAAATACACTAATCTTTATTATGGAAATGATGACTGTAACAGTATTGCTAGAAACGGACTGGTAATATGGGGATTACCGTCTCTCCATTTAGCAAGAACTGCGTATTTTGCCAAATTGTGCAATGGCTTGCGTATTTGCATACGAATAGTATTTTTCATCATTATCAACATCCGGGTTTATTTTTGGAGGCACTCCCATCCATCCTCGTTAGGTCCAATCTGGAGGTCCCCATTTATTTTTCTGTTTCAGTTGCTAGTTTTCTCGAATAAATTGTTCTTCAGGGTTATAACGGGTTTGGATACACACGCATATATATATATATATATATATATATATATATATATATATATATATATATATATATTATTTATTTATATACAATATATATATATATATGTATATATATATATATTATTTATTTTTATATATATATATATATATATATATATATATATATATATATATATATATATAACAGTTGTACCAGTATAGATAAAGACAGTAAATTACTTTGGTTTGAAAACATTGCTTGAGGAGCATTTTACTAACAGAACTTTTCGCACAAACGTAGCATACAGGATTTACGTTGAATTCTGTACAAAACCATGGTTTTCTATTTTGTTTTGTGTGTGTGTGTGTGTGTGTGTGTACTGTGTTAAAATACGTGTATGAAATATTTATTACCTTTTTTATATCCTTATCAAATATTTAGTGGGTTCTGTTTCAGTGTCGTTACAACTGTATCGTATTTTCAATTAAATTTGTTTTTTTAATCCCTCTAACTTGTTAGTAGAGAGCTACTTGTTAAATTGCATAAAATAAAAGGTAATAAAGTGTTGATAAAAGAATTTGAATTTTACAGTCATGTTGCCTGCTGTAATAATGCAAGGAGAATTAAATATTTTGTGTTTTTAAACCTATTTCCACAATATATGCGAAAGTAGTAGTAGTTTAAAGCCTAGTAAAGAATTGTCATTTTGTATTTTCAGGTCATTCTTACTTTACGCATTTTTATATATTATTCTCATTATGAATCTACAACAGCCTCTTGGGTCTTAATGAGACAGCGCTTTTCATTTCTGTCGCCTCAAGAACATAAATTCTCGTCGTTTTGTTTCATCTGTTCTGGCTGCCTCTACGCAGCAAGCGCTTGGAAGGAAATCGTTTTTATTGCGTATAAACTGAGCAGTATCAAATGCTATAAAATGTCAGTCGATAAAGAAAATCGCAGAATTATAAAGATGATGTTTGGAGTGAGGGGTTATAGTAGGTTATCATTAGATACGTGGTGCGTATTTAATTACTGATGGCTTTTCCTATGAACTAGCAATTATAATATGAGCATTTAATAAGCGTAGATCTAAGAACAAGGGAAGGATTAAAACCGTTCGTTGACCTTTGGCTTTTTTTTCCTTTCCTGGATGAATTTTCCTCAGAACTGTAAATCGTGGACACTACCGTGAAGTAGTGTACTTCTCCAACTTCAAACAGGATGTATTTTCAAGGTACGTGGTTTGTATCTCGTGGGTTAAAGGTATTTTTGTTTGTGTTTGGTAATTTCTGTCTCGTAAATTCATCGGTCGTAGAAGCTCTTGATTTTGCAGCTGTTTTATTTGCTCTTTCTCATCTTGGCACTAAATCTAAGCACACTGCTTTTTTTTTTTTAATGCTTGGGTTTTTCGTTGGGCTTGACCTTCTGCTTGTTGCCATGTCGTCGTTGATAAGTTCCTCAGGGCTCGTGAGATTCATCCTAGTTTGTATGAAATATAAATATCTTCTTCTTTGAGGATTTTGGTTAGAAGCAAAGGTAGGCCACACATTTTTTAGAAGCACAGGTAGGCCACAATACTTAATGGTATTGTTCGAACTGTAGTTTGTAATTGATTTCTTTTTCTTATAAGATTTAATACATATATATATATATATATATATATATATATATATATATATATATATATATATATATATATATATATATATATATATATATATATATATATATAAAACGCTGAGTGCAAGCTTTGCAGTGATACATAGCTGAAGTTACATGTATTTCTTGAACAGTTTTCTGAGATGGATATTTTCCTTGAGTTTACTTCTAGTGTATCTTGTTCCTCGGCCAGTGGTATGCAAGCAAAACTCTCTTGTACCTTGTAACATATTTACAACGTAGACAGAATAGGAGAAATAAAAAAAAAATCACCTCGCCGACAGTCCTCACGCTATACTCATTTGCGCCTTAGAATTACTGAGCATCCCAAACTCACACAATTAGGAACACAATTATATAAAAAATTTTGTGCGTCAAATAAAAGAAATAATGATTCCCCGATATGTCCGCTTTTTATACAGAAACTATAAAGCATATTTCTCCTGTCTGCCAACTTAGCAAGAAATAGCGAGGAAAAAGGGAAGGCATAAAATCTTACATTTGTTGTAATAAATAATAAAAATTGTTGATGACATATGCAGTCCGCAGTGACTTATTTTTCTAGCCCAGCGTGTTACCTTTAGTCGATGTTGGTTGTGTCTCGTTGTTGACTTAAAAAATAAGCTCTCGTTGTTTATTCCGTCTGTCTGTCTGTCTGTCGTTTGCTTGCCTCCCTTGGAAAGGTGTGATTATGCGATGTTTTTATTTTATTTTATATAGTTTAGGAAGCAGATGTTTATGCATCTGATTTTTTCTTTACGGTTTATGCAAATTTGTCGTTACTTGCAATTTCCCGGGCTTATTTTGACCAAGTGAATCTTTCTCTGTAATTTATTTAAATTGTATAGAGATTGTCTTCATTACTCTAGATCAGTGGGCCTTATTTATTTCGTCCGTGAAACACGAAATGAATTATTAATTGTGGGATTAGAAGCTTCCTACATAAATAACCATTTGTAAGTATTTGGCGGATGAAAGTGATTAATGATGAAATCCTTGAATATCTAGTAGCTTGGATGTTGCTTAATGCCGTAGAAAATCGAATGGCACAGAACAGAAGGAAAACAATAGAAACCGAGAAGAGGAAAAAGTCGGAGTGTAATTGCAGGAATCAGAAAGAATGTAGGTGGGCGAGGCTTTCTGAGAAAACTCAAACCTTTGTTTCGGAGTTTTTATTCAAATCCTATTTCTTATCCTGTTTAACGGAAACAATTTCACCCTCCAAGCCTCAATTTTTTATTTTTTTTTTATCGTCGCTCTTCGATTATTAATGATATTACTATTTTGCTAGGCTTCTTGAGTAGTGATTTTTTTTTTATTTTTTTTACTAGTGGAGTCTCATTTTTTTTCATTATTTTTATTGTTAATTTTGTTGTTTCTCTTCATGTTTCCTTCAAAAATAGATCACAGAAACTGAATATATTGCCAGTTATGTTAATATTTAAGGGACACAAATGAAAGGAAAATTGTACAGCGAGACCCAGAATGTAGTGTTTTCACACCTGCATTTCCATATTACGTATATTGACAGGATGGCTAGCCTATACGAGTGCAACCAAACAAAAATGCACTCTCATTATTATTACATATTTTTTTGGCTGTCTGTTCTTTCTACCTTTTGAATACTGCTGTTCCTCTTTATCAAGGATGACATCAGGTCGCGAGGACCAACCTCTCTGTCTGTTACTCGTTTTAATGCATTTATTTCTCAGAAGCTACCACAGTCGGCCATCGAATACTGCAATCTATATACGACATGGCCTTCCAAGAAGAAACAAAGGGCTGTAATTATCCGAACGGGAACAGGATGTCAAGACTCCTTTATGTTCGGTTGGATATTTTCATGAAATTGTAGTCACTGAGAGAACGGATTGCTGATTGCGCGTGAGGCCAACCAGATGCTTCTTTGTCATTAGAAATCGCTGTCATTCACGTGCATTACAGCGCACGGGATGTTTCGTGCTTCTGTATATTCCCTTCTCCCTTTTCAACTTCCCTTTTTGTACTCTGGTGGGCATGCACCGTGAAGGTTCCTGCTGATTGGCTGAACGTGACTCTGAATAGCTTCTTTGTATTTTGAATACATGCAAATAAAAGGGAGGGAGATCAATAACCAGCGGATTCTTGCACTGATGAAAATTAATATTAGGGAATAATACTCATTGTATACGAGACGTATTATCCAGTAAAGAAATGAATGAAAATGGGATGGTGCCCCGTTAATTTGGCTCTTATCTGATGGAGTTTTCGATTTAAGTCTAGAAAAAATTCTCTCGGCGCGATAGTATCCCATGACCTTTATGGAATTTGGTTTTATTTCAATGCTCGTAAAACTAACGTAGTTGTGAAGCCGCGCTGAATTTACACGTGTCGTCATGCAACTTCGGGCGGGGACACGACAGAGGCCGTAGATTCTTAAAGGTCAGGAACTGAATACTCATAAATGGGACGACAGAAATGAAAGACCTGCCCGTTGTCGGAAGCTTCATACATTATTTGTTACCTGCATTCGAGATTCTTTTGTCTTGTAACTGAATGCGTACTCGATAGTCGTCTGTTATCAGGTTTTCGAACTGTAAATAGCGTGTAGAATCTTTAAGGAAAATTCTTGCGGTTCGCTGATCAATAGTTCTGGGAAAGTGTATTCTAGGAAAATGTACCCGGAGGCTTTTTTTTTTCTCTCTCTCCTTTCATTGTTTCGTCTTTTTCTTTCTCATCTTTGTATTTATGTTCATTTTAATTATGAGCGATACAAATAGTGGAACGACCTTCCTGTCTGTTGAAGGAATGTTGTGGCCATCATGCCACTGTATAACGTTACTGCCATTATTGTTATTAATAGTAGTAGTTTTTAGACAGCTATTTTCATTTACAGGTTTATCATGTAAACATATTATTTTACATTGAGAGATACGTCTGACCAGCCCTTCATTTCAGCACTTAAGCGATGACTGATCACTGCAGTTCCTCTTTGATTGTTATTGACAGGCAAGCTCTCATGAGGGAAGAAAGTAGCTTAATGGAGATGTACCTTCTGATGATGAATGAGGGGCAGTTCTCATAATTACTGTCTTTTTCATTTTGCCTCAAGATCCCTTTTCGGAAATTGTTACAAGGTAATACCAAATGATACCAAAATACCTAAAGAAAAAGGGAATAAAAATGCCAATTGATGCCAGAGTACCTGAAAAAAAAACCCGCAAAGGGCTAAGTTGCAACGATAGTTTGGAAGAAGAAAATATAACATTCAAAAGACCCCATACGAATATAAGAGAACCGGTCGGCGGGATAAGGCAGCTTTTGTAAATACCGAATTTTAGGCAGCTTTGCTAAAAAAAGGTTCTAGGCCTCGTAATTAAGTCGTGTCCTTACAGATGGCCTAATGTCCTAAATTCTGTTACGCTTGACTAGGCTTACACTAGGAAAAGGCGGGGTTACTAGCATCGTTCAGTTTTAATGGGCCAATGAAACAACCCCCAAAAACTGTGTATGTTTTTCTTCTGCCACTTGATGTTTCTTATCTGTAGTGAGATCTATTTGTGTGAAATCTTGAACGCTCCAAACGGCTTTTATTAGTTGTTTTATTGTGAGTGTCATTATTCTGTTGCCATCGTACTAGTTTTGATTTGCGGTATTTATGGACAACAGCTTCTTGTTCTCCCTCTTCTTCCAAATAAAACATCAAAATTTTAATGCCCTTTTTCACCAGTTAGCCATGTCCATTTCCTATACGACACAACAACAGTAGTAGTTGTAATAGTCCTCTTAGGGGGCTAGTTCCGTCAGAGCAGCTCATGCGGTGCACTGTAGGCGTTACTTAAGGACCTTTGCTGTATCCCTTTGGCCTCTAGCTGCAAACCCTTTTATTCCTTTTACTGTAACTCCGTTCATATTCTTTTTCTTATCTTGCTTTCCATCCTCTCCTATCAATTGTTTCATAGTATAACAGCGAGGTTTTCCTCCTGACCCTCAATTTACCTTTCAGCGCTGAATGTCTTCATAGGTACCAGCGCTTGGCCCTTGACCTAAACTCTATCTCCCTATCCTAGTTGTAATAGTGGCTGATGAGGTAATTATATTCTATTTGTAAAATAATGCTCAAGTGCTCAAGCATCAACAAAAGTTCTCTGTATCCATCCGGAAATACTATCCGGATTTTTTTTTTTTTTTTGTTAGTAGATCACAGTTAGTTTCCGAAGATAATTTAAGCAAGAGCTGTGATTCGTGGGCTGAGCCCTTCCAAGAATCGGGGTTTTATGACAAAGTCGTTAATTGTAGGAGTTTATTTTTTTCCTTAGTGTAAATCGTGTATTCTTGGCACTTAAAGGACGATTATTGTTTGGCGTCACTAGGCTTTTCCAAGAAACCTGATTTCTTAAAATAAGAAAATTCTTCTCTCTCTCTCTCTCTCTCTCTCGCTCTCTCTCTCTCTCTCTCTCTCTCTCTCTATATATATATATATATATATATATATATATATATATATATATATATATATATATATATATATAATATATATATATATATATATATATATATATATATATATATATATATATATATATATATATATATATACGTATATATTTATAGTCATATATACATGTACGTTTCCCCTAGATGCATTTGCTACCCCCCATGCTATTTTACATGCAAGCAGCAACCCTCCGCCGTGTTCTTACTACCAGGCACTTATTTCACTGCGTCCTTCAATAGAGGGACAGTGTGATTTGACAAATTATGATTGAATCGGATGAACTCTTACGCCAGGCGTTAAGGACGACAATTTCCAGAAGATTTTCAACCTCGACCCTTGGGTGACACAAGGACCAAGAATTGAAAAACATCTTCGCCGGTTATCGTGAAGTCACCAACTCCCTTGGGATCTTTCCCTCCTCCAGGCATACCTTACACGCCATGGTCATCTCTCAATCTCACCATCGCAGAATACGGCAGACTCTCACCAGTTCCTTGCCATGGAGGCCTTGCGATTCCGGCTTTTTTTTTTTTTTTTTTTTTTTTTGGCGGGGAGGAGGTTGGGTGGAAAGAGCAGGGCCATGCGCTCTTCGCATCTCCAACACTAGGCCTCCTTTGGAATGGAGTGGACACAAGTTCCAGATGGTCACCTTCTCAGGTTTACCTGCGTCACCCTTGACCCGACACCATCGGTATTCTTGAGGCCGACCCGAACCTCGGGCACAGGTGCTAAAGCTATAGTACATTCGTAACAGCACACACACACACACACACACACACATATATATATATTTTTTCTCACTAATTTGCACGTAACTAAGTATATCTGAAGTTAGGGAAAACTCTTCATTTTGATATGTTATTCTTAATTAACAATAATTGAAGCTTTACATTTTAACTGTCTACTAACTTTTGATCGTTGGACGTCGGAGTTTTTGTTTATTTTACGATATTTGTTAGTTTTTAGTTTTCTGTAAAAGAAAAATATTGTGCCGGCTTTTGTCTGTCCGTCCGCCATCTGATCTTAAAACTACTAAGGCTAAAGGGCTGCAAATTGGTATGTTGATCATCCGCCCTCCATTCATCAAACATACTAAATTGCAGCCCTCTGGCCTCAGTAGTTTTTATCTTAAGGTTAAAGTTAGCCATAATCGTACTTCTGGCAGTGCTCTAGGTACAAACAACATAGGCCACCACCGGACCGTGGCTGAGTTTCATGGGCCGCGGCTAAGAGTTTTATGGGCCGCGGCTGAGGCGCATTTTTTACTTGTTTATATGTGAATGCGCTCATTCCGGACATCAATAGCTTTGTAAAATACTCAGATCTAATATGTTTTTTGTGCTAGTTTGGGGCATATTATATATATGCTGTTAGGAATAAACGACACTGTTCTTATTTCACCCGTAATTTCCCAGATGTGATAGATTAGTAATTATATATAAGTAAGTGCTTAAGTCAGTGCAACATAATATAAAATCTTCTAAACAACGAAACAATCTCTCGCAGAAAGTGACATCTGTTCGGTGCCAGTCATGTGATCTTTATGGAAGGCAGCCAACCTTTAGGATGACCTTCACAAGGTGCTTGCAGGAATAGTAAACTGGCGAACTGATTCCAGGAATAGTTGAGCAGAGGAATGGATGCTGACATATCTTTGATACATGTTGGTATACCGTTGCAGACGTGAGACCCAGTATCGCGAATAATTTTAAGCATGAAATGCTTTTAGGTATGGTGTTATATTCTCTCTCTCTCTCTCTCTCTCTCTCTCTCTCTCTCTCTCTCTCACGGCGATCGAAGTGTTTCGAGCATCGATTTGATTCTTCTGGTAAATGGCAAATGAATTTTTAGAGAAAACTGAAGGTCGCGCATTTAATGCATTTATAAGGCTTCCTTGCGGAGATTTTTTTTTCAAGGGTCTGTGTCATTCACCTCTGCAGGCAAGAGAAGGAGAGTGGGGAGGAGAAACGAGGGAGAAGAGGGGAAAGGATGGAGGTGATAGGGATATTGGGAATGCGACAGGATGAGGAGAATGAAAAGTGAGCTGGGAAGAAGAGAGGGGAGCTTGGAAGGGCTGGGTTGTAAGTTGACCTGGCGTGGGAAAGTTATGTCTCGTTATATTCATGAATGTTTCCACATATATCTTTCTTCGGTACTCGAGTGTTAGGGGAACGTTTTGCTATACACGAGGTTGTTTGTAACATAATCGTGGTAAATTTGTATGTGTATGTATATACTGTATATATATATGTATGTTTATTATATGCTTTATAATATACACACACTCACGTGCTTACATACATATGCATACAGTGCGTGAATTGCCTGTATTATATCTTTAGCTTTGTTAATTAATATATATATATATATATATATATATATATATATATATATATATATATATATATATATATATATATATATATATATATATATATAATAATATATATATAATATATATATATGAAAGTCATCATAAATTTTTAAAAGTATACCACTTTACTTTAAAATACTTTGCTTTTTTATGTATTATAAAGGGTCCTTTGACGTTTAGTCAGTAAATAAACAAATACAATCGCAGGCAGAACTATCAGCACATTTGCTAGCTAATGGTGTTATTATAATACAGTTGTCTGAGCCTTCTGAGATGTGTGCGTGTGTGTGTGTGTGTGTTTGAGAGATAGAGAGAGAGAGAGAGAGAGAGAAAGTATTGATAATACACTGGCAGCGCAGAGGGATTCGGGCGCATTTTACCTGGCGCCTCTGCGGTTTGAGAGAGAGAGAGAGAAAGTGTATATATTAGTTCGCTTACCTAAGACCGTGGATTCTCCTTTTGATGCTAGACTTGTCGATAGCTTTATCAACATTCAGGTCCTGATCCAAAGCAGATCCGATCGGCATTTGTTGTGACAAAGTGGGACTCACCTTGGCTTAGGGAGGTTTCGGCCAAGTAGGATGACGCATCGCTTACTTGATTCTCTGGGAGTGCAGGAACGGAGTTTCAAGTGTTGAAAAAATACATTTCTCTCTCTCTCTCTCTCTCTCTCTCTCTCTCTCTCTCTCTCTCTCTCTCTCTCTCCTAAGAGATTATCTTCTATAATACTAATTTTTGAATGTTCACAAAAATATACACATATCGTTGTATATTCGCAGTTTTTTTTCAAAATGTTTATTAAATGACAGATTTTTCTGTAAGATAGGTACTTTTATGACTGGTGCGTTAGGTACAAAACATTACTTTACCTGTGTGTAGCACATTTAAATTCATATTGTGAACGTCGAACTAAGAGAAAGACAGACGGAATGTTTCATAATGATAATACTTTAATGCATGTTGAAACAGGTTTTCATGTTTAATTAATTTAACAAGGGCTGCCGCTCTAGTTTTAATTAAAACACCACGTACCATGGCCGTAGATTTTCGTGCTTATATTACTACTAACGCATGTAGCATTTATCTAGTTTAAGGTTATTGTAGGCAATTTTAATCACATTGATTTGTAATTATTTTTTAATTTTCTCACAAATTGGCATTTTTTCCTTTGAAATCTGCACGAAACATGTGTCGCTCTATTCCACATACATTGTTAACGTTTTCTTGGTTTCTTCGGTCCGGGGTTAGAAAAACGCACTTGGATGCCCTTCCATTGATCTCTGTTACTAGTAAAGCAAGTAAAAAATGTGCCGAAGTTTCTTCGGCGCAATCAAGTTTTCTGTACAGCGTATAATCAAGGCCACCGAAAATGGATCTATCTTTAGGTGGTCTCGGTATAATGCTGTATGAGCCGCGGCCCATGAAACTAAACACTGCCCGGTGGTGGCCTGTCCTATATCGTTGCCAGACGCACGCTTATGGCTGACTGTAACCTTAAATAAAATAAAAACTTCTGAGGCTAGAGGACTGTAATTTGGTATGATTGATAATTGGAGGGTGGATGATCAACCTTACAAACTGTAGCCATCTAGCCTCAGTAGTTTTAAAGATCTGAGGGTGGACGGACTGAAAAAGCCGGTACAATGGTTTTCTTTCACAGAAAACTAAAAACTGAGCCATATAATTCCCTTTCACGCTTTACTGAGGGGACGATGTCGGGCGCGAAATGACTTATTAAGGGCTTTGTGCCCCTCGGACAAGGCATATTAAACCTTTAATTAATTTTAAGGATAGATATTTCACTTCTGAGGATTCTAAGAATTCTGAAATCAGCTTATGGACATTTTTTAGTGCCACTAGACGCCGTATAGTGATATTACTTGGCTTTAATGGCTTTCGTTGACCTACAGGATAAGCTGAGCGACCTTCTATCAATGTCTTGACGTCCATCCAGTTTCTAAATTCTTTAAGGTTACTGGTTTTGGGATGAATAAAAAAATGCCAGAAGCTTTTCAAACTGGTGCAAAGTGCCACTTGTTATTGACTTCATTCGATAATCCGGTTTCTTGAAAGCATGAAAAGGGAAAATTTTAAAATCTTGACATATAATGAAGTTACAATGATCCTCAATCATGCAGAAAATATTTCCTTTTCAGATATAGCATCAGTATATTAGTAAGTGACAAACAAAAGTATAGTATAGTAGTAATGATTTCACTGACTTGCAGTTTTCATATACGATGCATCGCTTTATCTGGCCATTCAGAATCCCTTAGGAAGCTCATAATGCTGCGCTTGATTGAATTTCGAGGTGTCTTTTGGCTCTTGTAGGGTAAATCCTCCGGGATGTTACCCTTATCTCCCAATTCACTGGTGCAGGAGGCAAAGCCATTTGCTCGTAAGAGATTGGGATGGGTCGTTGGATGCTCCCTCGTCAGATAAGGTAAATTGGCTGGGATCATAGTTACATCATTTTCCCCTCTCCCCAAAAGCCCTTTTTAGATTGTCTGTCTGCCGTCTCGCTAGATGGTGTTGCTCTTAACCCGTGTAAAAGTTTTATCTGCCTGTTAATTTACCTTTTCAGAAATTTGAGATTATTTTTCAAAGATATCTCAAGTTTTGAATTTTGTATTTGGTATTAAAACCTTGTAAGCAACTAGGGAAACAATTTTTGGAAACAGAATTAGATATATTTTGATAAAGGTTTCTCTTCCACAGAGTGATCCTGTTTTAGCCTGATCTGCAAAAATCTGACGTGGTGGAAGACATAGTACAGTAAACTTAAGGTAAGAAAAAATGACTTGTTTTTCTGAGAATTAAATTACATTATGTTCAAGTTACGCGCAAGTAAACCTGTGGTTACACAGAAAAGTAAGTATTATCAGTAGACGGTGTTTGTGGCGGGGGCTGTCGTCATTATAAATTTTTGTTTAATCATTTCACCGCAAAGAACGACTCGACTTCTCGCCGTGTAAACTCTACTGCTATGCAGATGACACATTTGGTCGTCTGTTACTGCCATCTGTTGGTGATTTTAAGAAGCACGTGCCTACACTACTTATCGGAACACTTTTCCACATCCGTAGCAGAATTTGGAGGGTTTTAGGGGTTTTCATGATATATAAAGTTTGATTCACGTTTTATGATGGCAAGATACATTTGTTGTTATATAAATATTTTCTTTAGGAGTATCAATCAGAGATCGTTATATTACCAATATATATATATATATATATATATATATATATATATATATATATATATATATATATATATATATATATATATATATATATATATATATATATATATATATATATATATATATATATATATATATAGAGAGAGAGAGAGAGAGAGAGAGAGAGAGAGAGAGAGCAGAAGAATCCACAATGATACGAAATGTCTAGAGATTGAAAAGCGTTTTAATCCTTAATTTTTTCTTAAAAACCATAAATATTAAATGTGAAACTAAACACAAGCAGTGAATGGATTCCTTTGTGTAAAGAACCTCATTGTTCCTCCAGCAAACATAAGTAAGTCTTCCTGCCATACATTATCAGCGATTCACTCTAATTTCCTTTCCGTCCGATCGAACCCGGCTCCTACTGCCTCGTGCCATCTCGTAAGAACTGCAAGTCTTTTCTGTAGTCGCGGAGCAACATTTCATTCTTCGCATGCAGATTTCGCGGCCCACCCTCCAAAAGATTTTTCTTCGCCATCCCTTTCAGCCGGCAGTCTTTCGCTTGCAGTAAATCGTCCTGCCGACTGAGCTTCATTTCTTTCTCTTGGAGCTAACATTGGAGGGAGCCATTTTCTCCTGACAGCTCTCCAACTTGCTCCTGCAGTTCTCGAACGTTGAACTGGAGCTTTTCCGTCTTAGTCTCACAGTGGTCGAGTTCGTTTTCCATTCCTTGGATTAGTTTAGTCATCTGCATCCTTTCTTGTCCCATCTCCCTCAGTTCCATCTCCAGCTGAGCTGCTACTTCCCCTCGTTGACGAAGTTGACAATTGAGCTTTGCCAACTGAGCAGTCAAGCTCATTACTTTGTTGTTTAGGGTATCACTTAGCTCTTGAACAGCGGCAGCGTTCTTAGTCAGTCGCTTATTTTCTGCTTTCATCCTCATTATCTCATCTTCCAGCATATTTCGTGTATTTTCCTGAACCGCCATCTCCTGCATCAGCTGCTTTTCGTTCTCGAGCAAAAGGATCTTATCCTCCAAGATTTGCTGTTCCATCTTCTGCTTGTTAAACCGCATCTCCTTTTCTCTTTCCAGCTCCTTTCTCTGCATATCCTCCTTTCTTTTTCCTTTTTGTTTTCTTGAAGAACAGTTTCAAGATCATGAACTTTTTTGGTTCAGTTGACATTCAGCAGCGTTAGATTCTTCCTCTTCTCTTTCAAGACGAACTTCTTCCTGCAACGCTTAAATTTTTCCGTTGTCATTATCATCATCGAATTTCTGCTTCTTAATGTTGTCCAGTGTATTGCTTGGTAGAGCGGTAGCCAATCCAAAAACAGCAACCGGAAGTAAATTCTTCAAAGGCTGTTCCCAGACCTGAGTCCATTTTGACGGATTCCGCTGAAGTTCCACTGCACAAGAGCGCACCAAAAACTGCTGCTAGGCCAAGGAAAGGCAAAAGGTGTAAGATCCATTTCGGTGTCTGTACCAACAGAATCTACTCTTCAGCTTATATTCAACTCCCTCCCACATTTTTCTTTCTGTGTTTTTCAGAATTTCACAAACTTTTTCTAGAAAAATTCAAAATTTTTCCAATTTATGCATCACCAAATCCATAAAAATGTAAAGCAGCCATGGAGACTCAACATTATGGCTTTCACATTATTAACATAACTCTAAATCCGGGCCATCTTTATTACTTGCATATCATCAGAATGACCCGTACGGGCTGCGCTATAAGGTAGAGACCGTGCTGGCTGACGGTCAGTTTATTTTCAAACGACTTGTAGACACCACCACCTATCTCAGACCCACTATTGTACCAAACGTTTTACTCTCTCTCTCTCTCTCTCTCTCTCTCTCTCTCTCTCTCTCTCTCTCTCTCTCTCTCTCTCTCTATCTATATATATATATATATATATATATATATATATATATATATATATATATATATACATATACACACAACAGACGTTATACTGTATATATATATGTGTGTGGGTATGCACACATATATGTGTGTGTATATATATAGGCCTATATATATCTACATTCATACATACGTGCATGCATACATACATATCTACATATACACACATATTTATATATGTAAAAATACATTATATATATACATATATATATATATATATAATATGTACGTATGTAAATATGTATGTGTGTGCGTGTATGAGTCGATAAATTTAGTTTTATTGAGCCAAATAAGGTTTTTAACTGAACTGAAAATAAAATCGCTTTTTTTAAAATCCTTTCAGCGTATAAATTTAATTGTTTTATAGCACACTATTAAACTGTCAAATGCATGCGATGAATGGATGCATGACTATTCGGATGAAAAGCGTAACATATTTTATTAGTTGGTGTGATTATTTTTCGATATTGCTAGGAGCTTTGTGTCCTGTTCTTGATGATTATTTACAGGCTTCGTTTATCAGTCAGTTTCATAATTTTTAATTCTTTATTGTCAGCATTATAATGATTAAATTCTAGCTTTGTTATACGCAAAATGTAATTCAATTAGCTACGTTTTATCATTGTTGACGAATGTATTACTCAGCTTTTCTTAAAACCGGTATTAGTACTTTTAAATTTTATTATATTGTTAACATTGTAACTTATTATTTTCCGTGTAGTTATATGGTCATAGACCCTGTTCTCAGTCTTCTTATTCTCCAGACTTTGACATGGAATAACATTGATAGTTTCGAAGTTGTGGAATAGGAAATACAATAGAACCATGTTGGGGAAATTGAAAAAATCCAACGCGCCACTCTCTCCCTATAGTACCTCCCTGACCGAGTCCACGACAGTGGATGAACTGTCGTGGACTCGGTCAGGGTATATGATTCTTTCCAACAGTCTGATTTTATTATTAAAAAACTCTTAAGGTTGAGCTCATCATTCCCTTAGAGTCAGGATCTATGAAAATTTGGGCGTGGAGCTGTCGGGATTCCTTCAACAAATGTGAAGCGTGCTGTTATAATTAATATTCCCCGTAGGGGCGGGGTTAGTGACGTCAGTTCACCTCATACGGCGCACTGTAGGCATTACTTAAGGGTCTTTGCAGCGTACCGTCGGCCCCTAGCTGCAACCCCTTTCGTTCCTTTTACTGTACCCCCTTTCGTATTCTCTTTCTTCCATCTTACTTTCCACCCTCTCCTATCAGTTGAATCATAGTGCAATTTCGAGGTTTTCCTCCTGTTCTACCTTTCAGACCTTTTACTGTCAATTTCCGTTTCAGCGCTGAATGACCCCATAGGTCCCAGTGCTTGTCCTTTGGCCCCCTGTAAATTCTGTATTCTATATATTCTGTAATTAATATTTTTCGTTAGTTCTCCTGTTGTTGGCATTTAACTGTTATTCTTTATATAATGTTGCCGAATGCGCAGTTCTCTGTCAAAAAACTGCAGCCGTTGTACAGTAATATTACACCCCTTTCAATTATGCCTTGGAGCCTTTCCCGAAGCTGGTGATCAGTTAGGATAATTATTATGTTATGAAATCATAGCTGCTGGAAGCAATTTACATATCAGAGTAAGGTAAATTTAGTAATTAGTTTTCCCGGCAATGTGGGAGCCAAATTGACCCTAGTCGTTAGTAATTAGCGTGCAAGGCAATTTGCTGATAATTAAACGCCTGCTTGGGTAGGAACTAGGGTGTATTTCCTCCTAAATGGTAGTAATAACGGAAGTGTTTGTCTCCTTGTCACATGACAAACGTATACACACGCATTATATATATATATATATATATATATATATATATATATATATATATATATATATATATATATACATACATATGAGAGAGAGAGAGAGAATCTCTCTTGGTTACTTTTACCAGATACAGATATTTGTAATATCCTAAATAAGCTACAAAGCCTTGAATGCAAAATGAAGAATGAATGAAGAAACCCCAACTTCCAGTTGGGAGATTCGAACCCGCACTCGATGGGTTGCGGCGAGGCCAAACTACGCTGCTCGCTATCCCATAGAACAGGTTATATTCCTTTATTCTCCCACGTTTTAAACGTTATACCATAATTTAGTCTTCAGCATGTGACTCGCTTGTTAAATTATACGACAAAGAATGATTTCTTATTCCAGATCTTAAAATTCAGACCTTCCCAGACTGCTCTCCATCTTCCGTGAAATAATAAATATGAAATTAATTCTAATAGCCCTGCCTTTTCTTTTCTTGAGGTTTCCGGGTTTGAATATAAATGAGGAAGTTAAGAAGGCTAGAATGCTAAAACACAAATTAGGAGTTCCGTAATTCAGAAACAGAGAAGAAAACTATTAACATTAATCTTTGGAAACGACGCCCAATTAGTGCTAATTTGGCACTGAAAATAGCGTCCAAAATAGGGTAACAGCTTTAAGAAACATTTTTGTCATCTGTTGGTCAGACGCGAGAAGAATTTAATGCAAAAATCTGTCTTAATGATAGGACGGATAGCTTTTAATTCAGCGTCGACAAAGTATCAAGAGTAAAAACGTGAAGTTTTCACTCTTCCCCAAATGAAAATCAGCAACGATGCTTAAAAGACAAATGGACTAGAAAATTCGGGCATCTGAAGAGTATCCTTGAATTCACAGAGGCAGTCGCCGCGTTGCCATAGCAATATAGTCGTCTTAAAAGTTGTAGGCGCAAACTTTTGGCAACTGATCAGGTATTAAGTTCACAAAGTCAGCGACTTTATTTCTGTCCTGCCGTTCGACTGTCTCTTCTGTATTTGAATATATTTATTTTTATAATATATTTTGTAATTTTTTTAAACTTTGCGTATGTTGATATACTGAAACATTTCAACATGTTTTCTGTCTCACAAATGATATTATTCACTAATTCTTGCTAAGTAGCCATATTGACTCGTTTTAGTCCGTATGAGTTTTGGAGCTTTTCTCCTTTTATATCATTTGACTTACTTTTTCGTATTTGCGCAAACCCAACACCTATCTCCGTGTTTTCTATCTCCGTGTTTTCCGTTTTGCGTCCTCATCAAGCAACAGATTTTCTCCATTGCCGAACGAACTCAACGACAGAAAGTAAGGCTACTTATGCTCTTGGTTGTATACTGTAGGCCTATATGCGTTACCGAATAGTAAACAGTATATTATGAAAAGTTCACTATAAGTATTTTGTGAAAGCAATGTTCTTGGTGATTGCTGCAGTGCGTTCGCAGAGATTGTTGTGACAAGGCTTTATGGTAGAGATTGGCATTAATTGAATTCAATGTTTACCATGATGGCTGCCCCAGGAAAAAGAGTCCGTGCCGTCGTAAGGCCAGCCTAACGTTAAACTAAAATAACAGCTACGTTTGATCATGAGTTACTGTGATTATATCTGAATGAGGAACACAGCAAGTATAATGGTGTTGCACTCACATTATTATTATTATTATTATTATTATTATTATTATTATTATTATTATTATTATTATTATTATTATTATTATATCTAATTCTTTCGCGTAATAGATGCATGTAATGATTTACACATTATCTCGGCATCAAATACATGTACAGCCAAAAAGACTAGCCTCTGGCTACACTCGAAATACAATTGGCAAGATGTTCCAAGGTAATTCGTTATGTTATTGTTATAAGTAGAATAAATGACTTCATAAACTTATGTATTCTATAATTACGTATTCTATTAACCCAGTGTAAATTGGGAAATTCGTCTCCCATTTCTAATATAATTGCAAAAGGGAGGGGTAACATGTGGCCAAATAAGAACATTCCACAACCAGAATGGCTCCGTAAGTGATAATAATTGTCAAATCATCTAATATATGACTATAAAGATGATGGGCGAAGTTAAGGAAAGACAAATCTAGGCCTATCGTAAAACTTATGAGTCAGGACACGACACCGCAGAAAAAATTAGGGCAGAGCAGGAAAAAAATTCAAGGGATGTCGCTAACAAAGCTTGTTTGATGAGATGGGCCATTGTGTTCGTTGATGGACCATCAGAATTCGCGACATGTTGGATAACTGCGTAACTTGAGGGTGGTTCAATAGGAAAACCTCAGTCTTCTTCTTGCTGGAAAAGCTACAGAATGGTAGCAGGGGGTGAGTTTTTTTTTTTTTTTTTTAGAAACATAGTAATTACAAATAAAAATCCATGTCTTTCACAAGAATAATCATAGCATTCTAAGAAAAGTTACATTAGTGTGTGCAGCACGAAGGTCTGAATCCTCAGCATGACATTGCTTGAAAATGAGCTGTTGAGGTAAAAATAATATATACACCCCAGAGAGAAAAATCTGAGGTGCTTAACAAAGTGTGCGTTGAATTTGAAAGACGGATGTGTATGTAAAATGCCTTCAAGAAAGTGTCTCCTTTTACTGTACCTCCTTTCGTATTCTCTTTCTTCCATCTTACTTTCCAGCCTCTCTTGACAATTGATTCATAGTGCAACTGCGAGGTTTTCCTCCAGTTACACTTTTCAGCGTTGAATGACCTCATAGGTCCTAGTGCTTGGCCTTTGGCCTAAATTCTATATTCAGTTCAATTAAGAAAGTGTCTTTAAGCATTGGCGTTGAAATTTAGTGAACTTCACAGTTCGTTTGTTAGAGTTCAGTACGTTGAACAAATGTGACCAGACCAGTACCTGGGTTCTGCCTTCCCAAATTATGCTTTAAATTAAACTCTTTCCAATGACGTTTCATACCTCATTAGTGTTTTCACAAATATTTGTAGACACAAAGAAATTTTGTGTGCCAATGGATTATAGTTGCATACGTAGACGTGTTTCCGTTCTCGCTTATTCTTGGCAGCGAGTATACATACACTTAGTTCGGCATATGTATGTAAATAGCATATACATATACAGGATATGCATGAGAGAGCGAGAAAGTTTTTTTTGTTAACTTGTCACTTGGGCATCTTTATCATTAAACCAGGTACCCTTTTTGCTTTTTGGTTTTTGCATTCTTCCGTAACATCAGAATCTTAGTTATCTCGGAGTAGTTGCGCATTTTTACAACAGTCTGAGGCAGATTGTCATTGGCCATTCTAAGCAAGACTGTTCACATCGTTAGATTTAAAGTTGCCTTCCTTTTGTATTTCTTCCGTTTTTCTTATCCCACTTCGCATTTATTCACCATTTTTATATTCAATTCAAAAGCCTTACGTACGTACCGGAGATGTGTGGTGAAGCCTGCCTTTGTGTCAGTTTGTCTACAAGTGCTACGACACTGGACAAATGCACACTGTCTCTTGTCTGTGTGGTGCTGTGTCCATGATATACATACTCTTGTGTGTGTGGTTGTATTTAAAATTATTATTAGCCATGAAACTAATTTCAGATCACAGGAATTTTTGCGTTTGGTAGGAGGCCAAAAATGGGGCTAGTATGTTGGGTAAATGCCATTTAAAAAATGCCAGATTAAGAGTATCATGACAATGCATGTTCTATGAAGTGGTGTGCATGTCGGTGACCTGACCTGTTGAATAATTGAAGTTTCGTGCCAAATGACGGGGCTTTATTACGCAGGGAGAAAGGGAAACATTCAGCGCAGTGCAGAGTTAAATCTGCAGTCCCCTTTCATGCCTGATTTGGACTTTCCCGTGGGGAAGGACCGTCATTTCCTCCAGGGAAGCCATTGGCAGGATTTCTAAGAATCTTCTACTTAAAAAGGGGATATGAATGAATACCTGTTCTTTTTTTACTGCTTTACAAAAAGGCAATCGTAGAAAACTATGTTATTCCGGATTCCTGTACTTGAAGGCGATAGGATTTGATATTTGTTATTTTGGATTGTTGCGCACAATTTAGTTTTCGTTGAAAAATGTACTCTTCCATATTTATATCGTCACTCATTGTCCTTTCGAATATTAGGTAAAGAAGTCTTCCTGCTGTGCTAACACAGCTCTAAATCACAGTATTGTCTTTAGTGGGCTCGGTAGGTTTTGGGAAAACACACGGAAAAATGGTCAATTGGAAACAGTCTGCGATTTTTATTTTACTCTGGGAATAACATAGATAAGGTGTAGAAATTGGATTTTTCACATTGATTGATTACCCACTCTCATAAAACATGGATCCATTTCTATCTGTTGACGCTTAGAAACACTTGGTTGCTGTTTGGAATATGAGAATGAAGTGAATAATTATGGCTTAAATGTAGTGGAGTTTGTGTCAGATGACTGTTTATGATCTCTGTATTCTTTGGAAGTGAGAAAAAATCATTCTTTAAATCCATATGTACGATTCCCAAAGGTCAAGAATGGCTTCACCAGGCCATTTTTTTTTTGTTATTTTTTAAATGTTATTATTCATAATTTTGCCAAGATTTCCAAGCACAAATCAAAAGACCACATGTATTATAGTAAAAAATAGTGAAAGAACTAAAATACAAGCAAACGAGAGGGACGTGTAATTGACTATTCTCAAGCAAGGAATTTCCTAAGCGAGTCAGGAAAGACATGTACAGCTTAAGGGTTTTAGGGCAGTAATTTTATTGCTTGCAGTTTTCAAAGCAAGCAGCCAATATTTGCGGCAAATTGAAGTCGCGTGTGCTGCTTGTGCCGGTGGCCACAAGCACGAAAATGAGAATCGTGGCCATGATCGGTGTTAAAAGGTGTCAGAAAACCTGTTTCTGTGACGCTTTCTTTGCTACCCAGTTGATTAAGTAGATCGTGATTCGAAGCTTTGTTTTTTTTTAGATAGCACACTTATATAAAGTTAAAAAGGAGGCATTGCAACAGGAAAGTAGTTTTAGGAACTGAAGCGCCTATATCTGATCTTGGCTAAGAGAAACCTGCAAGGCAAAACAGATGTCTTAGAAAAGTATGTAACGTCTGTAGGTAGGTATCACAAAGGCTTGCGAAAAACTGTCGGGCTCATGACCTGGAGCCCGAAATTTCTCCTAGCTACTCTTTGAATGGAAAGCCTTCTTAATTGCCAGTGAACAGAATAATACAGGACTTGGTCTTGTGACAAATGAAATATCTCTTGGATGTTTTTAATTATTATTTTCGAGACAGATCACGGCAGGTAGAATATTGCATGCTGTATTTTAGTGATCTGCATTAGAGCTATGTTATTGAGAAACGTAACGTGAACAATGATAAACAAAATGAAGATGAATAAAGCATAACAATGATCAAAAGCGGAATATAAGTAAAAAAAAAAATAATAGAAAACATTACAGAAACACTCCTTACCGAGTCTAATAACATCCCGGGCTGGAAAACAAGTACACTGAAGGCTTAAAGAAACAAAGTTTTTGTTTACGTAGTCGTTAAAAGATTAAGTCAGGCACTGACTACTGAATAATGTAGTCTGGACTGAGTCGGTTGAAAATGCAAAGCGTTGCTTTTATGACTGGAATAAAATTTTAAGGTTGTGGTGATTAAAAAACAACTACAAGATTTGCATGATTACTTTTCCCGAGATTTTACTTCTTTTTTTTTTTCTTCTCGCAGTAGGTCCAGAGTAATGATTGCGAATCCAATGCTATCAACGTCAGTTTTTAAAATGTTTAGAAAAAAAATTGCTGTCAGGACAAATAAACATTATATAAAATTGCTTTCTGCAAGGGTGGCTTTATATTAAACACATTATCCGCTGTTGAAGGTTAATTAAAGCGATATCAAGATTAACATGAGTAAAAGCGCTTCTAGTGACTTAATCCTTATGTTAATATAGCAGTTGCTCATTTTCATTGTATTTGATGTGGCAGTCACATCGTGGTTTGACTAATTTCATCTGGAGCATGATGTGAATATACTGTATATATATATATATATATATATATATATATATATATATATATATATATATATATATATATATATATATATATATTCTTGAGGTTCTCAGCAAGTCTCTTTGGGATGAGGTTGTGTGAACATGTCCTTATGGGGTTACACTTGATTTTCCGTAAGCGACCCCAAGTCAGTCAACCCCTCTCCCCTGACAAAGTAATCGTTTTTCAGTATCACTTTGTAATATGTATATGTATATATATATATATATATATATATATATATATATATATATATATATATATATATATATGTGTGTGTGTGTGTGTGTGTGTGTGTGTGTGTGTGTGTGTGTGTGTGTATATATATATATATATATATATAGATATAGATATACAGTAAGGATGTAAATGCTTAAGGAAAGTTGATAACTATTGCACACGCATTTTGTTCTTATAAATCGTAGTGAGCTGTAAAATCGTGGGCGTGAGGACTTCCGCTGAACGTTAGATTCTCTGATACTCTTATTACCTTCAGCAGTGTCCCTTTAATGCAGCAGGGGATTTTTAAAATCTTTTCTCACGATTAATTCCTCAGGGAGACGGGAAACAAATGGACGTATATTGCGAATGAAGCCGTGCTTCGTAGTCATGCAAGACTAACTAGTAATGACATTTGAGCACGTAATGTCATGATTTATTTTATATTTATACCTTTGGATTACATGTTAGATTACTGTACACTGAAATGGTGGTAGGTAAAGTCTCTCCCCCCCTCTCTCTCTCTCTCTCTCTCTCTCTCTCACTCATTTGTCTCACTCATGCAAATTGATATCATGGTTTATTTTATGTTTATACCTTTGGATTGCATGTTAGATTACATTGAAATGGTGGTCAGCTAGCTCTCTCTCTCTCTCTCTCTCTCTCTCTCTCTCTCTCTCTCTGCCATGCTAATTAAGAGGTATGTCATCTTTCCATTTTCATGATTCTCAGCAGAATCTCAATCTTCAGTTACGGGCTGCTGATAGCAAGAGCCCGTGCCAGCACAAGGCTGGCTAAATCTAAATCTATCTATCTATCTAGCGTCGGAACCATTAAGTATATTGGATCACACTCCGAGCGATTTTTTATCTCTCCATCCCACCGTGCTTCGTAATTTCTTGTAACTTTCTTTCGTCTTCTGGTAGGCTCATCTTTTCACGAAGTCTTCATTCACAGGGCCAATTTACTCACATATAGAAATTGAGAGTCGGCTACATCTCTTCTGTAAGTCCTGTATCTTGGCATTCTTTTATTCTCTTTGAGTCATTCTTTCTGAAATTCGTCTTGAATTTTATCCATTTGTAGGCAGCTCTTTCACTAGCATTTTCATCGCTTTCACTAGCATTTTCATATCTCTTCACCGCCCAAAGCGTAAACATCAAGTAAGAGCACCATACCAATTGCATTTGTTGTACAGACGTTGTCCAGTTCCATTCCCTACGCTGCAGAACGCGCACTGTGCCAGCGTTAACTGATGTAGCATTTGTAGATAGGACTACACATACAACTTTTCAATTATTTTTAGGTGATATCAAAGTAGCTGTCGTTTTCGTTACTCTTGTGTTAAGTCGTCGTTTCTCAATATGGTGAAGTTAAGTATATCTTAGTTTAACTAGACCACTGAGCAGCTCTCCTAGGGCTGGTCCGAAGGATTAGATTTATTTTACGTGGCTAAGAACCAACTGGTTACCTAGCAACGGGACCTACAGCTTATTGTGGAAGCCGAACCACATTATGACGAGAAATGAATTTGAGTAACCTATACGTGACAATGTTATTCAAACCAAGAATCTTTTGCGTCATAGATGGCAGAGCAGTGAGAGAAAAATTTGAGCGAGTTCGCTGATATAGTTTTATGTGAGAAAACCACTTTTGTGATAAATATAGGACAGCTCTCCAGTAGTGCGTCCCAGGGAAAAGGCAGTAATGAGAATTTTGAAAAATGAAATAGAAATGGAATATGAAATTGATACGGGTGGTACATCTAGTTTTATATAAAAAAAAGTACATAGTATAAAGGAAGGTGTCCTTTATTATTAACATTAATTTTAGGATATTGGTAAGAATTCAGTGGCCTCTTAATTGTGCCCTTCTAACGAATTGACGGCTAAGTAATCGATGCTATATGAAACGGACACCAGTGAATAAGCTCTCCTCTTCCACGATTACGAATTTGGTTTGATGCCATGCGCACACGGCAAATGTATGATTGTGTGTGTTTGTGAGAGAGAGAGAGAGAGAGAGAGAGAGAGAGAGAGAGAGAGAGAGAGAGAGAGAGAGGAAGCGTCTCTAGGTAGATCCAAGGGAAGAAGTCTGGTGACAAATGTACGGGGAAGTAAAAAATGCCGTTGTTCGTCTTAACGCTTGAAAGCCAAGGCGTATTATCCATTCATCTTCAAAGGCAGAAGGGAAAGTTGGGCGCTCCAAGTTGCAAATGAATCGTGGCAGATGAAAGGCTCCTGAGGAGACATTATTCGTATGTCATTGGATATTCTTGGTGAAAATTGGCTGAGTAATTTACTTCAGAATTCTCGGAGAAGTTCATATTCTATTTACCGTTTTGTCCCTTAGTGTTATTTCTCTCTCTCTCTCTCTCTCTCTCTCTCTCTCTCTCTCTCTCTCTCTCTCTTTCAATAAGACCTGATTATTATTAGTATAACGTTTTTATCGAAGATATTAACCTCCTTTTTTAAACGGTTTGTATCCTTCGTATTTTTGGAACGTGATTGATCGTCATGCGTTTTTCATTGATATTGAATGAGAGTTTATTTTATGCTCTCTCTCTCTCTCTCTCTCTCTCTCTCTCTCTCTCTCTCCTTAATTTGTCACTGAACGTTTACAACTTGGCTGTAAGCCTGCACAAGATGTTTGTACCCCGGTGGGAGTGACTTCAAATTCACGGTGGCTCATGGCTGCGGAGAGCGCTTTGTGAATGAATTATCTCTCTCTGTGTGCGCCAGACGAATTTATGTTGACAGAAATTTGCTTGTCGCAGTTATCTCCAACTTATTTATTTGGTTTATGCACCTCAGATTAACGGTGGTGCTTTCTGCAAGCAAAGGGGACTGGCTACGGCTCGACTAAATTGACAAGATGAAAGCTTTTGTTGAGGTAGAATTCTCCAAAGTGGAGTCTTTGTGAATGAACGAAAAATATTGCATTTCGTACGTAGCTTATATGAAGAGTTTTCCTGATGTCATGAATCATATATAATTTGAGCCAAAGAATTGACAAACTCACAAGGAAAAAATAGGGGTTATCATTAAGTAAAGTATATAACGAGAAAATGTGAGTGGTTATATTGATAAACAGGAGCGCTTCTAAATACGAATCATAGTAGAATTTTTTTTTACCACTTACGTAGATCAGCGAGTTAAGATACTTGCTGTTCCTTTGGTGAGGGAGATCAGAAATATCACCGTTGTTGCCGCGTTTATCCTTATTTTCGTCCATGTAAGATAAACTAAATTGAGAGCATATTATTGAAATAACTGTATATCTTAAATTGCATTAGCCATGTTTGAAATCAAAGCTCATCACTACATTTAAATTTAGTCTGTCTCAGGTGTGTCTTTTATCTTCGACTGCACCGGGTCTGAACTTGGCATTGGTGCGCTGTGGCTTTGTTTTGGCCTGTGTTTTCTTTTAACAATGAATTGTCCTTTAATAATTTATTGCTTACTCCCGGTTTAATTTTACTTTCAGAGCCATGTTGCCTTTTAACCATTAACTTTTTACTCTAACATTATGAAGACTTTAAGTACAGTTTAAATGGAAGGTCAACTAATATTTACGTGAAGGGTAAAATGTTTCTTTTAACGCGTACATGAAATTTTGGAGGGAGTGAAAATAAGAATTATTTTGCTTTTCTAGGAACGGAAAACGATGCTGCGGCAAAATATATATTTATTTTAATACAGTGGTACTGTACCTCGCTTATCATGAATACAGCACTCGTTTCTAAACACTGAAATTCTTCTGAAACCTAGAAGCTTCTCTGTGATAACAGCGTGAGGGTTGAAGGCGTGTACCTGTGTGTGTGTGTGTGTGTGTGTGTGACTGAGCGAGGAAATGCGGAAGGCTAATTAACTCACCAGTCCTTTGTTGTACCTCGTACATTTTGGTTGTATTATGAGGAAAAAATACGCTCATTTTCGCTCTTATTGCTGCGGCTTTGAGTAGTTCGTATTCTATTATGCTTCTCTCTGTTTTGGAGTAATATCTTAGACGGTATTTTTAGACCCTTTTATTTATAAAACTTATGAGTGTTATGTACAGAGGATTAATGAATGAAGTAACTTTATTTTTTCGTAACTGCAGATAGTAATTAAGCTAGCATATTACTTCATATATATATTTTGAAAAGATTATTTTATTTTAGAAATTTTCATATTAACTTAGATACCCTTTCAAATCTTAGATCAAATAATAACATTAAATCCGGGAGAGAATTATAGTGGTGTTGTTATTGTTGCGCTGCTAATTTTTTCATTGAAAGTAACGGTTTGTCAATTACAGTAGACAGTTTTAACTGCGCATATAGTTTCGTTGTCATAATTTAAAAATGCTGTCAGATGGATTAGCGTTTGCTTCAGTGTTATTTGTAGAGTGAATCATTATATATTTGCACATTTTTTTTATGAAAAAACATGTATGTTTTAGTCCAGAAAGGAACAAATGCCCTCATCAGTAATATAATTTTCATGATGCACAACACGAAGTTCCGGACATGAAAGTCGGATGTGTATTTACAAAAACTGTTGGGAAATAAAATTGATGATGCAGTTGCTATGGTATCTGTCAGTACCCCCTAGACCGAGATCAAAACAACAGTAGTCAGTAACAGGAAAATAACAATTATTTTTAGATGAACTTTTTTCCATAAAAAAATAACACAGCAAAACACAGACAGTCTGTGCATTCATATAAATACTCGCACTGAGTAAAGACTTACCGATAACAAAATCATACACATTAAACACAAACAGTTGATGAAGGGGGTTCAGGTACTATTTATAAAAGTAATTAATACAAAACACAACACGCCTTATAAACTATTTCCTCTCTCAAATCCTCTGAAAGAGGATAATTACCATCCTCATATCAGCAGTTACTTGACCTCTTCATACAACAAACCTAATTCTCTACAACGTACAAACTTCTTTGTTAGAGAGTATAGCCTTCATTCAAACATTCCCAGAGAGCAAAAATACTGTTTAAGATCAGAATAAATTCTTCCGTTTGCAGAGTTTGTTCTTGGCTATTAGATTGTTATTCATTGAATTGATCTGAATATAGAATTTAGGCCAAAGGCCAAGCACTGGGACCTATGAGGTCATTCAGCGCTGAAACGGATAGTAACAGTAAGAAGGTTTGAAAGGTGTAACAGGAGGAAAACCTCGCAGTTGCACTATAAATCAGTTGTTAGGAGAGGGTGGAAAGTAAGATGGAAGAAAGAATGTGAAAGAAGGTACAGTAAAAGGAACGAAAGGGGTTGCAGCTAGGGGCCGAAGGCACGCTGCATAGAACCTTAAGTGATGCCTAAAGTGCACCGCATGAGGTACACTGACGGCACTACCCCCTTACGAGGAGATTGTTGCTCACAACCACTCATTAAGAAATCATGCCTTTGCAATATAGCCAATCGGCCATACCTAAGAGAAGTATATAGCTGTCAGGTAACACAAGCAAATCAGTATCCTCATAGGAAAAGCGACCATGTAGTAATTTGAATTTCCTGTTTACCGCCAACCAGATCTGCCAAGTTTCCTCGTTTTTCATATATGACAACGCATAAGGGGTCATTGTCGTTGCGCTGATCTGTGTGACGGCTGTTGCCAAGTCACCTACTCTTTATTAATATGCCAGCCACGACCATGTCCCCTTGTAACCAGTAAAAATAACTTTCCTGAGATGTGTTACTGGATAAAAATACCCAGTCTGAAATCTCCAAAATTAGAATGATTTAAGTCGCTTGGGTATCTTGGGTAAAATTTGAAGAAATGTTGGGTAAACAACTTTTAGGTTCCGGATCAGAAAACATCTTCAAAGCATATGGCTACATGAGATATAGAGCTAATTTACATTTAGGTGCAGCATTTGCGTTCTCTGAGGCATGTTTAAAAATGGCAGATGGTGCGTTCAGCCATATAAGAGTTACTTCACCTCCCAAAATATTACGCATATTGTAGCAATTGCTGAGCTTCAAGTGGTGAATTATGTTTTTAAAGTCGTTAGGAGGCAAAATTTCCAGGGTGATTTAGAAGGATGTATCATACACTGAGCGCAGATGAAAGATATTCCTTGCAAGATTTCTTTATTTTCTGATTCAGAGATATTAGTGCTGAGGTTTTCATTCATTGCGCTGTCTATATTTTATGCTGTCTTGAATGAAATGTAGTAAAATTTTTCTGGGAATGACATCACAAACTGTGAGTAGCTGACCAGACTTTGTAAGGTATAGATAAGAAACCCAGGTTGTGAAATTCTTCCGAGAGATATTTTACTACATTTCAATCAAGACAGCACAAGCTGTCATAAGATATTGCCTGTTTGTATGTGTGTATATATATACATATATATAATCTACATGATTTCTCCGTATATAAAGTGGTTTCAGAATAGGTCACCCCTCCAGCTGTTATCAGTAATTTTTGAGGGGTGAGGTTGTCTTCCCCATGCCTCGCGCCACAGACCGTATATGCCGAGGGCTTTCCATGGTGATCACCATTCAAGTACTCTACGACATTCTGTCTATGAGTGGTTCGATAACTTTCTCACCACTTTGCATTCCTCACCTCCGATTTCATATTTTCTCTTAATCGCATTCTCCATCCCACGCGTTTCGTATTTGTCTGTACCAATGCTTTTACGAGTCTCCTCACCTCTACCGGCGATTAAGTTCCTGTTTTCTCCTTCTTCCTGATGGAAACGTTTATATCGATTGATTTATTTTGTTCTGTCTGCCTACCTGACTTGTGACTTTGGCCTGTGATGCAGTCATAACTCTTCCGACTTCTGCAGTGCCTCGAGAGAAAATTTATCCATCCGAAGTCTTCCAGTGCGAATTTAACCCCCAAACAGGCAATTATTTCTGATACCGTAACCTGTATCGATGTGATGTAAGTTGAGTAGCCGTACTGCAGAGCTGCTAACCGCTTTGGTTGACCCGTAACTAGTTTGTGGGGTTCCCGATACCATAATCTCCATCGATCCGCCGTGCAGTGGCGCCAAGGTTGAGTGCTTGCTGGAGGGAAGTGTGGTGCCCCAAAAGAATATCGTATCCTTTTATTCCGGGATTGCTTGTGGTGTGCATACTTTGCTTTTTATGTCAGTTCAGAAAATGGTTTTTAATTTAAACTGAATTCTCTCGTTAATATTTGTAGGAAGAAGTAATATATAAGAGAATTGTGAAATTACTAAAGAAAAGATATCTTCACATGGTATGAAGAGAACAACTTGAGAGAAATTCATAGAATATTGGTAGATAAATCGAGATCGTGATGAACGAAAATTATGAATGAAAAAATATTGATTATGCTTAAAATCACGCTTAAAAAATATATCGAAAGAAACCAGATTGCCAAAAATCTTGAGCATAGATGTTTGGATAGATGTTTAGAAGTTTTTGTCAAGAGAAAGTAAGTGTGAAATGGACTGGATTTCGTTAACGTTCAAATGAGAAGTTACATATTTTTTTACTCAGAGAAAAGGCTCTCGCAATAAAGTCATTAATGGCTTCGTAAAAGTCAGCGTCAGATGCCAGCTGTACTCTGGGAACCAAGAGTAGTAAAGAGGCAAGAGGACTTACTCCTGAGAAAACCTCTAACATCACTTGGGTCTGAATTTCGTCTTGACAGCCAAGGGGCGCCACGTCGTGTGTAGATAATGCTCACCTTCGAGAAGGAGTGGCGTGTTTCACGTACCCTACGGCCATGGCGCCACATTATCGAGAATTGGGGGGTTTCACCTGGGTGGGGGATGGGGGTTAGAGGGAAGAGTGTGTGGGGCCTGTGGACGTTGAAGGTGGGGGGGGGGAAGATGTAAAACGATTAACTTACAACTGAGTTGCTTTTGTTTGCGTGACTGCCTGCATGTGATTTTGTCTGTTTTCATGTGACCTGCCTGACGTATGTCATACTGTTTTATATTTTTTTTTATTCCATATGATGAATTATTATGATGAAATTTAATTTTTTTCGTAATATTGCTTGTACTTCCGTTTTAAATTTCTAATCCATTTTACCTCATAAGTGGAAATCATTATACCAGTTTGTAAGAGTAGAAGAAAGCCACTGTCGCTAAAAGAACTGAATATTATTTGCATTTTAATGACAATAAAACTACACACATCCAGAGGCCTTACTGAATGAATTTCATTTTTTAACCAATCTCTAAAATAATGTCTGGTATTGCGGCTTGTAAGCAGCATCAAAGGTAAATAATATTAACGAATTCAAATGAGTACACACCATACAGTGACAGAGCCCTGAGATTTGAAAAATACTAAGGAAATGTTCTCGTGCAATGTTCATCACATTATAGTCTGTACTATCAGCACACGCACTTTCAATTTTAAGCATACGCATCAACTTGGTTTCAGTACAGTCGGAACTCTTATCACTGTTGTGTAGAGAAATATTTCTATTATTGATGTTTGATAGAATTTATTCTTCCCGTGTAATGGGTAATTATAATTTAGTGCAGCGTTGTTTTTAGGTTCGTATATTAATTAATTTGCCGCATTGGTGCGTCATTGCTTTGTTTTAGAATGGAAAACATAGGGAAAGAAGCTTATCCTTGTTGCGACCTAGGAATCTGTTCATCAGAGCTTCGAAGCTTTTGCATGTTTTAACCATTTCTTTGATTGCTTTAGTCTTCTTTATATTGTTGACAAGAGGAATCTATAACTTTGGCCTACTTCCAACCGGGTTACTGAAATTTTGAGAGCAATCGGAATCGGAATGTTTTATGATCATAACGCATAACTGTATTGCTTTTGTTATCTCGTATTTAGTAAGTGTCCGATGCATTTATTCTTTTTCTTAGTGAGTTGGAAATCAGAGATGGGATTATCTTATTTTTTTAGTTATAACGAAATTTACATTAAAATAAAGAAATTGTGCTCTATCGTGAGATAGAAAATCGAACTTTTTAGCTAAGCCATGTTTTTTGTATTGTTTTTCGTTGTGGAATCATATCTGTTGACATACGACTTCACTGTGATTGAGGATCATTTTAGCGGACTGATAAAAATCATACAAGAAATAATTAAACTATTTTGGTCTAGTCGTCACTTCCTGTTTTTATAGATATTTTATGAACTACAATACTCTTCGCGAAAGCAGCTGGATATTGTTAATCCATTCCAACTAGTTTAATGTGAATGTTACAGATTAGTCCCAGCTGATCAAGTCGTACGCGAAGAGAGAGAGACCGTCGCTATGATTGATTACCGGCTGATACTTCAGGCAATAAGCTGTGTGTCATTTTGACACTGATGGTAGCGCGGTGTGAAGGGTTTATTTTTACCTGTCATTCATATTCACATATGGAGTCTTAGTTGTAAAAAAGTTAATCTTTTATATGTAGTGGAAAGCTGGACATTAGGGAGCTTGCAAGTCTGATATACCGTAAAGTCACTTTTTCAGTTTTCAGTGTCAGTCTGATATAGTTTTGTAGATAGACGTGTTTAGTCTGATTTAGTTTTATTTTTAATGCCTTCAGTAATTATAATTTTTATATGATTCATGGCAGAGATATTTTTTGTTGTTTTAAGATTGTCCTGGTAAGATTTTTGGAAAATATCTAAGCTGTTGAGAGTGAATGAGATGTAGTGGTGGACTGGGATATCCCTGTTTTTTATTTTTGGCTGTCTTCATTTTAGGGCGAGAATAACAGAGGCAGAAACAATCAAATTAGCTTAGAACCCGTGAGCGCTTATAAGGCTTGGAAGAGTTGATATATATCCACACTGTGCTTACCAAGAAGGGATCATAAAAAATAAAATGCTGCAAAGAAATATGTGAATAGGGTCTTCTTACAAGAACGGTAGGCAAGTGATTGAGAGGCACTTATATTATAATACAGTAATACCCTCTGTTACCAATACAGCCATCTGCCACTTAAGCCAAAGGAAAGAAAACATTTGTCACTGATTCAACAAACGCATGTTTCAGAAAGGCATCACCTTCACCAACGTTTGAGAGAGCCCCATTGTTTACATGGCGTCCAAAAAATCCTGTGATTTCAGTTCCTCTCGAGACCTCTCAACAGGGGATGTTCCTTTGTTTATTGACTCAAGTTGTCCCCCTTCATTGTCTTGGTCAATAAAAGAGAGACAGAGAGAAAGGAGGAGGGAAGCCTAACTTTTGTCCTGTTTTCTGTGTTCGCGTAGTTTAATTACGTAGTTTAAGAAATGCGACAAAAAAGCGGGTAATTATTTTTTGTTGAATGTACGTTGGATTACGGCTGGGTCACTTACAAGTGTTTTGAAGTCAGTTTAATGATCAGAAAAAAAGTTTCTAATAACATGATCAGTAGAAGGTGGCAGTTATTGAGAAATTATGATGAAGCTGTAGCACGAATATTTCATATTGTCATTTTCATTGCTGTTTAATAGCCTGATACTTTGTATTTTTGAGTAGGCTGCGAGGGCAAAAACTTTCGGGGAGTTTTGACCACAGATACAAATCTCTACAGCCATACAAAACTCTTAACAGCCTTCGATTAATTGTTGCAGGTGCGTTTACATAATAAAATACTGCTACAGTTTTCAACAGTTTTGTCTCCTAATTTACATACTCGCAGCTTTTAAATGCACAGTAATTTTATATTTGTTTACACCTGATGAATGTTTCGCCATATAAAGTGCATGAAAAATTTATTTGTTGATTTCCAATCGTTGTTGTAACAGCTGGATGATTTACGAGCCAGAATATATAGCGAGAAACTTTTATGAATGGCACGAGTGAAATTGTGGCAACAGTTTCCATGTTTATTTGTGATGTTCCTCGAATGCCTCAGCAACTATGGAGGAAAACACGTGGCAATAAAGAGAGAGAGAAAAATGATGAACTGAAAGATTACACAGGGCCAGGAACGAAAAATAGTAATGAAACATTCACACGGAATTTTTAGTTTTCTGTGAAAGAAAACTGTTGAGCCGGCTTTGTCTGTCCGTCCGCACTTTTTTCTGTCCGCACTTTTGCTGCCCGCCCTCAGATCTTAATAACTACTGAGGCTACAGGGCTGCAAATTGGTGTGTTGATCATCCACCCTCCAATCATCAAACATACTAAATTGCAGCCCTCTAACCTCTATAGTTTTTTTATTTTATTTAAGGTTAAAGTTAGCCAGAATCGTACTTTGGCAACGGTATATGATAGGCCACCACCGGGTCGCGGTTAAAGTTTCATGGGCCGCGGCTCATACAGCATTATACCGAGACCACCGAAAGGTAGACCTATTTTCGGTGGCCTTCATTATACGCTGTACAGAAAACTCGATTGCGCCGAAGAAACTTCGGCGCAGTTTTTACTTGTTTGTTTAGAGTCTACAGGGAATTGTGGACTAAATGTTTGTTTTAGCAATGCAAATAAAAATGTTATGTTTAATGTTTTGCCATTTACGTGTTTATTTGTGTGTGTTTTGTATAAAATTAACGTTGAAGTCACTTGACTGTTGTAGGTGTTCTTAGTACAAAAATTATTTAATTTTTGTGTCACAAATAAAAGTGCATTGATTTATTTCAACTGTCTGATGTAGACGTTTGTTTGTGTAAAGCCAGCAACGCCAATGTATAGAATCTAATCAATCACCCTTCTTGTTCATATTTAACCGGATGTTGATAACTCATATTTTCGTCCAACTAATGTCTGTGTTATTAATAAACCGTCTTACAGTAAAATTTGACCTCCAGAAATAGATTGCAGAGCATACGTCATGTTTAAGGTCGCGATGCTATAGCACACAAGGCTGTATATATAGGATAATAATAAGCATAATTTCGGTCTCCCACACTTTCATTCCAGTGTATTTAATTTTATATCCTCTTCTCTCACTTCCTGACTGGTGTCAGCATTTTACTCGACGGCCCCATATATCCACCTCGAATCAAGTTACGCTGTTTGAATAGATTTCATTGAAGCCGCCTGACCTAATTCATTTTCTGAATTAGGGTACAGATACCCGTTTTCTGTAATATTTTGACATCAGTGTCTCTCTCTCTCAGGGAAGAAATTAAGCTTATCATTGGCGGTAGGTGAAAAGAATCTTCTCCTTGTCCGGTCTATTTGTCCGAACTTCGTCTAAAAAGGTTATGTGAATTATTGATGGAAAACTCATAACGTTGACGATAAGTGTATTGACGCCCATATGGATTTTGAAAGCTATCCTTTGCTCTCTTTCCTTCTTTCGCTCTCTTCCTCTCTTTGTGCCAGCGTCAAGAAATGGATTGTCGGTTATTTGTCCGTATAAACGTAGCTCTAATTGGCTTTCGTTTGTGAAGAATCTAACAAGAGAACTAATTGAGCAGTGCGCGAGGTTCGCCGAGGGTTGGCCGGCACGTTGTCGTTGCTAATTAGTGCTATCCGAGTTAATTATCTTAATTGCCTCCGTTTTTATTCATGGAAGGTTCAGCGCCTACTCTGTTAATGGGGAGTGTTTGCTTGTGTTTATATTAGGATTACGTGTCATGAGGGGAACTTTTGTTTTGTTATTTGAAACCGTTATCTGCTTCTTTCAGAAGGCGTTGATAGACTTTTATCGTTAGTATCTAATCTTATTCACACTTTATTTGTTTGTTTATTTTGCTCGTACGGAGGCAGGCCGAGTATTAATATCGTCAGTGTTTGGTTATCACATTTTGCGTTGTTTTGAGGTAATGATTATGAAGGTAGCGCCTGAAATTAATGACTGTTACGCATGAGTGGCAGAATCAAATGGATGTGGGTTAATGGAACAGAGAATCGCTCTTATTTTAGATTTAGATCGTAGTTTACTGATACTTACCGGGACTGAATACCCTTTTTAGACTGATTACCAGTTTTAACGTCAGACTTACAGTCTTAAGTCATTGTGCTAAATTTTTAGCTTCCTTCATTTCACATAACTCATGATTGTTTAGTTTATTTTTTAATTAATATTTGCTTATGAGTTTTTCCATGAACTCTTTTAAGCCAGTGGTTTAAAAAAAACTCCCATCTTAGAAGGAAGGTATTTACATTTTTTATTCAACAACTGGAAAATAAATGGCCTGTGACTGAGTCTTCCTAATGTCAATCCCTGGTGCCAAATTTCATAGACACAGTTGAGAAGTTATGCATTTTTTTCTCCTTTTTGTTATGCATATTGCGAGATCTCAAATATTTTGTAATATATGGATAACTAGCATAGATTGATGGATTTTTTTTTAAATTGAAATTCATACATAAAGAAGACCTACTGACGAGAATAATTGTCTAATAAGCACATCCACTCGCAATTGAGAATACCCCTCTTCCCATGTATGTATATATACTATGTATACAGAAGAGGCATACGTCCTTCTAGCTGCTGCTTGACCATAAGAAATGAAACAAACATTCTGGGGCTTGTAAATGAACTTTTCTGTTTAATATATATTTTTGTGTGTGTTGGTAAGACAGCAAATACATATACAGTAGGCATACACGTACGCACAGCACAGAATCATATGCCCAATTTTCAGATAATCTGAAACTTATATGAAAATCCGTTCGAGTTGAAATCCGATTTATTTCTTGTGACCCATCTACCCTTAATGTCCATCTCTCGAGGATCATCGTCTTCCCGCCCTCTCGCACACAAAACTAAAATCCTTCGAAACCCGAGAGAAAAACTTTTCTGGATAAGACGCCTCACAAAAAACGGAAACAGATGTTGGCGCAAGGGAGTTGGTCTTACGGTTCAGTGACACTACTGTCTTCTTGGAAGCGACGTTTCTCAAAGTAGGGTTGGGAATAATTTTAGTCAAAAAATGAAACAGGAAAATGTCCCAGTTCTTTCTGTGGCACTATTCAGCACCAGTAAAATATAGCAGTAGAGTTTTTACATATAATTTTATCGCGGAAAGGAGAGAGACATATCCTGTGATGGTGTAGAATTTTTAAACAAAGAGGAAGAATATTGTCTCTTAATCTGAAAAGAAAACGGGAGCGTATAAATAATTCTCGTTTTCGCTCCCGAGAGAAGAACTTGGTTCATGAAATATTAGGATTCACAAACGATTAGTTATAGGTAGAAGCAACGTCATAGCAACTTCTGACACAGTTATCTGCAATGCGTCTAAATACGAGAAGTATACTTTATATAAACAAAATGCAAAATTGTTCTTTATTTTTAGCACAAATTTACACAAACGTACTTCTTAACTTTATCGTGGTTTAATCATTAACAGTGATTAAACCACGTATAAGTGCGTTAGAAAAGTGAGGTTATAAAGCTATCCGTAATATACAGTACTTATAATTACTGAGAATTCAATTTCTCTGATAGCCATCTTGAGTGAGATTAAAACCAGGAAATAAAAGAGCTCTCGCTTTCTGTTTCGGATTAAAAGTAACCAATTCAACCCAAGTAATGACGTTTCTGTTAGACGGTATCTGTTACCTCCTTTTACCAGGAAACTTAAAGGCCATTATTAATTATTAAACCACGACAAGTTAAGAGGTACGTTTGTGTAAATTTGTGCTAAAAAAAAAATGTTTCATTTTGTTTATAGAAAGTATACATCTCGTATTTAGACGCATTGCAGATAACTGTGTCAGAAGTTGCTATGACGTTGCCTCTTCCTATAACTAATCGTTTGTGGATCCTAATATTTCGTGAATCAAGTCCTTCTCTCGGGAGCCAAAACAGGAATTATTTATACGTTCCTGTTTTCTTTTCAGACTGAGTAAGAGATGATATGCTTAATATTCTTCCTCTTTGTTTAAAAATTCTACAGCATCACAGAATATGTCTCACTTTCTGCGATAGGATTATATGTAAAAGCTCTACTGTTATATTTTACTGGTGCTGAATTGTGCCTTAGAAAGAATTAGAACATATTCCTATTTCATTAATTCCCCTAAAAAGCTCAGTGTTATGGTACAGCGATTTAAATTTGGGTCTCTCTCTCTCTCTCTCTCTCTCTCTCTCTCTCTCTCTCTCTCTCTCTCTCTCTGTTCTCTCTCTCAGTGCTCAGTCTACTTTACAAAGTCTTTTTAATTATTTTTTTTACCATAGCATGCTGGGGATTAACGATGTCTTCATTGTTTTTAGAATATTTTGTTATTTTGAGGTCATGCGATGCTCAGGGAATATTTGAAGTTTAAGCATAGATATTAACACCTGTAATTAGTTGTCTAATGTGTGTCGATAAATCGAAACGGAATTCGTGGTTTTCTGGAATTCACATTTTATCGTGTTACTAATAGCAAGGTGTAATAAATTCAGTATTCAGTCATTGACTATGATTGCCTGCTTGCAATTTTGATATTATATTAACGATACAACTTTATGTAAAGGGTAGGAATGCACGCGGTTCCTCGATATCGTTTTTAGGGGATTTCTCTTAATTAAGCAAAGAATGGTCGAGAGAAAACGAGCCATTAATACGTACATTTTTAGTGAAACACAAAACAAGATAAAACACGCGAACATATCGTACTTTTTTTTTATGAAATATTGTGACTTTGAATGATCATGGATGGTCATGTGATGATTATTTGGTCTCACTGGTCGAGATAAAGTTATTTTCTGGAATTTGCAAAATGCATAAAACATCCTATTGACTCCAGCATTCTTCAGCACTAGCAAGCGATCTAGCATGCACCTTTCTGACCATAATGAATCTAAGGACATAAAAATAACATCATCACTGTACACCATATATTTTTGCGTGATACTTCTTCCTCTTCTGAAATTTATACATAGGCATTTATACCAATCCACGTATGATACTGAATTGAAAACATTGTGGCTAAATGTGTGTGTCCGCGTACGTAGGAAACACAGTAAAATTTGACAGAAAAGCCCATATTTGCTTTAATGCTTGTATTAATATTTTAAAAATGTCCTTTCCATGCTAAATCCTGAATGGCCGTAAAGAGCCCCTTCCGTTTTAATTGAAATACATGTGACTTAACATCAAATTTGTTGCCAGTGACCCAATTCTTCCTCATTTCTTTCCGCCGAGGCTCTCATTCTTAATTCCCCTTCAAGAGCAGAAGTAAAATCCTCCGCAAATCAGGAGACAAAAGTTTTCTGGACGCAATTCTGCGAAAATACGGGCTCCAGCTGAGATGACCTCGCCATTTTGAGCGGCGTCTTTGTTTGCGCTGTATCCTTCCTTAAAATGCCAGAATTTTTGTAGCCGTGTGGTGTAGGTCTGAAACTCGTGGATACAAATGATTTACTTTTCTCTTGTTGTAAATATTTCTTATGTTTCTTTTCTCATTGTACCTGAAAGTTTGACGTCTAGCACTAGCAGTTGAATTTATTTTGTTATATTCTCATGTTTCGTGATTATTTTCCATAAATGTAGGCTTGCTGGGAACAGTATTTGCATTACAGGTGGTATCAAAACACCTCATATTTGATATTTCCTAGAAACTGTGCGAGGCAAGAGACAGATTTGGTACCTGTGTCTATTTTAGTGCTCTCTGAACAGCTCATTCTTATCTGACTGGCGTAAGTGCCATCACTCTCTCTCTCTCTCTCTCTCTCTCTCTCTCCGTACCCAGTTTCCTTGACAAGTTTTTTTTATGTTGGCATGCTGAGGACTGATGTCGTCCACGTTGTGTTGGCATCAAGTTTAATGTTATTTTGAGCCATGTGAAGCTCAGGCAATGTTGTCAGTAATTAAAAACATTGCTGCTGCTGAGATGAATTGTGTACCTAACGTGAATGACAGTCATATTGATGCAACGTTGATTGATTCCCTTGAAACAAATCTCAGAATTGGTCGGAAAACAACCTTAGTGAAAAATTTTTTATAATCTGTAGACTCTAGAATATTGGGAGAAGCACGTGACGTCATCGATTGTTTACGACGCCATCTTGCCGATCACGCATTAGGGACCGATTGATTAAAATCTATTGAATCGTGGAGATGCGGACGAGATATGTCAACTGGAACACTACGCGGGGTGCCACGGGGTGCCATGAGCGACGGCACCCATCATACAGTACATCTGATATACCGAATTTCCGGAAAGTTCATCAAGAAGGCTGGGAGCCATCACCTTGTTCTAGACTGCAGCGAACAAGCGAACATTTTACTTTGGGTAGGCTTTGCCTAATTTCATGGACACAAAACAATTTCATATGCCACTATAGTCTACTATATTCTTTTAAAAGGAAATTGATCTGGTGTTTTTAATGTTTTGACTGCTATTTTGTAGCATACGAATGCGATTCAACTTTAAGCGAAAAAGTATATAGGCTAATAGGCATCGTGCGTCGGGAAAAATTTGTTTACGAAAGAGATATGAAAGAAATGACTATGGGAATCTAGTTGATACTAAGTCTAGTGTTGTTCTTTATCTGTTAAAACTATCACTATTAGTCGGAATGTGATGGCCTTCAATTAATCGCTTGAACACTGTAAATAGGCGTCAGAGAAAAATAACTACGTTGTTAGTCGCTACATGTTCAGTTACACCGTCATTTTCTCTGAAGGAATGTTCATCGTATATAACCTTTGGTATCGACATTGCCATCAGTAGGTTTCACTTTATTAAACATTTTGATGAGGTTTGGACATTCCTTCACTCCAGTCAGTGTCATTTTGCAGGAAGTAGTTCGGCCAGGGAACCACGAAACGAGCTTGGTAGGTGTAAGTGCGTTAACCCGATATACACGAGCTCGGGCCCGAGAGTTGAAGCCAGTGCACCTCATAGTGCACTGTGGAGCATTACTTTAAGGTTCTTTGCAGCGTCCCTTCGGCCCCTAGCTTCTGCAACCCTTGTCGTTTGTTTTACTGTACCTCCTTTCATATTCTCTTGCTTCCATTTTACTTTCCACCCTCTCCTAACAATTGATTCATAGTGCAACTGCGAGGTTTTCCTCCTGTTACACGTTTCAAACCTTTTACTGTCAATTAACGTTTCAGCGCTGAATGACCTCATAGGTCCCAGGGCTTGGCCTTTGGACTAAATTCTATATTCAGTCAATTAATACGCAAGTTCGGGTCGTTTGGGCCGTAAGTCATTTAGGGCGTAAGCACGTTTACGTGCAAAATGGGCGCCGTGTTTAGTACCAGCCCCTTGGGGATGTACGTAAAACATAAAATAACGACGGTAAATACCATAAAAATAACGGTAAATACCATAAACAACGTCTTACGTTGTTTTGGATGTATTGGACTTGGTTACAGCCTAAATGACCTAACGGCCGCGACGACCAGGACCGACTATATTACGTCGTGAGGAATATCGACAGAGATGACGTAAAACATGACTAATTTACGAGTTCTTGTGCTAGTATATAATTAATAACCAACTCTGTATTCCTTGTTCTGACATTAGAGACATTTTACTTGCTTATAGATTATTAAACTCGACTCACAGAAAATCGCCGCATAGCCCGTTCAAATTCCCCAGAAATCCGCTATATAGTCGCCCGCTATGTTATTTACCCGCCAAATCACAACCTGTTCCTCCCTGTATCTTCAGCCTTGGCGAGAAAATAGGTATAAAGTGTCAACACTTAGGATCATGCAGACATTTATCCAGGATTCTTGTATTAAAAATCCACAATTATATAGTAAATATATTACTATGTAAAATAAACAAAGACTTCCGAACACCTGAACGGTGCTCCTTATCAGTTGTATTGTTAAAGTGTAAAATATTAAAATGTAAAATAATTTTTACATTTTAACGTTAACACTGATGAGGAACACCGTTCAGGTGTTCGAAAGTCTTTGCTGGTATATTTTATGTAGTAATATATTTACTATATAATTGTGGATTTTTATTACTCAGATTGTTTTTCACGAGATTGTGAATTTCTTAGCAATGCTTTTATTTTCATTTAGAAATGGATTGAAGTTGAGTATGACAGATTTTCAAATGAAACTGTTGTGTCTCCTTTATTGTCACAAGATGCACATTCTTCATTTTAACACTGTAAATTGAAGCATGTCGAACTCATTCAGCTACGTAGTATGAATACATATGTTAACTTTTATAAGCTGCAGTGTCTCGTTTCTGAAGTGTGATGTCTTTAACGCATATGTTTGCACTGCAGACATGAAAGTGATTGCAAGTCACTGACAAGATGTCAAAAGATTCACTTTGTCATTGTATCGTTCTTTGCCCTTCCAGTTTAAGTGACTAACAACATCTGACAAAACCCAAGTTATCGAAGAATCGTTTATTTTTCAATCGTATTTCTGAATTCGGGTCGTTTGGGCCGTAAGTCATTTAGGCCGTAAGCACGTTTACATGCAAAATGGGCACCGTGTTTAGTACCAGCCTATTGGGGATGTACGTAAAATATAAAATAATGACGGTAAATACCATAAACATAAAGCCTCACGTTGTTTTAGATGTTACGGCCCAAATGACTTACGGCCGAAACGACCAGGACCGGTATTTCACACGTCAGCAAGACTGACCGTCAAGATGGCGTCGTGAACAAATGCTATGTGACAGATCCACGTGCTTTTATTCCTTTATTAAAATACAGCGGCTTAATTATTTTCTGGGAAATGCAAATCTGTAAAGAGTATACTGTGAAACATTTAAATGTTAGAAAATAGAGTTCATGTATTTAACTTTAATCAAACAAAGATTCGGACAGTTAATATGACAGTTGTCTTATCTCGTGTCCAGACAGTTTCTGTCCTTTGAAACAAAGTCCATAATAACTTTCCTCTTTCGACGGGGAGGATTTATACTTTCCTTACCTTCTGGAAGACTCAATCCTTGCGACACGTGTCTCTCTGCTAATCCTTGTCTCAGCAGTTCTATTACTCCAAATATGTTTCTCCCTAATTCCGTGATTAGGATAATTAAAGCTTTGGAGACCAGCATGACATTTGAGGTGGATTGTATTTCTGCACGATTCTCTAATGAAATTGCGTTTTAATTAGTTCCTGTGCCTTGAAACTTTTTTTTTTTTTTTAACACGTACACTTGACCTTTCTGCTGGAAACATACATACAATGTTTCAGACCTCCCAACGGAAGATGCCATGTCTAATCCTTCAAACTGCCATCCTATTGTTCTAAATCCTATTATAATAATATCTTTAAATATTCAAAACTTTATCCCGGTTTCATTTTCTCCAACACTTTGAATAAAGTCATCTTTTGCATTACCAGGTGCACTCTGATTTTTCCCATCCCTGTTGGACATGAGAGAATCTTTCACCAACATTCTTGTAGTCAAACCCTAGTATCTGGTACGGCTTGTCATCGCTGTTGGTTTATCTAGAACATTTGGCAGAGTTCGACATGGAAATGTAAAGTGCTTTTCTCGAGCAAACGTTACCCATCTCTCTTAATGTATTTTTAGCTTTTTATGTAACCTCCTTATATATGTTGCTGTTGTCAGCACAAAAACTGCTTCTCTCCTCATTTTTAGTGGTAACCCTGAGTTCTGTTCTCTCAACTGCCCTTCATCTTATCTGTGTCGGTGATATTTTATGCTCTCCTTCTCCTAATCGTGCTTTGGTTATTACTCAGCCCTCCATATTTCTCTATTTTTCAGTTCACAGCCCTCTTGTTTGCTTTCGATCTCAATTTTATCTTTATTTTTTGTCAACAACGATTTTTACAATATTTCTTGGTGCCATTGTTTTCTGTAGGGGTCATACGTAAACTGTGTAGGAATAAGAATGCGTAAATGTCTTATATTCTTTTTATTTCGAGCCAAATACTGTAGTTTTTAAATCGTCCCTCGTCTTTTAGCGAGTGTATTTTAAGATACGGACAAGTTGAAATTAAATTTATAGTTCCTGTGACCCATTCGCTCTTAATGTCTTTCTGCCGAGATTCCTCCGCGTTCCGCCCCCTTCTGCGCCAAAACGAAATCCTCGGAAAATTTAAACAAAAAGTTTTCGGGCACTTTTAAAAATTTGGGAAAATATATGGTTCATGCGGAGAGGGCCTTTCCAGTTGCAGTGTCGCATTTTTCCTTGGAATTATTCTTTTAAAACACGGAACAAGACTAGTTTTTACAAAAATATTTAATTTTTAAAATGTCTGTAAGTCAAACTGTAAAAGGCTGTAAAAAATGAGGTTTTAAATCATTTATAAAATATCGTATATTTTTCTGCAAAGTACGAATTTATAATAACCGTTTCAAGTGAGGTTAAAACTTGAGAAAACATGAGTTTTCTCGTTATACTTTTGCTTTTTGCAAGTAAAACTACATATGATAATTGATCCTTATTTTTTTTACTTTAGAAAAATCTTTGGTCATCACTCTTGATATCATTGAGGCATATGACTGAATATGGGTGAAGTTCTGTTAGTCGTGGCCAAACTCCTTGTGCATGAAACAGCTTCTTTTCTTTGTAAATTAAATTTCTAGTTTTATAAGTAAGTGCTTTGTATCTACTATTGATTATATACAGTACAGCATGTACGCCCTTCTTCATTCCTAATGGCGTTCCTCAGATTTTGTTCTTGCACTCATTCTTATTCTTATTCTTATTCTTCATCTGTGACCTTTACGAATCAACCGTTATTCTATTCGTCTTTGCCTCAAGGCCTCAACCTCTCCTATATCTTCGCCTTTCACCTCCCACCACTTCTCACTTTTTCGCATTTCACTTCGCATTCAAATTTTTCAACTGTTTATCTGCAAGCTTAATCTGGAGCGCAAATATGAATGTCCCTGCGGGGACAGGGTACAAAAGGAAGTTGACTGCAAGCGCATACGTAATTACTTAAATCTGCTTTTACATTGTACGTACTTCACATACATGTGTCTGTTAATATATTTTTCCTCGAGCTAAATACGCCATCTTCTTCCTGGGTCCAATTCTCTTTTTCCCGAAATGCTGAAAATACGGATGAGTTGACGTCAAATTTATGTTTCCTGTGACCAAGTTCCCCCAAATTTCTTTCTGTCGAGGTCCTTCGTCTTTATCTCCCTTCGCGCAGTGGCTAAAATCCTCTGCAAATGAAGCCATGAAGCCAAAAGGTTTCCTGCGCTCTAAATGTTTAGCGGAAGTATGGGGAAATATGGGACTGCAGCGAGGATAACCTCGCAAGTTGCCTGCGTATTGTTTTTCTTAAAAAGTCTTTTAGAAGTGGGACGGAGAGTATTTTTCAAGTCAGTATTTTCATCTATTAGTTTTATGCTTTAAAGTATGATTTTCATCAGGTGATAAAGCTGGTCTTATTTTTTTTTTTACTAGAAAATGCCAAGTTATGAACAGCTACCTTGAATAGTAAGTTTCACATTTTATGGAAATAAGCTCTTATCAAACCTACGCTTCAAAATAATTTAAATGCAAGCCACGTCAAAACGATTTGGTCAGTAACATTATCACTAACTATATCAGCTGAACTTCTATTAATAATAATATTTCAGCCATTTTTTGTTAACATATGTCTTCCTAAAATTATTTGGCTAATTCCATATTAAATTTTATTTTTAAAGTTGAAAATATACTTTTCGTATTCAGGCTTATTACGATGTATGATTACGGTTCCGTGAACAAAGTTCCTTCCTTAAAGACCAGTAATTTATTTACAGATACTAGTATGTATTTTGATTACGTGGAAAAATCCCAATTTTGGGAACTCGTGACGTATATGTGCCAACCCTGTCTTTCTGTCTGTCTGTCTCTCTTTAGATTTGTGTTCATGAGGACAACTGAAGGTGCATGAAACACTTTATTTTCAGATCTTCATGCGCTGGCTAAACCCGCCTTCCCCCCAAAAAAAAATTAATTATTTTAAAAATCTATTGTTGACGAATTACCTCTTTCCGCATTTAAGTTACCGTATTGAATTGACCGAAAGTGTGCAAAGCTTAAATGAGTAGAGAATCCAATCTCGGATGTTTAGGTTCGACTTATCCTCATGATCTGTCGTCTTTCCCAGTAACTTCTGGCGACATTAGATTCCTGAACCCGACCAGTGTTCTATCCAGGATGGGTCCTAGTACTGTCATGCATCCTGTACCCGCCGCTTAACTGTGTAAATCACCAATGTTGGTAATGTTGATGTCGTCCACTATTCGTCAGGATCCAGCATGCTTGTGTGACGGCATGTCATGTCAGCGGAACACGCGTGTCTTCAATTTTGTGGTGGTGTTAAAAAAAAATATTGGCTGCTTGAGTTAAAATCAAGAAGATTAAAAAAAAAAAAAAAGTCAAAACGTACTCGTGAGACGCTGCTTTACCCACACGACAACTCTGTCCTTTCCAAGGTTTACTGTGCATTATGGATCGCCGTTTGACGTGACTATTGCCTTAACCGACATTTATTTCTTGATCCCTTCTTGAATTACATCAATCTGTGTGATGTATGATTTATGAGGAGATTAGCGATCGAAGGGAATTTGTTTCGCGTCTTGGCTTCATTTTCGTTTTGCAATATTCAGAGGCAGAAAAAATTGACAAAAAAAAAAAAAATACAGAACAGTAGCAGGAAACCGTACTAATTTGCATGTGAACCATCGGTGTTGTACATTTGCCTTGCTCAGTGGCTGAGATCATGTTGCTTTACTTATCTTTTTGTATTCAGTTCTATGAAATTCTTGTTTCACACACACACACACACACACACACACACACACACACACACATATATATATATATATATATATATATATATATATATATATATATATATATATATATATATATATATTGTTT
>NC_089742.1:54191770-54356770 GCF_040412425.1 Macrobrachium rosenbergii
TTCTTAAACAGAGAGAAAGAGAGAGAGAGATAATCTTTTTGGGAAGGTTTTCATAAAGCCACGGTTGCAATCAAATAATCACGGAGGAAACGTGTTTATAAAAATAAGAGTTCCCGGGAAACATTGCAATCGAATGCTCTTCGCCTTGGCTAGCAAGGTGGTATGTCGATCCGGCTCCAACCGGTTCTCAATGGATCCCGTCTCTCATTGGCTGGAGAGCAACGCGGGTAATTTTTGATAGGGACAAATGTCACGAAAACCCTCCATTTCGCCTGCTGGTGGTGGTCGATGACTTTGTTATAGTGATATTTACCCGATCTCGGTTAGTATATTCTCAGGACCTTGAAATAAAGAGGTGTGGTGCTTTCAGCGTTTGTCGTCGTCCACTGACCATAGTCGCTGTGACGCCAGTTTTCAGAGTGAATCAGGTGGCACCGTTAAATGATCGAAAGGTTTCTGGAAAGTAGGTTGGATAAACAGCGTGGGGGCGGTTGTATGTTGAAGGAGGGGGAAGGGATTTAGGGGAGGTGGGGGGCAACAGATGGAGAAAAGTCGTGCCGTAGAGGAGTCCAGTATTTGATGACGCAGTGATGGGAAGACCCGAAATGAAACGTTAGACTTGACCAAATAAGGTCTATTTATCCTTTCCATTATTCTTCCTCCTCCTCCACGTTATTTGTTTCTGTGGACTATTTTCTTTTTTTTTAACAAATGTTAGCCTGAATGGCAGGTCTATTTGTAAAAACTTAACTGTGAGTTTCATTTATTATTAATGTAAATTCATGGTAGACTCCCTCACACTTTCTGATACATTTATCAATACAAGCCGAAAAGGTCATTGTGTCTATTTAAAACTCAAATGCACACACACACTATATATATAATATATATATATATATATATATATATATATATATATATATATATATATATATATATATATATATATATATATGTATATATATATATATATATATATATATATATATACACACACATACATATACATAATATATACATACATAGCTGAAGTTGTCCTTTGTCTTTTTGTGAACTTGGAACGCGGAATAAAAACGTTGGCATATGCTTTTTACGTGATTATTCGTGATAAAGGCTACCGTTGAAATGACTTTTGTGACTCACGGCAGCATATATTCAGGCGAGCGTTTTTCTCCTCTCTTTTGTGTATTATTTATTGGCACCTGTCAGCTGTGGAGAGCACAGAAATATATGTTTGTTTTAGATGAAATGCGAACAGCGGAAAAGCTTCCTGTTCTCGAAAAAACCAGTAATACAAACACCTTGAAGCGATTCTTTTAATGAGCGTCAATCTCAAGATTGGTTGGCTTTATACGCCAGAGAGACTTTTCAGATTATTAAAATTTGTGTAACTTGTGAAGCAGTAATTAATTTTATTTTTCAAAATGACCCGTCCTTCATGTAGTATACCAGTAACCATTAACCTATAAAAAATAAGCTTTTATACAATAAAAAAAAAGTAATTATGTGAGGAAGAAGAAACAGCTAAACGTAACAAAAAGTAAATAATTAAAGGTAAAGTAACAAACAGAAAAGCCTATACATAACCAGAAAGCAATAATGATATAATAAAGATAAGGCAGCTGACGCATTGCAATAAGTCCCGTGAGAAGTGATGTATGGGCTTCAGAAATGTTCCAGAAACATTCAGAGGGACGCAGTGTAAATGCCAGGTGTATCTGGAGTGCACCTTTCCTTTCCACGTTCTCCTTGCATTCAGGTTTTTTTTTTTTTTTTAGACGACGCACGCGAGAATACTATGTGCGCGTCGCTGTGCGAAGAAGTCTAGGTAGAACTGTAGATTCTTGCAGTGTTATCCACGGACTAACGCCTTCCTGGGTTGTTGCTCAAGTTGGGCGAGTTAGGACGAATAGAATGCTGTTTCCGTTGAGCGAGTTAGGACGAATAGAGCACTGTTTCTGGTGTATACTTCGTTGCTGGAAAAATTTCACGTATAAGTGATAACGTGATAATACCTTATGGAAAGCATGGTGCAGTGAAGTTTGAATTCCAGGACGTGTGGCGCTAAGTAATATATATAATAAATATTAGTATTTATTGTGTGACTGTAAGTGACGGAACCGTTTGAACCTCATTTCACATAATCTGTGACCGAACCATTTTATATACAGCAAGATATTCACCTTGTTTGGGTTAGATTCCGTAACTGTGTGTGTTGTAATGTGTAAAGTATACTATTAATATTAATTAAAGAAATTTTCATATCAATTAGTTGCAAGTGCCTGTCCGCATATATAAATAATTGTCTCAATGATTTCTTACAACATTAATGTGTGGAATAGCGCGCAAAAACCATAACCCGGCCATCTGCTGATTTTCACATCACACAGAGTGGCACCGATGCAATCGATGTTATGTCCTGAAATCCCACGGGATTGAAAAAGTGTGGCTGTTGTTAGGCTAAGGAGAATAGAGTCGTTTCCTTCCACTATTGGGTTCACAACCCTTCATTAGCCATTCCTCTGCCATGAGACTCTGTGTACTTTTTCCAACCCATGCATCATTTGCAGGGCAGCAATGTCTGTCCTATAACAGTGAAAGTCAGTAATAAAGTAACTGATCGTACATAAGGTACGGCCACTACTCTTATGAGAAGAGACTCATCCGTTTCTAAGGAGGCATTCCTCATACCAAGGGGTTCACAACCCTCAGCTAGCTGCCCGATGCCTTGGGATATGGTAGATTAATATCCCAAGTCACTTGCACTTCCTACGCAGTAGTGTTCTATTAGTCTGTGCTTTCTCAGCCAATTTAAATTAACTGGCTAAGAGAGTTTAAAGCACTGCGGATAATATATATATATATATATATATATATATATATATATATATATATATATATATATATATATATATATACTTATATATATATATTTATATATATTATCCACCAGTGCTTTAAATTATGGATCTATGTATGTATATATGTATATATACCGACCATGTGTGTGCTTGGATTGAAAGAGCACGAAAAAAAAACTTAGAAAGCCACTCGATATCGACGTGTGCCACAGAGATGAACACAGTGTAGCACAACATTTGCAAAAGCGTGCTTAGTTTGTTTTTAGTAATTTGCGTTCCTCTTTATGAAATATTATGTGGTTATTTTCTTACTGCAAAACCTATAAACATTTTTAGAAAAACTCTGGATGTTTGGAGAAACTGTAAGCCGAAATGGAATTGGATGTGTATAAACAACAAAGAGAAATATTAACACTTGAACATTGACTGTTGTTCTTGGGGCGATAGTATTTTTATGTGAGATACCAGATGAGTTTATGTTTAAAATGAGTTACATATATATGTAATCGTAATGTAAAATATAAGAGCGTAACAAACTGAAAAGTATCATGTTAATCCAGACAGTGTTTCTTGTGCTGTTACGGAACCTCCTTGGTTGTTGCTCCTGGACGTTCTAAGTTCTTTCGGGAAGCATAGCTTGATGTGTATTGATTTCGGAGGAAGGGATTCCTCATACTAGCTGGTAGTATGGTCTCTCTCTCTCTCTCTCTCTCTCTCTCTCTCTCTGTATTAAAATTCCTTGGAAGCTGGTTGACAGTCTGACTGAGTTTTCAGAATAGTATCTCCAAACAGATTTCTAAAGCAAAGTTCTCATTATCTAGTTCTCCGTTAGACCTTTCACCAATGTCTGAAGCAAGAAACTCCCGGCATAATAATACGTAGAGTTTAGAAAGGGATTTTCTAACAATTTGGGGGGTGGGGAGTAGCACTTGGCCCTAGCGGAGTCCGTCTCGCGTCTGTAAATGTCGCGAGTACCTCTGAGCAACTCTGCTGAGCTGCCTGGTACTTTTCCATTCTCGTGATGGGTATTCTTCCGTTGTGTTGAGAATGTCTCCCGCAATAGTTTTCAATAAAATTCAACTTCTCTCAACGTACAATGATCTCACATGAACGCAGCCTCTTCTGTTATAGCATGAGGTCGTCTTTATATATATATATATATATATATATATATATATATATATATATATATATATATATATATATATATATATATACACTATATATATACATACATACATTATATATATTTATATAATAAACACACAACACACACACACACACACACATATATATATATATATATATATATATATATATATATATATATATATATATATATATATATATATGGGATGGAGTTACTTGCCTTATCCCAGTTTTATGCGTGGTTGAGAGTACTACAGTCTTGTAACTGGCAGGTACATAAATAACTGCTTAGGTCAACAGAGGCACTGTGAGTGTAAATTTGAATGTAGTGTACCCATCCACTCCTCCCCAATCAGAAATCAAACCCTTAACCTTTCAGTTGGCAGGTGAGAGTGCCACCGATCACACCAATGGATATTATCAATATTTTATTGTAACGTGGGGTCTTGTCACCACTCATAATAACCGTTAATGCCACAGCATTCTTTAGGTGGCCTTCCTGATATATTTCGTAAAAAAATGCTTACCGTTTCAACCTTTATCTCCGTGTTATACCTGTATTAGATTTTTTTTTCAGATTAAGCCAGCATTATGCTGACACGGACTCTTGCTCCTAGAGCAACCTGCACCCTGCATTAGTATGACCGTCGTAAAAAAGATATTATCAGATAAACGCACAATTTAACTACGAAACTATATCTGACATTTTACTCTTCTTTTTAAGAGTTCTTATCATAAATACAGTTAAATTTATACCCTTTGTGTCAAGTTAAAAGTTTTGTTTTATTGCTCGTAAAACAGTTAATTGTCTGTATGAAAGTTATTTAGGATAATTAATTAAGGGCTTTGCCTTTTAGTTGTGATGATAATTCGATACTAATACATTTTCTCCCTTCTCATTTCAGGTTTAGCGAAAAATAGCAGAAACGGATACGTCCCTCAAATTCAGATGTAGCGAGTAAGAACTCTACTCTTGCCTTCAAGGAACTAACGCAACCCTGTATGCTTAAATCAAGAATGCTATTTTATTATTAAGCTAAATTTAATCTGTCATACCCAAGGTGCTGCTATATCTTTCATTTGGAATAGAAATAAGCATAAAGACACTGTGATTTACGTCGGTGATAAAGCTAAGGATTTAGAGACGAAACTGTGATAAAATCATTACCTCGTATCTCAGAAACAAATCGGTAAATTAGGAGCAGAGACAATCTGTGATTAACTTATGCCTAATTTGTTTTCAAGTACAGAATCGTTATCAGTACGGCGGGTAAAGTTACTCATGCCCTTAAAAAATATAGATTTAGGAAACAGCTATTTTTGTGATTTTTGCGTCCATTAGACATCGTGATATTCTAGGAATCAAAAAGTAAAAAGAAGAAGGTGAGGCAGGGCGAATCCCACTGCCATTGTTTTGAAAGAAGTTCCGGAGGTCGTAGGGAGAGACAGCACGGACTTGGGTGCTAAATATCCCGCTGCTACGAATCGATTTTTTCGTGAAGTGTGAGGTGGATTGTTACAATCAATTCAATTATTTGGAATTTGGTGATACACAGAAATAACAAACGAGTCAATAGACAGACTGGACTCATTACGAAAGTGCCTGTGGAGTGCGTGTTCGCTGGCCAGGGAGGCGGATCTTGTCCATCCGTGTCATGCGACTGCTTGCGCCGGGGGAATGAGCTCTCAGATCTTGGGTTAGTGTTGGTGTTGAGGCACTAGGGTGAATTACTCTCGTAATATCGAAGGCCACCTACAATGATTTTCGATTCGTTTGAGAAAATCCATGTTTACCTCCAAAGATACGAAGAATACTCAAGTTGACGACGGCAAATCCTGACTGTTGTCCAAAGAAAGGGAAGTGAGCAAAAGGGAATAGGTTGATAAGACTCCGTCACCATGACTGTCACCTATACACACGAGGTTGCAACGTGCAACAAATTTGGTACCTTTTGGAAGCTATTGTTCAGGTAAGTTGTGTCTCTTTATTTATTTTTTTAGTTTGAATTTAATAGCAAGGAAAGGAATTATAATTCTGCCGAGAAGCAGAATTGGTTGGAACTTCATTAATCTTACAGGAAAAGTGACTTACCCTATTCGTAATAAAAGTTGTTATATGCTGTGCAGTTATATGAAAACATGTAGCTAGGCTACCGAACTATGCCAGTTTCAGTTAACAAACAGTTGTCTTGGGGGTAGTTGCTAATGGTCGAGGTAATTCCATAGAGATTTACATATTAAACTGAGGGAATCGCTTGAAACATTCGGTAACGCAGGTTAACCTGTTGCGTATCTCTTCCTGAATAACAGTTAATGGGGCCTACGGTGGAGCACCAAAAGCTTTGGGTGCGAAAATATGGAAACTTTTAATATATAAGGATAGAACCTAACCTAACCCAGCCTAACTTGGGGTACCATAAAAGTGGCCAACCTGACTAGAACCTCTACATAACCTTTCCAAGTGCACAAAAAATTTTGTTGAAACAAAACTTGCTTGCTTGCATGCACTGGCTATATGTTTAACTGTCTCCCGGCCCCAACCGCCCTCCCAAAACTACTGTTTTTCACCGTGGTGTATGATCATTAGACTAAGGATTAGTGTAATAGGTTAACCAACCATTGTCAACTGAAGTGAATGTCAAAGTTGTCAGTGTCAGATAAATCATAGTCTGCTTCATTTTGAAAATCATTTGAAATCGCTTTCAGAGGCTGCACACCCAAACATGGTTTTGACAGTATAATAAGCATTGTGTCCAGTTTTCCAGTGTACAAAGCACAATCACCATAACACATAGTCTTAGCAGATTCATGGATCCGAATTGGGATTTGAAGTTTGTCAGGTTTTTGAAGTTCCAGGACTAAACTTAGGCAGTATGACACCCAACTAGCGCAGAAATACCAATCCTCTTCTAAAAAAAAAAAAAAAGCAGGAAAGTTCTACTTAATGTACCTATGTCAAACATGTTTGGAGACATGATGGGTCTTTGGTTGGTAAACAGAGTAGTGTATAGTACTTGTCATTGACCTTATAATGTCACATACTTAAACTACATTCATGAGTAACAAGGGTATCCTGCTCATCACTCTGTCGGTAGCGAAGTATCAAGTTTGACAGTTATCCTGGAAAAACTTTGAGGGAATGAACACAGAATTACAGTATAGTATTCCCATTTCACACACTTCCAACCTTTGGCATAGTATATTGCCCTTTGCTATGGTTAATTGACTGCACTATATATTAACTTATGCATATAAAATTACAGTATCTTATGATTATCTGTTCAAGTTTGAGAACTGAATAGATGCCACCTTATACCCCAGGATAGAATCCCCAGCCTAGCCTACATCTTGCCCGTATAAACTACTGTCGTAGGTTGTCAGTATTGTGGTGTGAATGAAGGGTTGTTGAAAAATTTCAAGTACTGTACTATTAAATACTTAAAGTTAGCAAATTATTTTAAGAAGGTCATAACCAAAGTGCCTGTGAACTAACCTTATTTGAAGAACATGATATTAGAACTATTTTGACCTGTTGTTGCTTCTAGATATCTTGGTTGAGTGATTATATATTTTATCTTAAAAGAAAATAGGGTATGAATGTGTAGCCAATGAATATGAATTAAGAATGCCAAGATGTAACAAATACAGTATATGAGAAGGACATGTGAGGAAATGATACCCATCAAGAAAAAAAATTTTGAAGAATGCATATACTTTACGATATGTAGGGGGAATTTAAAGAAATATATATGTATAAAAAAAATTACTGCAATCTAAGTTTTAAAAAAAAATGACAATAGAAGTAGCCTGTCAGATGAACGGTGTATCCACAGAAAGACCCCAAAGATGAATTTGGTAATTGTTCAACTTGTCTCTTATCAGTTTGAGTTTGTCATGTTTCATTGAAGGATATTGTTTTCAAGGTCTTTCTTTTATTAATGAATCTTGTTGGACTATACCCTATCAGTATATTTGTGTTTCGTAAGTTATGTAAGCAGTGGTTGGGAAAGTGTGTTATGTACTGGGAACACATCACAATCCCAGTGTCATCATGTTGCAACATTTTGATTCCATTATTCTGGTATCCTCCTTCAAGCTTGGTGGCACAAAAGCTGAACCAATTCTTGACAGATATGGATGGCATCAGAGGATGTGCCAGTGAGATTTTGGTTGTTATTAGTGTTATCACCTTGTTTTCTCGTGTTTTTAGTACAAAATTTAATGCACAAAATGTACATTGAATTATTAGGGGAGTTAGTTAACTGACTCATATGGTCAACATATAAAGAAAAAACACTTTTATTTCAACACTAGAATCCACTAATATTTACCTTGTTGTTGATAATAGAAATACGAGTAAATAAATGAAGTACTTTTTGTTGGTGTTGGCCAGTTACTACAGCTGCTCACTCCATTATCAGTTTTTCTCATTCAAAAGCTTTGGCTTCTTATTTTTATTGGGAATAGCCTATTTTCATGTTAGCCCTACTCTTTCCTAAACAGTCTTGTTGAAAGCCTGGGAAATGAGTTTTTGGGGGGAAAGATTACCACATCTATTAACTTTTCAAATTGAGGCAACAAGAGCTCGAATGACAGTAGAAGAGATAGGTGATTTGCCAAAATTATTCTGGGTATGTTAGAGGAGGCCAGCACCTAATTAACCTTAAACCCCATGATTGAAACATCCAAACTTGACCTCACTTAGGCACAAGGACATGAAACCCATGCAAGCCTTACCAATACAGTGTAGGCTAACTTCACTTAGGCTGCTGTATTTTACCCTGACTGGGAGGTAAAACGCTGTTAACCTTCCTTATACTATACATTCTAACCTAACCTTACTTAGGGTGCTGTGTTTTACTTAGACTGGGAAAGTGAAGCTCTCTTAAATCTAATGCATCCTAACTTAACCTGACATTTGTGGCATGTGAGGGAGTCGCCCTAACCACTATGCAATGCAGTACACCTGTAGTGCAGTTTTTTTTTCTATGAAATTCAGTTGTGAACTTCAAAGAAATCAGCACCAAGCCTTGAAGAATCATGACACTAAAAGTTTTAAGAAAATTATAGTTCCAGGCCTAAGGAAAAAATTCATGTCCACATAGAGAGAAACTTAGCAGCAATTCAGTCCCAAATTTTACAGGCCTAAACTTTCAAACAAGCCATATTTAGACTATAGAACTGTCATGGCATTGATACACTACAAGGTTAAAAGCACAATTTCTGACAACAATAAAGCCCATCTAAGACTTTTGAATTAAGAGTGAACTACCATGGTTCAGAAAATTGCTGTATTTTTGTGCCCAACACCTACGAAGAGAACTCTGCCATTAAGGAATGCGGTAATTGATGATTGATTTATCGTTTGTGGATATATACATAATACAGTATTATGCCTGGAATCTGGAAATATTGGAATGACGGAAGGCTCTTGGTGTCAAATAGCTGAACGGTATTACACGACTTTTTTCTATAAGTTTGCAAATATCCCGTCATGCAAGGCAGTGCACCGAAGTGTACAGTGCCTTTGTACCAAGTTTTATCAAAATACCTTCAACCGTGTTGGAAACTTTTCCTTCAATCAATTTTGTATTTTTATTCAGTCAACATTTTGTACCGCGAATCAGGAATATGAATGCAAAATTGCCACATATTTTATTCTGCTGGCAATACAGCAATATTGCAAGAAATTTCAAAAGTAAAAGTAGAATTGAGACATCCACAAATTTTAAAAATCAATTAGGCTATAGCCTTACTGACTTTTAAAATGTTGTGGATAAGTCTCATTTCTACTTATACTTTTGAAAGAAAATTGCTTATTAAGGTAAAAAAAAAAATTGCTTGAAGTTTATTGAATAGTTATATCACTGGTAACCGCCGTAGAATTTTAATTCTACTTCAGGCAAGATGAGTACATTTAACTGTCCATATATACAATATTTCTCTTGAATGCCCCCCCTGCAAAATAACATTGTCCAAGCAGAGACACATGTTTGATGTTTTGAAGTTTTAACCATTGTTCATGAAATTGTCACAAAGAATTAACGAGTAAGGCCGGTAGAGTGTCTAAATGGCATGGGCAAAAAAAATGCACTCAAGACGTAACCGAACAAGTAACAGTAATTTCTGAAGTACACATATTCTTTACTCAGGAAGGATAGACTATATGCAGTCCAGTGACACTTGCATTTGCATGTGGAAATACTTTTCGCTCGTTGTATTAGTTTAGCAGATTTAATAGAAATTTTACACAGTTGTGAGTGTTATGCACGAAAAGATGCTTTGGGTAAATTATTAAATTATCGGGTAAATTTTATTAGTTATTTTGCTGATATGCGTTTATATAACGTAGCTAAGTGAAATCCCCATGATTATTTTGATTATTATAAGGTATTGAGGCTTTTGCATCTATACGGTGGCTGTTACGCCAGTATGATAAAAGGTGTAAGTTTGCATTTAATTGTTTGTGCACAAATACCTGCTTTATTACTGTGACAGCAATAGCTGTTGTTATAACTAATTTTAAGACGGTATTACTTCTATTTCTGAGTTAGTTTCAGGCATTTTACCTTTAAAAAATGCGCCAATTCTTGTCTCTGTTTCGTAATGCGTTTTTAACAGAATGAATTTTTTTTATTCTGTATCAGCATCTTGTTTGCCAGGTTACTTCAGACTTCCTTGGGGTGTTTACTTACCTTAGATTGCTATGTTTACATGTCCCTGTGTGGAGTACTTCCCTTACATGTGGCCACTTAGTAGCCTATTTCGTCTCTCTCTTGACAGGATTGAATCGAAGGCAATTTATTTTATCAATAACAGCTTTAGCCTCCTACTCGCGTTATATTTCTACTAGAAGGTATCGTCTGTCTTTTGTGTAGATATTGATTCTGCCACTGCTCTATTGAACAGGAGAGCTACTTTGGCACGCATCGGGCGTTCAGTTCTCATATTCTCGGAGTGCTTGATTTGAGAAGTGTTTCTCGGTTTCTCCATTTCTTAGAAATTCACTTTAGAAATTTAGGGTTATCGCTTCTCAGTGAGTTAAACCCCACATTTTCCTGGTTTCCCAAGGTCTGGATCATATAAAGCGTTGCGTGCTTGAAAAAATAAAACAATAATCCAGTTATAATTTGGGCTGCATTAACTTGAAGCACGAAGGTACCTCGGCCGCTGTAGTAGCGCAGATTCGCATATTGACAGATGGAAAACAAATTGCAGCCAAAGATGTTAAAATATTTTAGTTGGCCAAATGTCAGTTGTTGTTGAATAACAGCGGTAATATGTAAACCGCGGCAAAATTTCCGTAAAATGCTGGTTGGAAAAAAAAGGTTATTTTTTTCAGGCTATGCTGCCATACATGCAAAAAGACTTAGAGGACGTAGCTTGATGATTTGTTATGGTATTAGAGCTTAACAATCTCCGGGACCGATTGTGACGGTTCAGTAATAACATATTAGGAGTCCCTATGAACTATACTTTCCGGGTAGCTCTTGAAAAATTGGTTAAGATTTCATAAGCTTTTTTTTTTTAGCAGAACATTGCTTTTGAGGGTTCCATAACGCATAATTGTTAACGGTTGCTGCATATTTTAATGGTTATTAGTTTCTGTTTCACGGTAATTTAAGGTCGATACAGAAAAACGCTCGGTATGCTTTGGCATTCACGGGTGTTCTTTTTATAGAATCAATCGATAGTAAAGGCTTATGGTAAACATGATTGTTGGACGTTGGCAGATTTAGCGCTTTATTTCTTTCTGCTCCCTTTTGTTCTTTCTCATTCTTTATGTCACGTGATGTAAAATTTTTCATGTGTCTGTTTGCCAGAAGCGACGAGACGTTAAAACTCCTTGGCTATAATGTATATTAGATACAGATGTAGTTTGTAAACCAGTTAGTTGGAGAAAAATCCACTTTGTGATGACAGTATTATGCGTTGCCGAACTTTAAAGGCATTTTAAGGGGTTTCAGTTCCCTTTGGCTGCCTAACCCTACGATTTCGGTTTTAGTAATCGTCAGATATCATGTTTAATCCAGGTTGTTTCGGGATTGGATTTTTTTTCAGGACATTATTTGTATCTTTGGCCATCACATTAAAATTACATTAACAATGTTTACGTGTCTAAGAATTGTTAACGTGTCTAAGTATTCTCAGACGGTTATTTTTATTCGTATAATATTCTGTTCACTAATTTTCACGAAGCGGGAAGTGAGATATTTTCCTGTGTCTTTTAAAATACGATAGTTATCCCCTTGCAGAAGATCATGTTCGCCTTAAGCATAGTTGCCTTGGCGGTGAAGCATTTTCGTTAGTCAAATGAACGCGGCTTATCAAGTTTCTGCTTAAGTCGACTCTTCTAGTAATTTTCAGCATGAGATGAGTTAATCATCTCCCAACTAGGAAATCCCTGGTACGCTGTTTGGCATCATTGAACGTTTGTCATTAATCAGCTATTCAACAGTAACTAACATCAGACTAATTTGTAACCAAGGTCAGCTTAACAAGAGACATTTGTTTTATTAACTTCCTGAGTGCGTTTCCACTTTCAAGTTACATTTTATATTTCATCAGTTTAACTAAAGTTATTGGAACTGCTGCGGGAAATTACGGAAAATGTGGCGGGAAAAATTTTAACTCTTCCGTTTTTTTGTTTTAGCTGTTACGTTATATGTTCTTGACCTGTTTTATTATATTCGTGCGCATTTGTTGTCGAGAGTAAAGCATAGTAATCAAACATACTTTTTCCTCTATTGTAACAACATATAGGACTGAATTGTCAGCTTAAATTTTAAGGGTAGGTTTTGCTCGGTGCGATTATCGCTCAACGATGATCGTTCATGGATTAACGATGATCGTCAAACGATTTTTAGAGCACTAATTTGCTTGTTTTTTAGTTGGGCTGTTTTGCTTTGAACGACTGATGGTAGAGCCGTTCAAAGCAAAACAGCCCAATTAAAAAATAAGCAAATTAGTGCTCTAAAAAGCGTTTGACGATCATCGTTGAGCGATAATCTCACACACATTAGTATGGAGTGCTAATTATGATGATTGGTCGCTTCAGTAACCTAGTGAACTTGATAATTGACTGGCTGAAGCCAGGAACTAGTGATATACAGTAGAGTATGTGGAGCATTGATGTCAAGAGGATAGTGTGTCCGCTTAACCGCCAGTTTTATTGAGCTTGAAAGCGGAAGAATCTTGATAAATGTTGCACTGAATCAGCTTTTCCTTTGAGACTCGGTTGCTTTGATCCCTGTTTAAAAAAATTAGCGAAGCTGGAGACTAGCTAGGGATTTCTTGTCGCCTCAGAACGGTGTTAGAGCTTTGTGGGTCGAATGTTGTGCATTGCGTGATTGTTTACGGATTAACTATTGGACAAAGCGCCCTTGATGGCATAAGGCCAGCCTGATCTAAGACTGACTGCACCTCATGTTTCGATGTTTTTCTTGTTACAAGGTTATTTTCATGTATACTCCATTCTGTTTGATTTTCTTTCAAGAATATACAGCAATTTGCCTTATGTCATCAAATCATCAGAATAATTGGTTTTTAAACTTGAAAGCTTAAAATACATAATTTCAAAATCATATGCTGAAATAGTTCAAGAAATTTGAAGACCACGGATCATTTTTATTTTAAGTCTTTGTAACATATTTGTATCAACGTGTCGGAAGTAGTTTCAATAATTCAGTATCTGTTTGAATATGATTCTGAAGATGATTTGGTCCAGGACTTTTAAAGTAACTAGATTAAGCGCTTCAAAAATACAACGCGATAGACTAGTCCGTTCTACCACAGACACTCTCAGTGAAGTCTGACACTTGCTCTATTTTCAACTTGTGCCCAAGACTTTGGAAGACCCGCCTTGCCTCTTCTGTGGTTATATGACTCAGCGAGTTATAAAATAGTTTTTTTCTGCTGGCTAACATTCAAGTCTTTAAAGGGAGTTTTGGGTGTCGTTCTTTAAGTATATAAAGGTTCTTCGTTTATGATGTAATTTCTGTAGTAAGGTTCCATGTTATGGTCGTGCGTGTACGTCACGTTTTTGCCTCCTTAAGTCACCTCTGTTTCTTGCGAGTGTTGATTTCGGTATTCTGGTGTCGTTGGATTGCATTGGATTGGACTGGACTATAGAATTTAGGCCAACGACCAAGCGCTAGGACCCATGAGGTCATTCAGCACTGAAAGGGACATTAACAGTAAGAAGTTTACAAAGGTGTAACGGGAGGACAACCTCGTAGTTGCACTATGAAACAGCTGTTAGAGAGGGTGGAAAGTCAGATGGAAGAAAGAATATGGACGGAGGTACAGAAAAAGGAATGAAAGAGGTTGCGGCTAGGGGCCGAAGGGACGCTGCAAAGAACCTTAAGTAGTGCCTACAGTGCACCACGTGAGGTGCACTGACGGCACTACCCCCTTACGGGGTGTGTTGTCATTACCCTTGTTTTGGTCCAGAATTTCTTTTCCCCCACCTGTGTACTTTCATGGCTGCTTCGCTCCCTTGATCTTCGGGCTTACATTTGTGAGGCGTTTGCTTCTTTTGTTCTCTCACGTGGTTGCAGCACGTGTTTTGTGTGACCAGCCCATCGGAAGGAACACTTTTATATTGTGCGAGTTGCGTTCAAGCATTTTATTTCATGTGTTGCCGTAGGATTAACATTTGGCTTATATATTATATATATATATATATATATATATATATATATATATATATATATATATTTTATATATATATATTATATATATATATATATATATATATATATATATATATATATTTATATATATATATAAATATATATATATATATATATATATATATATATATATATATATATATATATATATATATATATATATTTTATATATCGGCAAACGAAGTACTTACTGTGTTTTGGAGGATTAAAGCCACACGCGCTAACTGATGATGCCACGCGTGGTATGTCACCGCCATAATATGACATGGCGGCCATATTGGAAAACGTGTAATCTCAAATCAGCTTCTCCAGAACGCCTCGAGGGAAGTGCTGTGCATGTATCATGTACAGATAAGGTCAAATGGCAGTTGTTTAATTTCGCATTTCGTGTGGAAATTGGGGTTTGGCATCCAGTGTGAAACGGATATTTTCCTGGAAGCTCCTCTTCACTCGTATACCTGCTAATTATTATTCGTATTAAAATTAATTCTCTTGAGTAATTATAAGCCGTTGGCCGGATTACTTATTTATATCGCAGTTCCTACCCAATTATTAGTCCTTATAACTTTCTGATTCTTGCTATTTTGAAATGTGTAAATACATTTAAAACTAAAGCAGTATACGTAAAGCAACAGCTTGCGAATTAGAGAGAGTAAGTAATACTTCTTGTCAGCCATGTGTTGCCGTTTTATTTCGTGGGCACACCTATATTTTATATCTTTTTCATCACGGAGTATTCGGTGCATAAAAGATGAAAACTAAAACATGGGAGCATTCCACCCCCTTGATGTACGACGGTATTATAAAAACCAAGCCAATTACGTGGTAACGATTAGGTTAAAATCTTTCAAGGCCCCCCTCTGTTATCGGGAAGGTAGGCTAATTGGTGTGGGCTGCCTTGTTACGGAGGCAATTTAATTTTCCATCATGGTTCGGGAGCTTTTCAGCCAAGAGAGTTATTAATTGTGCTTGCTACAACTTTCAGGGATAAAAGTTAATTTATTTTCCTCTATGTAATAGTTTGAAAATAAAGAAGGGTTTTGCCTCAAGTCGCAATGACTTAAGATATAAGTTGTCAAATATGAAAGATATATATTTTAAGGATTATATCCAGGGTATAAATTAGGATTACTGGCCATCCTGCTTGTCAAGGTCATTTTTGACAGGTTATAGCGAGGAATTGGTGTTATAAGTACTTATTTATATGAAACTTATTTACACAAATATGAATTTCCTGTAGTCAATAGGGTTACAGTACAAGCTTAAAGTAGCGCGTTTGATCCATTGAGATTCTCTTGGGGTTGCGTTTTATTAATAATTGGGGTCATCATCAGTATTTATTTGAACGATTCACCTGCGAAGAGTCGAAATATGGGATGCTTGGCAAGTAGGTGACTTAGAGTTCGCCTTAATGCACTGAAGTTGAACACGTGTGTGTGTGTGTGTGTGTGTGTGTAAATTAGAGAGGGTGGCTTCAGATGTTAAGGTAATTTCTGATTTAACCGAGGGCAAGTCGAGTTCACTTGGGGAAATTCGTCTATACGTATGTACACATGTCCGTGAAAACTCGCCAGGTAACTTGGAAAGCTCCTTGACCAGTGTCTGTGTTCTGTCTCACGGGAGAAAAGCGTACCAAATGAAGGACATCAGAATATATAAAAATATAAAATGTTAATTGATCTTTTACAAGTATCCCCGAAGGCAATTTGAGATTAGTCGTCTTATGGAGCTTTCGTGTGTTGTCTCATCAACTCTTGGTTCGTGACCCATGACCTTCCACGGAAGGCCTTTGTGCCTGATCGTTATGAAGTATTTTTTTTTTCTTTTGATTGCAATAACTGAATGTTGAAGATTCTCTCTTCTCTCTCTCTCTCTCTCTCTCTCTCTCTCTCTCTCTCTCTCTCTCTCTCTCTGTTTGCAAAAGCAACAATTAATTGCTATTCGTAAGGTGCAACCTTTGCAATGTAATTTTTAAATAGCTTTCAATGAGAATCCTTGCACCGTAGAGAGAGAGAGAGAGAGAGAGAGAGAGAGAGAGAGAGAGAGAGAGAGAGAGAGAGAGATTCACAATACTGACAATTGTTTCATTCACGAAAAGGATCACTTCCCTCATAGGTACAGTATATGTGAAAGTCTTTCCTACCTGAAGTTGGAGAGTATTATATTCAGTGGAAGTAATTAGGTGGCTGTACAGGATTATGCGGAAAGTCCCTCATTTCATGCAGGATTCTAGGTATTTTGGATCCCTGCCTTTTTTGCCATCATGACTGTAGTTGATGAATTAAAAAAGATATTTCGTATTAGAACGAATGCTTTGGGTACAGGGATAAGTTGAAAGAAACGGCATGATTAATTAAATACAAATCCACTTAAACCATTAAAAATGTGTAATGTTTAATGTACATTTTTGTTACATGTTAAACAGTGTATGTAATTATAGATGTAGATGTTGCTATAAAGAGAAGTAGTTCATTATGAATATGTTTACTACCCTATTTGCACAGTTTGTTATAAATATCGGATTATGTTCTGCATTATGAGTTACTTCACTCTTGGGATGATCTAAAAATTTTTTGTTATTTTGGAAACACGAACATATATATAAATTTGCGAATGATGAAGAGAATTCTGTTGTTTTCCAGGCGTGAGGATTACCTCGGCTTTTGGGATATGTCCCAAATCAGCTTGCTTTCATTTCACAGCTAAAACATTTTTGTAGTGGTTTGAACGGCTAATCCAACCATTCCAGCCTCATCAGTGGTTTTTACTACAGTATATTTTCATGTGTGTACGCGGACCATTATATACTATGTATATATATTATATACATACATATATTATAAATACATGAATATATACATATTACACCCATATATACATAGTTCTAGGTGGGTGCACATTGTCGGTCATACGCACAACCCCCGTGTAGGCTGATGTCATGTGGCCATTGGTCAGGGTTTTCGTAGTTTCTCCCCACATGTTCCCTTGGTGGCATAAAGCCAGCTCAGCCTAAAACAAACTGTCTTCCTACAGATGTATATCTTATCATATAGGACAAACACTAAACTTTTCCAACCTTTCATCGAATACCCACTTGGAAATCACCATGACTGTTTCCCCGCAAAGTCCTGTAACTATATTACTTCTTAGTGCAACTCACGGCACTGTATAACCAAACAGTTCCAGTGCCAGGTCATCAGACCAACCATTCATTTTGTCCGTGCAAGTTCTGTTGAAAACTCTCTCTCTCTCTCTCTCTCTCTCTCTCTCTCTCTCTCTCTCTATATATATATATATATATATATATATATATATATATATATATATATATATATATATATATATATATATATATATGACTTTTTCCTGCTTTTAATGACTGACTTAAAAACTTCCCTGATATCTACTTTTGTTTCAAACAAACTTACACGCATTTAAAACGCTACAGATCTTTTTACTACCGTAAATTCCTGATTCGCGAATATATTGTGTTCTCTCATGTTCTCCCCGTTACTTTGTTTACACCTGTTGTGGTTTCAAGCATCACGGCTGTCCGAGCATCATCAACAACCTTGCGTGACATCTTCCGGGTACACAGAGCGGTTCTTTTTTTACCATCTTAGACTTCTAAGAATTTGTTCGCTTCAGCCCCCCGAGAATTCAGGACTGTCTGGCAGATGTCACCTCTTGCTTGCGTGGTTGCTTGAGCTTGGCAGCGCGTCCATTCGATGCCACGATTGGCGTATTTAAACCTTGGCAAAAAAGGCAGCGGGTGCTCTTTGTTCGTGCTGTCGGTTTCATCGAAGTGATCTTGGCTACTCATCCGAGTTTTTGACATCTTGTAGAGTTGCTCGTTTGAGGTGGGCGTTACGTTTTGCCAAAGACTTCAAAGGAAGGGAGGCCTGGTTTTATCTTGATAGCTTCTAGGGGAAACGAGCGTTGAAGTCGATATTTTCATAGGTATGACAACGAAACCGGCAGCTTGGGTAGGATTTCTGGTTTAAGGTCTTTATCCTTTTCGACGTAAGAGTGCGTCATTGTTATTACTGAGACTTCATATATGACTCATCCCTTCCTTCCCTCTTCCACTGTGGTGAGGAATATCAGCTTCGTGAATCAGGATTTTTTTTTTTTTTTTGTGAATTAGGTCATTTTTGGGGAACTGTAAATTTAACACCGATTCTCAGCAAGTCCTGCCCCACTGCGATTCTCCACTGAGCGGTCAATCGTAGTTAACTAACTGTCAACTACATAATTTATATAATACTTTAGTCAATAGAGGCACAGCAGGGTTAACTATGATTTTACAGAACTTGCTAGTTTAAAGCTTTCCTGCTTGCTTGGAATCGAATCAGGTCTGTGGTCCTAACCTGGGTGTACGAGTATATAATATGTGTATGTGTGTATGTATGTATGTATGTTATTGATCAAGCTAAAACTAGAAATCTTTGACGATAATTTTCTATGGTGGCTTCAGAGGAAATGTCAGTTTATGAAAATTATGGCAAAGTTGCAGGTATATGGCGAGATATTTTTAGATTTCTAAACGTATTCACGAGAAGCAAGACAGCGATATTTGATGTTTGAACGGATACACAATAATGGTATGAAAACAAATGGAATGACATGTATGTTAATCTTTAACTTTGCCGTTTACCTTTCGTATGTAGTATCATAAAAATTGATGTGATAAACATTTCTATGTACTTTATGAGATTATTTTGTTAATAGTTCTTCCCTCGTCGAAGTTCGTTTTTTTTTTTTTTGCGATAACGGCAACGTATGAGTGCATATCTCCTGAACAACCGCAAAGGTAGCCAGGTGTAAGTCAGCTCAAAGGATGTTGACGTTCTTGTTCGCACGCTGATGTTTTTGACTTTTAGGGAGAGCTTTGGTAGTGGTGTGGTGAGTCTGATATCTTTCTCAATGACTCTGATGGTCTGCAAAAACTAATGGGCATTTTAGTGAGTGGAGATTAGCAATTTCTGATTGATTAATAGTTGAAAAGGGTGTTAGAACCTCAAAAGTCGTTTCACTACTAAAATTAAAAAAAAAAAAGATTATGGAAACTATTATAAGGAAAAACGTACACGTAAAAACTGTTATTCAGATGATACTTTTTGTTAATATAAACCCACTGAGAAGAGACAAAAAAAAAGGTGCAAAGACCAAATTTGATAAAGAATGTCTCACTCATTTACAAGGACATTGTTAGTAGTAGAAATTTCAACTTTTGGACCCTAGCTGCACTCATTTTTTAATCATGCATTTACCTCTATTCTTGCTTCCTTTCTTCTACCTTGCTTTCAAATCACTCCAACTCCCTCTTTTCATTGCCCCAGTGATTGGCTTTCCAGTTGAAATATCATGTTTCATTCAAGCTAAAGTCTTTTGATGCTCCGCCGTCGTCCCTCCCAAGTTGGAAAAGAAAATAGCACTTAAATTCCAAAATTGGATCTTTTTTCTCTATCAAGTAGATAAGTTGAAAGCTGTGAGTGCAGGCGTTTAGCACAAAATGGTGGGGACTACCATCTATCGAGAAGTATTAGTCCAGAGGCTTTGTCACGAACATGTTTTCTATCTTCTTTCAGTATTTAGCAACCAAACTTGACACTAAGTTACCAGCATATGTGGCAGTATTGAAAGTCCAGCACGTTCGTGCTTGCGAGACACACCACTGTAACGACAGGGTGTTATTTTACTTTTGTACTTGTCTGTCAGACTACATGGCTTCTTGGTGCTAACTTCGATTTCAGCGTACTTAAAGTTGTCAGGAGAAAAAAAAACCGGTGTGAAGCGCCTCTACGTTTAGCCTACAACCGTTGGCAAAAAAAAAAAGAAAGAAAAGTCTGTTAGTTTTTGCTGTTTCTTTTCCGGTTCTTGAGAAATTCTCTCATGAATGTCAGTTAGTGTCCCATAGAAAAGTGGCCAGGTCTCATTCATTATTCCTAAAGTGCAGGGAAAGCATTTCCAGAGATTGTACTGTACTGTAAAATGAAATTCAAAATTCACGTGATTGTCTTTGCGCACTGGAATTTGATTCTACAGTACACAGCGAGATATAACAACTTGAAGAGCTTAGTTTCCCTTACTTGGTCTCAGACTTTTAATATATATGAAAAAAGTAAGCTTTTATACATATTAAGTGCCCATGAAATTGATAAATCTGTTTAAAATGTTTAAAAGTAGAAATTATCTTAGGCACCATGTACATGTTTATGTGCACATATGGTACTGTATTTAACTATAACTATACACTACAGTGAATGTAGGTAAATAGGCCATGGAAATATAAGACAGGTAGGCCTACCAGTATGTATCAGAGCAGCAGGCATGAGGCCAATTGATCAAACTAATGGCACCCCGTGAACCTCGGCTGAATGTAATTGAGTGGCCAGTTGTTTGTCTCGTCTCGCAATTGCCCTATCGTTAATCGATTTTGTTCGGTTATCCAGTGTGCTATTGGGTGCAGCTGACTGCCCACGCTTTAATACTTGTCCTTAGGTACGTGCTTATACGATATATATATATATATATATATATATATATATATAATTCATTATCAGATGAAGCCACAGGGAAATCTTGAAAGGAAACAGAGTGCCAAGTCCTTTCGCGTAATTAACAAATCTTCGGGGCTGCACGAAGGTACTTGGCATTGTGCTAATAACACGAGAGTACTTGGCACTCTGTCGTTTCTTTTCAAGATTTTCCTGCGGCGTCAGCTGATGAACAAATCACGTGCATTTTTTTTTTTTTTTTTTTTAGTATATATAATTCCGTCTTTAACCTTTTATTTCTTGAAATTGGTGGTTCTGGAAGTTACTACCAATGTGGTTTTTCATTTTAGGACGAGGTTGCTAACCCTAAGTCCTGTCTTCAGAAAGTTCAAAGGACGTTTTGCCTGCGACGGCTGGCGTTTCTTGTTGGTGACCCTTAAACTTAGTGACCAGATTCGGTGTTACTTCTCTTTCATTCTCGGTGGCTATAGCTCTCGACAATTTCTCTATGATCTGTACGGATGGAGAGGACATTTCACATTCGTCGGTAGCTTTTGTGACCAAAAAACACTCCCAGCTATACAGAACCCCAAGGCAATAGGTCTCGTCCATACATATGAACATGCTTACAAAGTAAAAACATGCATGTCAGATGTTCTTCAATAATTTTTTGTCATATATGAAATGAACTAGAACAAAATTCAATAAACTTTCGAAGCATTTTTAAGAATTAGTAATGGAGCTGAGAATATATTTTCATGAGAATTAGCTAGAAAATTAACTTGCCTGAAGAAATGCAACTGACACCTTATTCATATGAAGGTGTCAGGGGATGTTTAAAGACAGGGGATTTTACAATTCCATTGCCTATTAAATTGTACGCGTACCGGGTTGACAGCATTTATGCAGACAGAAGGTAGTTGTAACTTGGACTGATATGTAAGCTGTGAGTAGGAAGTAGTGTATTTGTATTTGCTGATGACACACTATATTAAAAAGCAATTGATTTGAGGGTTACGTCTGGAAATGTTAGCATGAGGAGAGAATAAAATGAAAGTCACCAAGGTTAAATTCATGATTTTGACGAAATGATGGGATGAGGCAAATGTCGAAGAGCAGAAGATTTGGTCCCTAAAATTATCGGTGGCAGGAAGAGTGAAGAGATAGCGTTAGTAGAAAAAAGGATTAAACTTCAAAATATAGGAACTTCAGAGATGGCTGCTTGGAATATATGCGAAGGAGGAACTATAAAGATTAGGGAAAACGACAAGATAGAGACATAGGGCAGCGCCGGCATAGGACCAGACTTCAGAGGGTGTTAAAAACCAAAGAGTTGATGAGAACAGTGCAGAGGATCATACGCATATGATTTGTTGGGAAAAGGAAAGTGATGTGGCAGACGCAGTATGTTATAAAGGACCATCGTGTTCTAGAAGAGTGACAGTTCGAGCGAATGCCAGGTGGTGCGTTACGTGTTGACTCACGACATTTTGAATGAATGTATGAAGAAGCGATAAGTGTAGGCGTAAGGTTGGAGTGATAGCGAATGGCGTTTATTTATTTATTTTTTTTTCAAAGTCACATACCTGTATACTGTGTAAGTAATTCGCATTAACTTTTCATGTTTAGCCGTACCATTAAGTGAAGAATGACTCGTACTTAGAGGATTTTATTTTTCAGGGTTATTCTGCATGATATCCGGTTTTACATCGTACGATCGCTTAGACGTTAATAAGAGTCTGAGGGATGAATGCTAAGGTCTTCATACATTTCTCTCCATTTCATTGCCATAGGTGACTCACAAGTTATAAATTGCCCTTGATGCTGTGTCCTCGGTATTTATTACAGTGTCACCTGCGGATGACTCGCTGGTTGCCAGTTTTCATGTTGCATTGTTTCTTATTTTTGGCTTTTATGTTTCTAAGGGTCGAAAGCGATGATACTTTGTTGACAACTGTTTATGAAGTTGTTCGTATGTCGATGATGTTTAGGCATGAGAGTACAGTAAAATAATAGATGAGTATAACCACAGGGTGAATTGGCAACAAATGTAGCGAAGAGGTAGAAGAGATTTAAAATAATGAAAGTGTATCTTGGGGAGGCAAATGTTGGAGTGTAGGAAAGGTTTGTCGAACAATCTTTTCTTTTTACAGGTAAAACGTGATCGGTAACCCTAATTAAAGGAAGACACCGACATCATGATATATATTTAGTTTTGAGTTCATAGGAAGCAAAGAGCGTAGAAATCTTGACATGCTGAGATACGAAGGCACCGCAAAATGTGAAGAGCAGCTTGAAAGGAAAGTGAGTTAGCTTATTCTGGAGAGAACAGAGGATAAATTGCTGTTAGGGGCTGTTATCCGGATATCTTGGCATGTATCACCTTTGTGTTTTGGAAATTTGCTGTAAAAGGCTGTGTACCCTTTATTATAGTGTAGGTACTGTCATCCTTCTTTTAAAGTCACATCTTGGTGGAAATGGCTTATTTGTTACTCTTGAAATAAAAATGCTTACCCTCATGTGTGGTAATGTCGGCGTATGTTGTCTCTACTCCAGTGTAAATGTAACTGTTGTTTGTTTTGGTACATTTAAGATCTCTGTGATGAGTAACGACTTATTTTTTTCCCTCGAGTGCTTGTCATGCATGAAGCCAAGTGTCAAAGACATTGCTGAATGGTTGGGTAAACACAGGAAGGAAGCTAGGTGTTCTCTGAAATTGCAGGGTAATGTCCTGTTGTATCTTTAGTTTGTTGTGCTATTGTGTAGTTTTGTTTTACTGTTGAATGTAGATGTTTTTACCAATATTTAGGTCAGGTGTATTGGTCTTCTTTTTTTACAATGGTATTTTAGTTTCAGTAGAATGTTGTTTGTTATTCCGAAAGATAATCTCTAATTTTGTCGCACTGTACGTATCGTATGTCTGTCAGACAGTGTGTATTTATGTAGGCGGCGATTACATTCTCTCTCTCTCTCTCTCTCTCTCTCTCTCTCTCTCTCTCTCTCTCTCTCTCTCTCTCTCTCTCTCTCTCTCTCTCTCACACACGCGCGCGTATATGATACATGCATACTTACATATATGTGCAATAGACAAAGGCTCATGGCTGCTCAAGTCAGGCTGATTCACTGCAAAAGAAATTTATGTAATAATAGTTATGTATAGTTTTGAGTGACAGCGATACGAACTTTTAGAATAAGCTAGCTTAAGAGTCGATTGTTATTCTATATCCTGTACATAATCGGTGTTAAGATGAGGTCAGACTGGCTTAAACAGGAATTGGCGACTTGTAACGGTGAGTCGTCTCGGGGAGTTTCCCTGGTAAGAAAATTATCGACATCCATATCAGCACTCAGAGGCTGTGCGTATATAGTATACATCGCCAGCTTTAACGTATTTTTTTTTTATTGCCATTTCCGCCTCCTCCTGACGTAAAAGATTGAGAGGAAATGATCCATGGAAGTCTATCACGGGCTTGCAAGACTTCGTGTAACGGAATCTTCGAAGAATATTGACAGCAGTATGAGAGCAGCATTTTTTTTTTTTATCAGTATCGACTACCTGCGTAAATCTAGCGTGGTCACTTTACGTAAAGAGAAAAGTGAAAACTAATACGTAGGTGTCAAAAGGATTCAGACTCATTATTTTTGGTTAAATTTGCCTACAGAGTATTCTTTCTTACTCCTTTCAATACCACCGTCTTCAGAGGCTTGTATGTTTCCTCACGGACGCATCAAGTGACCTTTTCTCTCTCTCTCTCTCTCTCTCTCTCTCTCTCTCTCTCTCTCTTAGGCATGTATGAATGTATCTGTAATAACCACAGTGACCTGGTAGCTTCTTGATTTCGAGGAAATCGAGAAGTTTATAGAAACGGTCAATTTTAGTGGGAGTTTTCTGTCCACGGCGTTCATCTACAATTCAGCAGTTTGTGCCTCTAAATTTTTCGGCAACCGACCCCTGTTAAGCGCGTGGTACTGAACTTGTGCTTGTTATTTTCTTGTGGTAATCACTTTTACTAAAATCAGTTGCACCGTCTGTGGCTTTTTATTTTAGCAAATTATATAATATATATATATATGTAGATATGTATATATATATATATATATATATATATATATATATATATATATATATATATATATATATATATATATATATATATATATATACATACATACATACACATGTGTATATTTATATATAAACATTCTCGAGTATTAGACTAATAAGCATCACCAAAACTCTATAGCTGCATCGACCTAGTTACATCGCCTACCCCCCTTGTGGTGTTAATGATATAAGAAAATGAATGTTCTATTTCGAGAGGTCGAGCGTGGGTGTAAAGGACGCTCATTGTATATCAGGGCCTTTGATGGTCCTTGTAATTAATCTAGGCACTTTGCAGTTCATTAGTGCTTGCTCCATGTATAGATTGGTATCCAATTTCGGCTTAACCTTGAGGTAACGATTTCAATCTTTTTTTTTTTTTTTTGCGTTGCTTGTGAAAAGAATTTGAACGCATCAGGTTTCCAAAAATTTTATAAATTTTTTTCTAATTGTGCACACTTTTGGATTTTTTTCTTTTTGCTAAATGTATTTGTGTAATACCTTGTATAAAGTAATCCAAGAGTCGAACACTAAATTGCTTGGGAGTCTTTTAACACTACTGTTGTTTTTATTAATAATAATAATAATAATAATAATAATAATAATAATAATAATAATAATAATAAAACTGTATACATCTGTTGTCACATAAACTTCATCATTATCATGCCTGCGAAAAGTAAAGCTAACTAGAAATGTTAGGTGGTATTAACTCGTTTACAGCGGAGTTGTAAGAGGCAAGGTTAACGATGATGATAAGAGGGAAAAGACCTTCACCGGCATTTCACCTGCGCCTGCGTCGAGAGTAATGGATGCTTAAGTGCAGTGCCTGGGTACAAAGTGAAAGGCAGTTGAAAAAGCATTTACATTGTGGGTAGAAGTATCTGATAAGGAAATGTTCGTAATTTTGTTATGATTGTGAACGGACGCAATTGAATTTAAAAGGAGTTTTCGGTTGGGGGAAATCTTCTCCGATGAGGATGGAGACTAGATCGTTTTGCGTTTATTGCGCGAATGTAAATGATTATTGGTTTAAATCAGCTTGAACATCTCCCCCCCAACCCCACCCGTAGGGGGTAGTGCCGTCAGTGCACCTCGTGGGGTGCACTGTAGGCATTACTTAGGTTCTTTGCAGCGTGCCTTCGGCCCCTAGTTGCAGCCCACTTTGTTTCTTTTACTGTACTTCCTTTCATATTCCCGTTCTTCCTTCTTACTTTCCACCCTCTCCTGACAGTTGATTCTTAATGTAACTGCGAAGTTGTCCTCCTGTTACGCCTTTCAAGCCTTTTATTGTCAATTTCCGTTTCAGCTCTGAATGACCTCATAGGTCCCAGTGTTTAGCCTTTGGCCTAAATTCTATATTCAGTTCAATTCAGTTCATCTTGAACATGTGATAAGATGTACGACGAAGGCTTGTGACTGTCTGGAAAGATTCAAGCAACCATGTTTGGGACAGGAGCAAAAATCACGTGCCAGGAGTTATGTAACCGTAGTAAAATATACGCGTTTCTTTAATATCGGATTCATGGACGGCATATGTACGCTTCTTTGATTGGTTGCTGTCTTCTCTTGAGAACATTTTCACACCTATCTGCTTATGATTTGTTGAGATATTAATGATTTAATTCATGGGCAAGGAAGTTTTTTGCAATCTATATAGGTATTAGGAATTCAGTTTTTATCAGGCTGCAATTGCTAATATCATTACATTACAACCACCCACTGTCGGGAGATTTCTGGATTTTGCTGTAGTTCAAATTAGAATATTTCTCCGATAGACTTATGATGGAAAAAAAACTCATAGAAATTTATCAGTTAATAGGACCATGATCGGGAGAACAGGTTAATAATAATTATAATAAAGAAAAAAATTATGAAATTTTGATATTGCTATTTTATGTGTGTAAAGGTGTGAGGATTGATTAATGATAAGATGGTTGGCATTTAGGCTACCAGGGCCACTGATGTTAAATATGAGGAATTATGTAGATGGGAGTTGGGTTAATAGTTGCAGAGCGTTCTGTAGTTCATGTTATTACTGTTATTTAATTAACTTTATCTGTAAAAAAAAAATGTTTCTTTACTGTTCTGAATCTTGCTAGAGCTTAACTGAAAATAGTGTACTGTACACTGTCTTTATTACTCAAAAGGTAAATCGTATTGACTCGTAGATAAGTTATCAGTTGCTGGCACTTAATGACCAGTACTTTACACAGCATGTTTGTAAACATGTAGACTCCCTGTTGTTAGTTTTCTGAAAAGGAAACTATTGTGCCGGCTTTGTCTGTCCGTCCGCACTTTTATCATTCCGCACTTTTTTCTGTCCGCGCTTTATTCTGTCCTCACTTTTTCTGTCCGCCCTCAGATCTTAAAAACTACTGAGGCTAGAGGGCTGCAAATCGGTATGTTGATCATCCACCCTCCAATCATTATACATACCAAATTGCACCCCTCTAGCCCCAGTTGTTTTTATTTAAGGTTAAAGTTAGCCATAATCGTGCATCTAGCGACGATATAGGCCAGGCCACCACCGGGCCGTGGGTAAAGATTCATGGGCTCGGCTCATATAGCATTATGCCGAGACCACCAAATTTTCGGTGGCCTTGATTATATGATGTACAGAAAACTCGATTGCGCCGAAAAACCTTGGGCGCATTTTTTACATATTATTTTTCGAGGATTTATTTTTCCTTTCTTCTCTGTAGTCATTTGTGATTTTCCAGTTGGCTGCTGCGCATAATGCAAACCTTTGATCAATAACGAAGTGGCTTGCATTGGAAATAAGGGGCTGTAAAAGGAATATGGACTACGAGCGAAATCGTCAGAAATCTTGTTGAATACTTTACGAAACGATAAGATCGGTCGCCTAATTGTTTGATGTCTCATCTAGCCTGGGACGTCCGGACTTCTTCCGTCCTGGCATGGTCAGTTGAAGCGCTTTTATCTCTTGTTCTGGTTAAGCAACAGTTCCTTCAACCATTCAAATGCCCGGAAAAAAGACTTTCCCCTTTTAATACGTGCTCTGAATGCTGAATTCCTGCGAAAGCTCAAGTTCTAGTAAGTTTTATAAGATTGCTGAGGACGCTTACTTGAGTACCCTACTCAGTGAGAAAATCAATACACATGGTGTGTTTTAAAATAGTCTAATTTGCCAGCAGTTTGATTCATTCTAGTGTAATATCTTTAGTGTTTCTTTGGTCAGATTTAATCCCCACCTCCTGATAGTTGCTTGTTATCAAGTATAAATCGAACGTAAATAAATCGGGAATTGTAAAAATTACACATAACTTGACTTTATTCTTATCGTGGTAGTCAAATGCACTTTTGTTACAATAATGAATCTTTGTTGATTCATTATTATAACAAAAGAGATGTAAACGTGTCGACCTCAAATTTCTTCGGAACTGAAACACCTGTCTCGATTCGATTATAGCGTAACTTGCATTTTGAGGCTTTTGATGTGACTTTTTTGGGAAAACCGATGCGGATGTTTTACTGATGTTAGCTTTTTCAAATGATCTGAAGCAATTCGTGATTATTCTGTGCCTTGTCAGAATAGGTTAAAAGGGGAGCAATTCTCATTGCACATAATTCCAGTCTTCAGCGGCTGTGCTACTATACTGCCCTGAAATGGAAGACTGCGGTATCTGCAAAAATACAAAACTGAGAAAAATGGTAGATACTGCAGTTTTCCCCTGCCTTACGACTGATTTTGCAGATACTGCAGATGGGACCCCTAAATAAAGCATTGAAAAATACAAAACTGAGAAAAATGGTAGATACTGCAGTTTTCCCCTGCCTTACGACTGATTTTGCAGATACTGCAGATGGGACCCCTAAATAAAGCATTGAAGAATCATTCTGAAACTGCAGTAACTTGTGTGTTGGTGTTACACTCGCCCATTAGGTGGCATATCTCAATTTCGAAAGTTTTGCAGGTTCTGCAGTTTTCCATTTTAGGACAGTATAGTTACTGACTTATATAGTATGGTGTAATAAGATACACAAAGCGGAAGTTTGATTCCAGTTTCTCAAGTTAATGGTCCCTGGAATTGCTCAGCTATGTCAAATTTAATTATCAGAATTGACTAGAGAAACTTTATTCTCAGAATTTGCACTGACATTCCATATTTGCATGATTTTTTTACATCGCTTCATTGAGGATCACCGTGAAAGTGAAGGATATTTTTTTTTTTTTTGCCCTTCTAGTCAAGGAAATATGATTCACAGGGTCATTAACCCTTTGTAGTGATTATCATTCTCAGGATGACCGTTGATCTCACACGCGTGAGAAAGAAATCACAACGTTGCATGAGTCTCTCTCTCTCTCTCTCTCTCTCTCTCTCTCTCTCTCTCTCTCTCTCTCTCTCTCTCTCTCTCTCTCTCTCTCTCTCTCGTCACGCAGTCATGCAGTATGCTCAGAGAGAAGTAGGCCATTGGCCTGGAATGGCTGAGAGGAATAGCCTTTCTATTGACTCAGTTGCTAAGCTAACACAGGACAGGGGAACCTTTTCAGAAAGCATTGTATGGTTAGATTGTGTACCTCAAACATCCTTCAGTGCGGTGGTGTTAGTAATACAATTCTCAGAGAGGTTTTGTCATTTTTGGGGTTTATTTATACTGTTAAGCCCGTGATTTTCCAATTATTGTATCTTTTGGTTAATATTTCGGTGGAAACTGACAATACCAAGCGTGATGGTCAGCTTTTGAAGCCTGTCTTCAGTTTTTATTTATTTATCAACCTCTGGTATCCCTAACTTTTTCTCAAAGGACACCATATTGGTTGCTATATGACACAGGCCTTCTTCTCTTGTCTACCAGATAATAATACACGCACACATACACACACACATATATATATTACAAATTTCTGTGCAAACAAGTTTTTCATGCGTGTTTGCTATCTGGCAGTCCTCTTCCTATTCCTGTCACACTCCGTTCTTCAAACACTAGTCTTTTTTCGCCTCTGTCAATAACGTGACGATTTTCTCTTAGACGTGACATATTTTATCCTTCTGATTTCTGAACATTATTTTTGCAGGTGCGCACCTAAGGGTTACATTACTGGTGATTGCAAAAGTTACAGGCCAGTCTCTATCCTTCCAGCAGCTTTCTTAGAGGTTGGAAAGTTTTTATTTGAACGTTATATAATCTTCGAATCGTGGGAACGAGTGTTTAAGCTCCCTTTTATATCTCGGCTAATACATCCGAGACAACATGACACTGGAGGTGAGTCCCTACTCTTGTTGAATGATTCAGCGCCTCCTTGAACTTGGGTAACCATAGGAAGTTTTCATATAAAAATTTCGTAACCCGAGACTGTGGCTACGAACTTGACGACATTTAATATTACTCGTATAAGTGATCGGCAAGGAAGAGTTTTGTTGATGGCATTTTAATCATGGTAAGACCTATCCTTTCCGTTGCTCAGCAAGTTTTGTTCTTGGACCTGTAACACTTGACGTCTGTACTGGCGACGTAATGGCTGGCTAAGAAACTGAAAGAGTACAGTATGCAGATGTTACAGCCTCAATTGTTCGCTCCCACAAATGCGAATTGATCCTAAAGTGGCTTAGTGTGTTGGGCACAAGGAATAACCTCACTAAAAATTGGAGTTTATCGGTAAGGTGATCTCGTACTGCCCCCACTCCATGTGTCGCTTTGCTCTGGTTAATGCTGAACTTATTGATCTGAATAGACCATCCTTGGGGGTCACCTTGTGCTACAAGGATTGTTTTTTACTACACTTTTAAAATCACATCCTCTGATATGATTGTTAGACAAATTATTATCCTAAGGCTTTATGTGTTCACAGAATCGCTGGTGTTGATGCCCTTTGCTGAATTCTGATCAAATAGTATCCCATTACTGGAATATTATTTAACTGTTTGTATGTCAGCAGCCTCTTGAGACCTTTATATTTTAGATACGGAAGTGCTCAAAAAGAGGGTTCCGTTTTCCTTAACTTAATTATTTGTTTACTATTATTTGTTAGTAATTACTTATATTTAGTTGTATTTATTGGTATTATGTAAATATAATTATTTTATATATGATTTTGACCACTACTTATGAACTTGCTTTGAATTTCGTGACCTTTAGGATTTTGGATTGTTCTGTAATAATGATATTTAATAATAATTGGATCTGTGAACACCCAAGCCCCCCTATACGGTACTTTTGATCTCTCTCTCTCTCTCTCTCTCTCTCTCTCTCTCTCTCTCTCCATTCTAATCGTCTCTCTCTCCATTCTAATCAGCTCTCTCTCTCTCTCTCTCTCTCTCTCTCTCTCTCTCTCTCTCTCTCTCTCTCCATTCTAATCGCTCTCTCTCTCTCTCTCTCTCTCTCTCTCTCCATTCCTCTCTCATTCTAATCTCCTCTCTCTCTCTCTCCATTCTAATCGCTCTCTCTCTCTCTCTCTCTCTCTCTCTCTCTCTCTCTCTCTCTCTCTCTCTCTCTCTCTCCATTCTAATCGCCAGCTGTATATCCCCCTCTTCCTCTTGTCACAAAACAACTCGTATATTTTTTCCTCGGCAGTTTTCCTCTATAGGTAAAAGTAACGATGAATCATATAGATAACCCTTTGTATGACTCAGAGAGGCATTGGAAATCGGGATCTAGCACATGGTAATTCCAATGGCATTTTAGTGAAAGCAGTATTTCTCTGCTTTACCAAATTGCGTAGAATATAATTTCGCTTTGTAATGGTAGCATTACATGTAATGCCAGTGCTTAATGTACCGGGCTCACATACAAGGTGGTGTTAGTTCAGTGACGTGAAAACTGGTGAGAAAATTGCGGTTTAGTTTTTGAGATAGGGAACTGAATTCCTGGCATTGTGTAGAAACTCGGGATTTGCCACGGTGACATCAGTGGCTTGGAATTCCCGTATAGTGTATTGATGTCAGTCGTGTTACCTTACATGATATGGCGTTTTGAAGAATAAGCTTATCAAATTTCTCTCTCTCTCTCTCTCTCTCTCTCTCTCTCTCTCTCTCTCTCTCTCTCTCTCTCTCTCTCTCTCTCTCTCTCTCAACTAGGTGTTGCAAATATATATAGCAAATAAGTTGATGGAAATTTGGAATATTACAACTTTCAATACACTCTGTAGAACATGGACATAATTCTGGCCACGGAGTTTCACTAGCGCGGAGGGAAACATTTGAAAAGGGTTGGAGAGTAAATAGCGAAGTTGAAATATGTCGTTTAGCTGCGCGTTGATACCAGTGTAAATATTACGTTATTGACTGCACAAACGTGAAACTTGGTTGCATAATATTAAATGTCCAATCTCCGCAAAAGCTCGCTCAATACTGCAGTAGATCAAACACAAAAGTAATGGAAGTGGTATAGAGCATGAGGGAATTTCCAGTTTTAGCAAACAAGTGAACGCGCAGTGTTTGTTTCAATTTGCTCGCGCGGTAGGCTTAATTCGACTCTTGGAAGATATTTTTGAAAGTTAAATCTTTACTGCGGAAATTTATTTTTACATGAATAATTGATGTCCTCACCTCTCTGCGTCGCTGTCTAGTACATTATTGTAGCAGTCGCTGTTCAGCTTTTGATTTGTTCCGTGCATTGTCGCTGTGACTCAAATTCGTTTTTTTTTTTTTTCAATCAGATGGGTCTGGATATTTATCTTTTGACTGGTCAAGTCCTTGTGTTAACATGAAAAGTGTGTAATCGCCTTAGATTTTAGAGTCCTTGCAATATTTGATTAAATGAACGTCAGATCCACGACGAATCTTTGATTAGTAGTCCTAATTTTGTGGAAACAATTAACTGTGAATATTGTTTGAGAAATTGGATTAGGACCTTGCGATAGCCGTAGGATTTATTTGGCGATTGCAATAAGGATAATTTAAGAAAAAGGGGAAGTGCTTGCTTTGGAAATCTGCCAGTGGTCTGTCGATCCCTGACGTCTCTCATACGTAGATGCAACGGAAAATGAGAATGTCATTTATACAAACCTAAATATTTTTCTTTTTAGTGTCGTATTTGTAAATAAACTCTTGACTGTTTCCATGTTTTCATGTCCATATTTTCTTGTATAATTTCCTTATTTGTCAGTATCGTTTTTCTGCTTGTCTGTTGTTCTCGTGTGACCGCATTTCTTTAGGTCCGTTTGGCATCAGATTTACTACTTCCCTTTTCGTATTCTGTGGACCGTAGTTTTCTTTTATTTCAATGAATCTTTATCCCTTTTTCCTTTGGACCCAGTCCAAGAGTTCGTTCCAGAGGGCTGTCGTGATGTTGGACTCAATTCCTGGCCGAGTCTCTCGGCAGGCAAGGCTTTTGTGATGTTGCTTGTCGCTGTTTTTGTTTGATTAATTTCAGATCCAGGTTGTAAGTGTAGTAGAATTGTTTTTACTATTTAATGATTCTACTTAAAATAGTTTGTACAAATGTATTTCTTAGTCCTTTTTGTTTAAAATTTAACCAAAGTAAGGGGAGGACCGAAAACCTCTACCAAGAATTATTTATGGAAGAACTGCCATGCAGTTGATGGCCCTTCATTTTGTGTATCTTAACTCCCTGTTTTCCTTGAGTCTAAGTATAAATTTATTTCAGACAATTTTTGTTACATTCCTAAAATCTTAGTCTTTAGAAGACTGGTAACGGAGGGTTAATCGTTAGTGAGTCTTGCTTTGCTGACTGCTTAATCAGAAAGATCGTGGTCATTACCGCTTGATTTAAAGCCTCTCCTGCCCTTAAATCATCCCGCAGGGCGTTATTACCGTCAGTGCACCTCACGCGGTGCACTGTAGGCACTACTTAAGGTTCTTTGCAGTGTCCCCTCGGGCCCTAGCTGCAACCCTTTTCATTCCTTGTACTGTACCTCCATTCATATTCTCTTTCGTCCATCTTGCTATCCACCGTTTCCTAACACTTGTTTCCTAGTGCAACTGCGAGGTTTTCCTCCTGTTACACCTTTCAAACCTTCTTACCCCCAATTTCCTTTCCAGTGCTGAATGACCTCATAGATCTCTCTCTGTCACCATTCTAATCGCCAACTATATATCCCCTTCTTCCTCTATCACAAAAAAAAAAACTTTATTTTTTTCCTCAGCAATTTTCCTCTATAGGTAAAAGTAACGAGGAATCATATAGATAACCCTTGAATCAAAACGATGTATGTATGGCTGAGGAATTACACTGTCGTTATAGGCATTTGCAGTGAACGCACGACGTAGCTATCGGGGGATCGTTGCTTGAAATATCCTCTGTGGCTGCAGTTTAATCTTGGCTTTAATGGCTGTGCTTGATTGGTCGTGTGATTATCAGGTCAGATGACTTGGGAGCTGCTTGTCGAGGGAGAGGGCGGAGGTGCGGTCAGGGGGTTAGCGACGTTTGGCATTTGTAATTCTGAAGGGAAGACTGCGACATTAATGGTCCATCTGAATTGGGTCCCTGTAATGTACTGATGCTATTTTTATTTATCCGTTATTGTTTATTTTTGCGTTATCTGAATGACTGTTTTACATTATAATTTTCACCGCATGTTGACCTCGCAACTATTATGGTGCGAGTCAGGGAAATAAAGTGTTTTGAAATGTCGTTCGCCTTCCAGGAATCTCCAGTAATACACCTCTGGAGTACGATACCTTGCGTGTTGTCTTCAGCTTTCAATAGATCGTCGTTCTTATTCCACACGCACGGTCAAATGAAGACTTGGTCTTACTGGGGAGGAAATGCTCTTGCCATCTCAGATTCCCTTCGATTTTATGGGTCATGTTATCGCGATGATAGTTCATTATATAAGTTATATAAGTTCATTATATAAGTTATACGTCATAATTCATGACAGGAAAATATCACAATATCTTGAAGGAGCTTCGGGCATTTATAGACATTATGCTGAACTTCAAATATGAATTTTTTATGCTCCAGAATTATTCAAAAAATGATTCCGATGTCATTTGTGTATATGCAGGCGGAAATTCTGTGATAGCTGAGCAATAGAGATTTCTTAGGTCACGAATTCTATACCACTGGAAGAACGGCACCAGAAAATTAGGAAGAAGTGTGGAGCGGGAGGGAAATGATTCTTATTCCTCAATGCTGTTTTTACCTTACCATTTAGTGTTGTTTATACAGTATTTAAAACGCTGACCGTCACCTTAAGACATGACTGTAATAGAGACATCTCAGCAGCAAAAGTTAAGAAAGCTGGGATCAAAATGTGTGGAGAGGACTAAGGCACAATTTGCTAAAGCTTTCTCTCTTGGGAAATGCCTCCCCGTTGCATTTGAGTAAACCACATATATCCAGTTGTATAGACACTTCGAATCACAAAATATTGTTAAGAGACTGCTATGTACAATAGAGTTAGGAATCATATTTAGGTTTGACATGGGAGACCGAATCCCATTGTGTAATAAATCTGTCTCAGGACACAGAGAGAGAGAGAGAGAGAGAGAGAGAGAGAGAGAGAGAATGTTTTATTCACTGATTTCGAGAGTGAACTTATCAAGATAGGGGAACTACGTGCCTAGCAACTACGAAGAAGTTTGTAGGAAGCAGCTGCCATTATCCGATGTTTGCCGTATTTCATCTTGAAAGAGATTATTGACAATCTTCATCTCCTTTTTTTTCATTCATGTTAGTTCAGCATTACTCTGGGAGACACGCTCAGTTTTTTTTAAAGTCTGAAAACTGCAAAGAAAATTCTTGAGGACATCTGTTTTAGAACTAGCTCCCTGAGCTATGAAAGAAAACTCGTTAAAAAAATCACTGCGGCGGAGAGTGAGAGAGAGAGAGAATATTTTTGTGATTTCAGCGTTCTTTCGTCTCTAAATCTCTTCATGTTTCATCATTTTGTTTTTGAGAAGTCTTGAATGTTGATAAAGCAATAACCATTTGACAAAATACTAACTGACTCATAGTTGCCGAGATATTTGTGCATACGAAATTTTGAAGCCCTTTATCCTAGTAGACTTGTACTAAAAATAAAACGATTATTACCACTTATTACTAATGTACATAATCTAGGCTGGGGCTTTTGTGGACGTTTGTATTTGATTTGCAAGAAATCCACGAAAATAAGTAGATGAAAATAAGTAATTCTGTGCCATCTGAATATTCAAGTTTTTAGACTGCTGTATTTCATGACGCAGGCGCAGCCTCGCAAAAACATAAGGCGTTAAATATCAAAAAGAAACTTCGTACTCCACTCTGTTGAGAAAACTACTGTGAAATCGACGCTTTAGAGTTAGCAAGTGTAATTCCGTTATTATTTTCGCCGAGCTATTTGATCTCTCTCTCTCTCTCTCTCTCTCTCTCTCTCTCTCTCTCTCTCTCTCTCTCTCTCTCTCTCTCTCTCTCTCACATATCACTAGTGATTTTCGATAATGTTTTGTCAGCGACTGATTATCGTGGTATGAATGTTATTGGTTTTGTTTTTGAGGTCTTTTAAGAGTTTTAAATTATTTGCTTGTCATGAATCCATTGTTTAAAAGACCGACACGTGTTGCGAATATCAAGAAAAGGCTTTTTTGTTGCTGTTGTGTAAAATATTGCGCTAATAGGTTCTGCTGGATTCTTCGTTTCCATACTTGGAGACGTGTAACAAACTATTATATTGTCATGTTATCGATTATGCGACTTAGATGGTATGAAGCCTTATAAAGTTTACGCCTGAAATTTGCGGTAAATTCTTTGGAACGGAACTGAATTTAATCAGGTTTTTTTTTTTTTTCAGTGTTGGTATTCTTAAGGGTATTTTCTATTTTACATGTATGATTGTTAAGCTAACCTAACCCTCATTCCATATTTATTGATTTATCTTGAATTTCATATATATCGTTTTATTTTATTTTATTTAGCATTGGCCAGTGTCATAACGATTAAAAGTAGCGTTAAAGCTGATTTTATCTATTTCGTCGTGAAGGTATTTTAAATTTTCTTCAAAAACACTAACTCTGAGTCGCCTGACCTCGTCGGAGTTTGTTGTGCAGATTTGTTCTAATTTTTTGGCTTCCAGGACAGTTCTTTCTAGTTTTGTGTTGGCTTCTATTCTATCAAGCTCTCCAGTAGTGTCTAAGAGAATGTGAATAATAAGTTCTGCCCTTTATCTGTAAATAATTTTTGCCAAAAAGTAGGGTTTTTAACGTGTTTAGGATGTGTCTGAATACTGCTCTCGGGTAAGCATCTGTCAACATTTGAGCGGTATTATTAACACGTTGTGTATAGAATATCATGCTCGTGTTCAAATAATAACGCTTTCTTGGTAGTTTACTCAGAAGCTTTCGGCGTCATTATCAAGTCAGAGTTTTCATGATTCCTTTACTTTTACTCTCCCGGTTTTGCCTCTCAGGTTTGATGTGGATGATTATGTTGGCCTTGTGCCAGCCCTTTTTTTCATTTTAAAAAATTTTTTTAATACAGCCGCCACTTCCTTGACACAGTATTTTGTGGAAGATGTGACCTCGTCAGATTTTAGGTTTGGCCATTATCTCAAATTGACGGAAAATTTAACTTTGTTGTCTTACTCTTTTCCCTGAGGCGTGTTAGTTGCTTAGCCAAGTATAGAGATACATTAACACTTGATTTTTCCAGTACGCTTTCCAAGCATAATTTTGGCTGTTTAGTCCTTCTTGTTTACCCTCCAGGATTATAAAGAAGTTGTGCTTTTCGTGTCGCCTCCTTTTTCCATTTGGTTTTAAGTGTATTTACAGTTCACAAAAAAAATTGAATAGCAGCGAAATTTTGTGAAGAAATGTGAGTATATACAGGTTTTGCCATTGTCATTTTATTCCTATTTCAGATCTAAAAATATTGTGTTTCTTGGAAAAAGCATAAACGTTTCTATATCAGTTCCGAAAGATTGATTGACCTGCGAAAGATTACGCGATTCATCAAGTTTTTGAGATGGATTGTTGAATTTTGATTTCTCTGAGGAATGCCAAATGGAGCCTTTTGTTTTTGTTTTGGTGAGCATCCTGTAATTACGAGCGACGGACAGGATCTAATGAACGGCAGAAGGATTTCTCGTTTCCAGTGAGTGATCAAGTTTCACTTGTTAAAAGTCTTGGGGTATTTTTTTCTCAGCTTAACTAACCGACGCAGTTTTTCGATTAGTCAGAAAATGGAAATAATTGGGAAGCGTAGAACTCTGGCTTCAAATTACGCAGGCGTCGGACGAGTTACGTAAAAGGGGATTGTTTTGCCAGATTATTGTTTGTCGTATTTGCTGAACGCTTCCTTCTTTTATAATGGGGATGACCAAGAAACAAACATGTCATAACGCTCTCGCGAATTGTCCGATTCACTCGTTAGGTCTCCGCAGTAGCTCGGATGACAAGCTGGGCCATAAACGATCTGCTATTCATCAAAAGCCGGTGTTCTATAAATTTTATAGTTTATGAAGGTGTAGCCAATTGGACAGAAAGAAGCTTTTCGTCTTAATTCGATCAATCATTTGAGATAATAAGTGTTAGGAGAAGAGACATTTTTACTCGCTTGATTACAGTCTTTGTATTGAGAATACTTTTCGGCCTAATTACTCTGTGATGTGGAGAATCATAAAAACACATTAGCCTTACTGTTCTGTCCAACGGTTGTGGGGAATAACAAAGAGTATGTTATTTGCCCGATGTTGAGGGAACAGTGGCTGAATGAAAAACCTTTGCATTTGGAATTCCGTCAACCATTGGTTTCGGTAAGAAATAACATTGCGTTCTGTCTGGCATCATTGTAAAATCTTAACATAACTTATTGTATATCTGAATATTTTTACATGAGAGAGAGAGAGAGAGAGAGAGAGAGAGAGAGAGAGAGAGAGAGAGAGACCTTGAAAACTTTGGAAGCCATATCAATTTTAGCTCAGTATTAGATCCTCTGAGAGAATGATCTCAGAATAATTCCATAGGCGTAAGAAAACGAGTGACGTTTATTTTTTATGTGAAATAGTGTACATAATTACGAAAACCAACCAGAATCATTTAGTGACACAAAATCACACGAGAGGAGACCCTTGCAACAAAATAATAGCAAGCGCAACGCTGAAGTGGGTCTTGTAAGGTTTCGGTATATGGTTTACGTTGTTGTTTGTGAAAGGTTCCTGGTTACTGGTTACTGCACCATCATGCCAGTTCTGTGAGCTTGCCAGGTTAGCAACAGGTGTATTGCCAAATTGAGAGAAAGAAAGAGAGCTGTGGGGGGTTGGAATGGAAGAGAAATAATGCTCTCTAGTTGTAGCGTTTAGCTGTTTGCCATTTGCCCTTAGGTATCTGCGGAGTAAGGTATTTTTTAGGTTTTAATACATTATTTGGAATTAATTTTCCCTACGTCATTTTTTTGCAACGCGCAGTTAATAATAATAATAATAATAATAATAATAATAATAATAATAATAATAATAATAATAATAATAATAATAATAATAATAATAATGGCAATTATTACTGACCGAGATATTTTCATATTCCTCCAATTTTCTTAGTATACAAACCGAGAACATTAATATTGTCAGGAGTGTTTGCTCCCATTTTCTATACCATTTTTAATTTAATATTTTCATCTGTTAATTCTTATATCCTCCATCCCTGTTTATTACTCTTTTACACTACAGCAAACGTGTTTTCAGTCTTTACAATTAACACTCATATTTTAGCTCCAGGAAGAAAATTTCTAATGAAAACATTACACTGCATAATAGTCTCCCTTAGTGAACTTTTCCGTCTCCTACTCATTTGTCAAACGAAGCCGAGCGTTTGACGTTTTAACTGTACATCAAAGCATGTGAAAACTACATTCGTATGTTCAGATGGTTCCAAATCTGATGCTGGCGTTTAGGTTAAAGTATTTTTTTTCGTGTGTACTAAAAGCGGTCGTTGCGTACGTACCCACCTGCACCTCAGTCTTTACGTTGTGGGATTACTGCTGAAGATAATTGAGAACAGGGGAAATGTACCGTTTTTAAGTGTAAAATTAACCAGGACACATTCATCTTTTTAGGTGTGAATCATCGGAAAAATTAACTTGCAATGGTGCAACAAATTTTAATTTTTTAGATAGACGAACAGGTTAGCTAGTTAATTTTGCATTATTGCATCCCGAACAGTGTGAAAGGATGAAATGGCAAAACAGGTGCTCAGAAGTAATACTGGTAATCAGTCTTCATTTAAAGGAACAGATTTTCCCAGATGAAAAAGAAGTTTCGGTGATAGTAACTTGAAAAGTGCCAACGATTACAATGCCTGCTTCCCCTTGGAGTTAAGCCAAGAAGTCAAAAGGAGTCTTTCTTCTTTCAGATGTCTTGTTGTAGGACACGAGACCTCTGAGTGACAGTTACCCAGGGATTCTTTTCAGAGACACATTGTTTCAGTTCTTGGTGTATCCAAAATACGCAAGAATTTTACATTTTCTTTTTTGGGTAAATGCTCGAGTTTTAGTCATAGCCAGTTCTGGAATCATTGGGATTTTGCTGATAGGTTGTTTTGTGATGTTTAATGTCATATTTATATACTGTACAAGTTTGAATTGCATGTGTAGTCGTAAGTTTAATGATAACATTAAAAGCTACCTAATACATTGAGATTAAACTGCATAGGACGATTCTGTCATACCAGTGACTTATGAGAAGCAAACATTTTGAGTATCTTTGAATAATAATAATAATAATAATAATAATAATAATATAATTGTTATTATAATAATAAAGTACAGTCAAACCAAGTAGTTTACAACACAATAATTTTCGGCTGTGGTAATTCTACCTAGAGAGACTGAAAATATTTACAACAACTTTTAACTCTTCATAGACTGTAGATTATGAATTATTATTCTATCAGTGACAATTGATGTTTTTTTTATATAAAACTGGGAAACAGGATTAAAAACAAATTCATCATAAATTGATTGAAGTCTTTAAATGTTGATACAGGGCTTAGTTGCTTACTGTATAGTTTCTGACATGAAAAAGGACTATTGATGAAAGAATGATACTTTATCCTATTGAACAAAAAAATTCATCAAATATATATATATATATATATATATATATATATATATATATATATATATATATATATATAATATGTATATATATATGTATATATATATATGTATATGTATATGTGTATATATATATATATATATATATATATATATATATATATATATATATATATATTGAGCAGTGACTGTGGGATGATGGCAAAGGTATAACAAAATGAAAATGTATTTTTATAATTTAAAAAAAAAATTATGTACTTTCCTTTTAGCTTCCCATCAGTGCATATTGTGTGTCCTGGTTTCTTTTAGTTCAAGAACCAAGTCCCTGATGATTCTGCTAAATTTCCCAGAACCTTTACCTTCATAATTGCCTTATGACTCATAACACTATCGACCATAACTAAGAAATTACTTTCACCCATTTCAGTGAGTCAGCAATGACTATTTTCTCATCATTCATCTCTTTGTCGCCAAGTATTCAGAAGTACGAGTCAGCATCCAAAGCCGGTCTCAAATCCGGATAACAATGAGGGGAGAGTTTAGGGTTAATGCCGCTGTCTTGTAAAACCCATTGTCTGAAACAAGCTGACTCTTTCGTTTCGCCTGATTGACATTTCTGCCCAGTTGATTTACAAAGTTATCGGACGGAAGACAATTAGTTAAATTTTTGAGGGACCTGTTTGGTAGCTTACTCGCATTATTATTATTATTATTATTATTATTATTATTATTATTATTATTATTCTATTGAATAAAATGGCTGCATTATGCGAATGGATTTTATACTGAGTTTTCTCAGTTTTTCTTATAATTCGCTTTTTTTGCACGTCAGTATGTGTCAGTAATTGGCCGGTGTTCATATTTCGATGGATAAAACAGCGTATTTCTTTCAGCAGAAATTTTTTATTTTACTACTACAGTAGGTTATTATTATTATTATTATTATTATTATTATTATTATTATTATTATTATTTTATTATTATCATTCAAGTTTCCAAAGAATATGGTGTTCATTAGAAAGAAGTAACAGAAGGTAATTGGACATACAGAAAGAAGAAATCACTTATTAAAAAAACGAATTAACATATTAATAATTAAAACAAAAGTAAGTAAATTATTAAAATACAAGGAGAATTGTATTAGGGTAGTAAGACACTGCATCATCGCTTTGACTTTTTAAAGTTCCAATTGCACATCGTCAGGGAGATTGTTCCGAGTATTGTATCCGAGTATTGTGTTTCGACATTTATTGCCCAAATGTTATTTCTGTCAAACAGTGGCATAGACGTGCTTTACGTTCATTTCCAGCAATATCAAAATATATTCCAATGTACAGTATAATCTTGAAATTTTGCAGGAATGTCCACGCAGTATGGTGATGTAAAAAAGTACTGTAATGCCATGTTTTACTTTCTCACCATGGTATGGGGCAATTTTCAGGTATATTGTATGCAACTGTATACTGTATATATATATATATATATATATATATATATATATATATATATATATATATATATATATATATATACTGTATATATAATAAAATTTATAAATCAGCATAACATTCTGCATATTTATTAGCTAATTTTCCTTGGCACTGTAGATCTTGCCATCAGTACTGTAAAAGATGTATATAAAGCACTAATTAGAAATGACTCAGTAGAAACATTAATTAGGGTAACAAAAGTGCGGAATGTTACCAACATTAATTAGAGTAACAAAGCTGTAGAATGTAGAATGTTAATCTGGCTTATCTCTTTTGCTCCTTCCGAAGCCTCGGCCTTCCTGATGCCTCAGTCTACTAGTGAAAAAAGCAAGTGTATATATATATATATATATATATATATATATATATATATATATATATATATATATATATATATATATATATATATATATATCATTTAAAGAGTTGTTTTTGTCTCTGGTTTCTAGCAGTGTCATATTCAGCGGTGACCTTCTAAAATGGATGCAGGTGCCAGGACGTAAAATGTATTGTAGGCCTATTATTAAAATTGTTATGCATGTTGCAGCTTGTAAAGAATTTAAGCTTTTTACTGAAAGGGTTTATTTTTTCAACACTTGCGATATGTTTGTCTGTCAACTCAAAATTGAGCGTATTTTCATTTTTGTTGTACCAATTTAATTTCTAGGGCAAGACCTATTAAAATTATTAAAAATAAATCTTATAATCAAGGTGAAATAATTAAATACTGCAGCACACACACACACACACACTCATACATATACATATATAAATTTGTGTATATATATATATATATATATATATATATATATATATATATATATATATATTTAATAATACTTCTTATGGCTTTTTGAATACCGAACTACTGTGGGGGGTAGTGAATAATTCAAGGTCTTGTGAGTTCAAGTGTAATGATACATGATTTAGCTCAGCTTCTTCATACCTCATACTATAACAAATTAAATACTGCATTTGTCGAGAGTAAAAGCATTTGAAGATGTACGAGGGTTAAAGAGAAACTGAAGGTATTTTTCATGGGTATAAAAATCCTGTATTATTTTATAAATTGCCAATACAGGATATGAAATTGTAACCTACAGTTTTGAAAAGAGCTCTTCATCAAATTATGACTTATTAGGTAAGACAATACTTCCCTCCCCACCGTCCATAGCTAATACGGCAAAATTGTAACCAGTGAACACTCCTAGGTTACTTGGTATTATTTTCTATTGACAACTTATAAAATTTCACCAAAAATCCTTGTTGAATAATTAGGGACGAGTTTCATTAACGGTAGACCCCATTTATACACCACATTCTTTTTCTTGCGTGACTAAATGACGTGCTGTTCACTAACTAATCCACATATTTTTTCACTCAGTTATATTGAGGTAAGGATTTTTCTCTTTGTTATGTAACGGTGAGGGCAGTTCATTCTCTGTTGACTCCTCTGTGAAATCATCATATCGCCTGACATTACACATGAACAGCATACATTTGGAGCACATTAGGCAAAGACTGCTTTGAAGCGACGTCATGGGGTAGTATGTAGAGCCATTGCTTCTGTCAGTTTAGCTGCTGTCAGATGTTTTGTCAGTTTTTTTTTCAGTCTGAAGAATTTATAGGTGTTTTGTATGCCACTGGATGTTACTTATGGTTTAATAATAATAATAATAATAATAATAATAATAATAATAATAATAATAATAATAATTTGAAGCACGTTCAAGGTGATGTCAAAATCAACAGCTACAGTTGGATTTATAGAATACATTTTTTTCAGAACCATTTCCACTTTTAGGGGGTACATATCTCATTCATTTTTGTCAGAAAATGCTTGTAAACTTGTATATTTTGCTTTAAGATTGATGCGAATGGATGGAGCAATCATATGCTTTGAGCTATTATAAACTTTAACTAAATATGAACAATATATTTTCTCGATTTTCGCATGTTCTATTAATATTTTGGACTTAATAAGCTCACCATTTACTATCGTAATGTCAAAAGGCAGGATGTATACATTAGAATATTTCAACAGTGTTGCCTGCTTCCTCAGTTCTTGTAAAGTAGTGCTCAAGTACTTACATAAGAAAGTCAAGAGTTCAGTATCCACATACATAGGTAACATTTTTTAATAAGAATCGAAAAGCAAAGTTAGCTTTCCAACCTTTTGATGACAAAATTTCGCTAAGTATTCTATTCAGGATGAAGGCTGAAATGTCTAGGCTTTAAGGGATACGCAACAATTACCGTGAACACTTAGAATGACATTGCATTATGTCGGCACCTTTTTTGTTATATAGCCTATATGTTAGGATGACAATCCCTCCAAGTCTAATGGGAAAATTATCTAGTAAAAGATTTCAAAGCTGAAAATTGTGAAAAATGGCAATATTATAGTCTGCTGTATGAAATATGCAACAGGACATATTCTGACGACAGTTGCATATTTCGGCATTCACCCTTCGGAGAGCAGCTCTCCCATGACAGTTTATTAGTCTGGGATAGCCTTATTCATGTTCATATATCTCACTGTTGTTACGGTATAAGCATTCTCCTCTTGAACCTCTTGTCATTCTTTGAACTGAATATCCTTGTACCTACTTAGAAAAGAGAGAGAGAGAGAGAGAGAGAGCTTGGATGTTAGATGTTACATAAATAAAAGAAAAAGTAACGTTGCATTGCGGCTAAATGTGATACCCTACTTGCGTTTTCATGTGATAGGTATGGCGTTCTTGTTATCCCTTTGTTTATAAGGACAAAACACTAACTAGTTGCTGTGTACTGTTAAAAACCTTACATTTATGATTATCAGTGTAAAAATTTTGTCGTAAGCATAGATATGTAAATTACTATATATAAGACACGGGGAGAGAGAGAGAGAGGAGAGAGAGAGAGAGAGAGAGAGAGAGAGAGAGAGCAAACCTACAATTAGGAAGCGTTAAAAGAAAGTTATATTTTTATGTTTGTTTTCTTGGTCATAAGGACCAGCCAAAGTATGTGACATTTCCTGGTGCCCATAATGATGTCTAATTCTGTACTATACGTCTGTGCAGAACTTGGATTAGAGCCATTATTACAACCCCCTTTGACTGTGCAAGTGACCGTTCAGAAGGAGGGCATGCATAGCAATCATAAAATTGCATCTGTTTGTTGTTATTTTTTTTTTTAATACACTAAGTCGTCTCATTCTTACAGAACATGAAAGGAGGCCATTTACTGGACTACAAGTCATTTAAGAACCCTACTTAAAAAGAATATAAATTGAAGAGTAACAGTCAGCCAGCAGTCTTGGGGGGATGGGGAGAACTCAAACCCAAATCTAGAGTGCCTTAAGTATGGATACCAAAGGGTTTTTGGATACCAAGCCTGTCTTTTTAAATGACCCTCTTAATAGCGACACAAATACTATCGTCACCTTCCCAAAGCATATTTGAGATCAAGTCTATGAATTGTCTTCTCCTGAGGGAGGCTAGCTTTACGTTATTCCATTAAAAGGTGAACCCATTTGTAAATTAAATAAAATCAAAAAGCCCACTACTTCTTGAAGCGAATGATTGGATCCCTTAGAGCCATGCTGTTATTTACATGTTTCTAGTAATAGTGTTGGAGCTTTTATTTCTTAAAGCGCGATAATTCTGTGAAATATTGAAGGAGTATTAAACAAGGAGGTAAGGATAAAACTTTATCGTGGAACTGTTGAAGTGCACCACGCCTCATCTTCCTCCGTTTAGGGGCAATGTTAATATTTGTAGCTTCTGACAAGACTGAATGAGAGCGTGAAAGTATTTCCAGAGAAGGCAGGAAGACTTTATTATTTGTGTTGGGCGTGGGGAGGCTGGTCGTTGATGTGAGGTAGAAAAGCAGATACTTGAATGTCAGCTAATTTTTGGTGGACATCATAGGACTGTTATAAATGTAGCATACAACTTTTTTAGAATTTGAGTCAAACGAAATATAAAAATAATTCAGGAGATAGGAGGTAAACTACGTTAAAAGGTAGGCGTTAAATAGCGCCGTATGATACTTACACGGGTTCGAATGTTCAAAAGCCACGACACCACCTCAAAATCCAGGGATGACCATATAAAAATACATGTACTATGTGTAAATACAATAAAACGTAGGCTTCTTTTTAGAGTGTAGCAAAAATACTGATATATACAAAAAGAATTTAACATCCGGTACAAATAACATCCCAAGTCACAGCATCTCGCGTAAGTACGAGGAAACGAGATTTCATGTCACAGCTGTCTCTGTCATAAGAGCGTCTGTTGCAACTGTGGCCCATCGGACTCTCTCCTTGAATTTTAAGTAAGGATGTGCGTACAACGGAAGATTCTGATATAATGATTGTTGTGACAGGACTCGTATCTGTCAAATATATCGACCCTAACTATAATTTGTTAATGCAGATTCTCTATAAATAACAGTTTATTACAGTAAGTTTTCATCATGTCCTTTTTGCTAACTTGTTTTGACAGTTCTCTTACCAGTATTCTACAGTACATCATATTCACACACACAAAGAACTCATAAATGCATACATACATACATATGTATATATATAAAAGCGCATATGCATATGTATATACACTATATATATATGTGTGTACATATATATATATATATATATATATATATATATATATATATATATATATATATATATATATATATATATATATATATATGCGCCTTTTTCAGTTCATCCTGTGATCTTCTTAATTATCGCTGTATTCACAGTCTCTCCCTTTGTTCCCTCCTCTTCTCTCCGGCACCTTAATAGCGGATCGTGATTACAATAGGGTACACGGCATCAAGCTGGCTTAGCATTAGCGCAGATTCTCTGGGGAAACACGTTTCAGAGTTCATGGCTATACACCGGACCTTGAAACCTCCAAACTCTCACCAAACAGAGGCAATAACTAAGGGTAACCCAGGCGCTATTTGTGAAGATCAATGTTCAGTTAAATGTATCACCGATTCGTTCGCATCTCTCTCTCTCTCTCTCTCTCTCTCTCTCTCTCTCTCTCTCTCTCTCTCTCTCGGCTTGTTCACAGTGACGTCAAGTATCTATACTGAGTCAGTCATTCTTTTACGATGAAAACCCACGTCACAAGAGTTCAGATGCCTGAAGAATGAAAAAAAAAATATAAGGGATAGTTGTTGGAAGGTATACTTCCTAAGTGTTTATAGTTATTTTAGTTTAAAGTTTGATCTTTACGACACCAGTTACTGTTTCTAGAAGAATAAGTCTGATGTTTTTTTATGTCAATAAAATTTTTGTTTGGAAGCGATAGCAGTCCGAATAGCAGGCTAAACGGCTGAATGCTCAGGCTCCTGGCCATTCAGAATCTCTCGACAGAGGAGCGAAAAGGTGGATGTATGTATATGTATATGTATATATATATATATATATATATATATATATATATATATATATATATATATATATATATATATATAGTGTGTGTGTGCGTGTGGGTAACAAAATTTGAGAATGCCTTAGAGGCAAGTATCATGGGCTCTGCTGCTTCATTTCTCTTGTGGCCTTATGCCAGTTGTAATTCCCGTGGTAGTTCCCGTGGTAGAAGAAGTTTACATATATATATAATGTGTGTGTAGATGTGTGTAAATATGATGTTTAGTATAGTAGGAAGTATTGCCATACGAACATGAATCGTTACGTGACATTGAAAGTATTCCCATTTGAGAATGAAGCCTTTGGAAAAATATTAGTAGTGAAATGGCCGAATAAAGTGAGAAATACTACCGCAAAAGGGGCTACATATAGAGATGAGATAATGATGAAGGAACCATGTAGTTGGCTTGGACATGTCATTTTCACCAGTCTGGGGAGAATAGTATGTGGTAGTGTCAGCTGTGTTTCTGAGGGCACCAGATTTCCTGGAAGACTTGACCATACTTAACAGGATCTCTTGGCCTGTGGGTTTTGGTAATCACAACACTTCCGGGTAGAAAACAAAGGCAATTACGGGCTGCTATATGGGCAAGAACCCGTGCTGGCATAAAGCCACCTTAATAAAAACCAACAAAAGCAAATGAATTTCTTGAAAAGCAAAGAAAAGCCAGGAGAAAGATTTTCAGATTCTAGAGTTGGGGAGAAAGAAGGGAATATGAAAACTATCATTTACGGGATTTTTAGTAACTTTTTCGCTTTTAATAAAGGCAGTAGTCTAGTATTTTGAATATATGAATGTTGAACATGAAAGTATCATCTTATTCTGTGCCTAATATTTTTGATGTGAACGGATAGGTAACTATTCCAAAAGCAACTTGTTTCTGCCATTATATATATATATATATATATATATATATATATATATATATATATATATATATATATATATATATATATATATATATATATATATATATATATATATATATATATGTATGTATGTATGTATAGTATTGTTAACTTCCCCTTATGTAATGATGAAACCGTTGTTCTAATCTTTGTATTTCTTTTGTTGCAGATGGAAAGGCGGTATTTATAAATTAGTGTGGCCGGAACTATTCGTGTACACGTTCCTGTATTACATATGCAGTATCGTCTACAGATTCCTTTTGGATGAGCCCAGTAAAAGGTCAGTATACACCGAATTTCTCACTCTATCCCCCTCACACACACACACTTTTAACTGATGACATTTTCTCTCTCTCTCTCTCTCTCTCTCTCTCTCTCTCTCTCTCTCTCTCTCTCTCTCTCTCTCTCTATATATATATATATATATATATATGTATATATATATATATTTTATATATAATGTTTTCATGTATACAGTAGGTGTACATACATTATATATATATATATATATATATATATATATATAGAGAGAAGAGAGAAGAGAAAGAGAAGAAAGAAGAAGAAAGAGACTCTTTTCACCATCAGGGTGGCACCAGGTGATGCAGCCGTTCGTTTCCAAGAAAAATCTGTAGAGCTGCCCTTTTCTTTGTTCCAGCTGACGCCGGTAACCATTGACAGCTGGGTCGACTGGTTGGCCGGGATCGAACCACAGACCTTGCGAATGCTAGCCCAGCGCTCCATCAGTCTTATTCTAAGCGTCCATGTATTTCTCAAGCACTTGACTTTGCTAAATAGGCTGTTGTCCTTCGCATGACACCTTGACATTCGTTCTTTGTTTCAGTGACACATTTCTGTTATTCCTCTGTCGTTACTCGAGCTCTCTCGTTGATGAAAAGGTTAACAGCTCCGTTATTTATTCGTTAGAAAAGTCGCATTACACACCCCTTAGGCTTCAGGTTGTACACCTTCATTTTTCGGGAGGGAAAACTATGTCACCTGCTTACGAGATGGACAGGTATTGATCTTTACTTTCGAGGGAGCGGAACGTGGGCTCCCGGTATCGTTCACGGCAAGAATTATTCATGATTTTACATTTATCGTATCGTATATATATAGTAATACACACGCTATATGTGTATAATATATATATATATATATATATATATATATATATATATATATATATATATATATATATATATATATATATATAATGTGTGTGTGTGTGTGTGTGATGTGTGTGCGTGTTTTACCTGTGAAATACTGTAGTTACAAAGAGAAACAAGATAACAGAATAACAGGAAGTTCAGTCTATTTACTACAGAATCAGGGATTAACTTCCTATAAAGGGAAGACGGTATTATCGTATAGACATCTTTCAGCTTTTTTCTTCTACTCTAGTTGGAAATTACTCTTCATTCTTTCGAGACATGTTGGATGAATAATATGTAAGTTTAAATTTTTGTCTATGCAGATTCTCTCTCTCTCTCTCTCTCTCTCTCTCTCTCTCTCTCTCTCTCTCTCTCTCTCTCTCTCTCTCTCTCTCTATTGTGTGTGTGGATGTGTATATATATATATATATATATATATATATATATATATATATATATATATATATATATATATATATATATATATATATATATATATATATATACTTACATATACATACATCGATATATATATATATATATATATATATATATATATATATATATATATATATATATATATATATAACCAGTATTTTTCAATCGATTTTACTGCATTGGTAACTGTTTGTGGTTGTGTGTGTGTGTGTGTGTGTGTGTGTGAAAGGGAGAAAAAGCGAGCGAGTTGGTGAGGTATTACGGAACACTTCTGATCATGATCTGTTGCAGGGGCGTTGCAAGACATGCAATATTTTTCCTTTTTTTTTATCCAAGCACAAGGTTCAAGTTATTTCTTTTCACCACGGCTGCGGAGTGATTGAATATCGAAAGAATCCCAAATCACAGTTCGATTGAAGAATTGGCGCCAGGTTCAGCAAGGTTGGAATTCTTCCTAACGTTCAAATAATCAATGAGCGTGAGTGCACAATAAGTACGACTCGACGCAGTATCTACAGTACTGAATCACGTGCTGGGGCCTTTGTTGAGGCTGTCCGTTCGATACACTCACGGGTCCCGCTTGTTTTCGAAGAACCTCAGCGATCTTGGAACGTCGGTGTTAGACTTTGAGGAAAGTGGATTTGCCCGATAATTTTTCATTGTGTATGTTTTTTCTTAATAAATCCATACATAGCATTCCTTATATAAAGAAATGCACTTATATAACCTCACGCTGCGTGGGTGTACAAATGTTTGCACCGCGGTGTTTTTTTTATGGCTGTTGTAAGGCGTGAATGTGGACAACTTATGTAATGTTTTGACGTATAGATTAAAGGCGTTACCGATGAAATCTCGTATTCCTCTTTTCCACATGAAATTTTCAAGGCCTAACCGATATATAGCATATAAAATGGCAGCATAAAACGTTAGCACTTAGAAGGCTTTCAGGGATCAACGTTATTTGTTAAAAATAATACGCGGTTGTAGCACGTCGGAAGATCATGAAGCCACTCGCATAGGAGGCTGGGGGGAGGAGACGAGCAAGTTGCCTGGTTCCGGTCCCTCTTCCCTTACCCCTCCCCCATCACCCTAAACACACACACACACACAACCACACACCATGCTCTCCGTCATGGGGAAAGCTCGAGAACTGTGCCATATTGACCCATCTGAGCCGAGCTGGTTTAAACCGGATAGAGGCGGTTTCCTTTGGCGTGTCTGGAGTTGGCACGCCGTCAGCAGAGGAAACCAGAGTCATGGGGCAAGTGCCAGCGGGGAGCTGGGGATCGGTGTTGGGGGCCAGGTAAAGAGTGGGCGAGGGGTGTGGAGGTGTGCGTGCGTGTGCGGATGGATTTGCCACTTTGCTAAATTTATTATAGGAAACAGAGAGAATTCGATGTTGGTAGTCGTAAGTGCGGTCCAAGTTCGAGAGGCGACTAAAGGTTTCGATATTCGTGTTTCGTTGGTCGAATGTAACTCGATTGTGCAACGGGAGAACAATATGAAATTTGATCATTATAATGGGTTGACTCGACTGCCAAGATTCTTAATGAAAGGAGGACCTGCCGATATGATGGGATTAACCATGAAGGACAAAGCCAAATCATGAGGTCTCGAGTTCCAGGAACCCAGCTGTCGATTTATAAGGTGAAAAGGGCTAGGGTCGGGGTGGGGATTGGACCGGGGGCGTTGTAGGAAACGTTTGTAAGAAAGAATCGTAAGAGGAAAAATTGTCGAGTTTTATCTTCTCCTCATTGATATTGTCATTATTTCATTATGTCATTATTTCTGTTGAGTCATCCACTTTCACCCTCCCTTTTCCCTTTCCCAAAAATAATGATTAGCAGCTCATGAGGTTGCAAGCGCCATGGCCAAAGTTATTCGGTCTTCTGCCGCGGTCACCCATTCACACAGTGAACGGAGTCGACATTGAGTGCCATTAGCCAAAGAATAGCGGTGAAGTAAGCTTGCAGGAAGGATGTTATGCTGTCTCCCGTTTTTTCTGTCTGTCTGTCTGCTCGATCTGTCTGTAAGATATGTCACCATCAGGCGAACCGAATTTTATGAAACTTGGCAGAGACGTCCAGTTGGGGGGTGAGCTTCCCGAGATGAATAATAGTATGAGGAAATCAGCCCAGAGTTAACGATATGTCGCCATGGATACGTCTTAGATGGAAGCTGATTTGTCCCAAAAGTTAATCATCTCTTGAAGGTAATGAAAATATCTGCCAAGTTTCATCAGATGCTCCTACCAGTTCTTGATGTCTCCTCTGAACGCGCACACAAACACATGTCAGTGACCTTGGCAGAGGTATGGCCTCTCCAGACTTGCCTCGTTGGTATTGCAATCAATGCAATACGATTGATGACAGCACTCAGTATATAGTTATATTGATATTAGTCGCATTCCTGTCTGAATTTTGAGCTTGAGGTACTGGACGCTTTGGTAGCATGAGCTTCGAAATTGCTAACAATATAACAAAAGTTCCAAAGTGCAACTTATGTCAGTACACTGCCCTTACACACAAGAGAAAAAAATGATAGATTAAATGTTTGCTCAGGTCGAGCAGAAGTCTGAATGGTTGGGTTTTAAATAAAAAAAGTATATATATATATATATATATATATATATATATATATATATATATATATATATATATATATATATATATAGATACTCCAATGATCTGCAACTGTCAACAGTTCAATCATTATTAATATTTCAATGGTAAAAATAGCAACTTTAAGGAAAGCATTTGGAACCCCTTAAGTTAAGTGTATGTTACAAGTGCGTTCACCTTAGTTATTTCAGCTGTCATAAATTTAGTTGAAGTTCTATTAATTGTGTTGAAGTTTTGGAACCTTTTCTTTTTTAATGCCCTTTAGTGGCAGGGTGAGACATTGTTTAGCAGTGATCTAACGGTATGCCAATATTCGGAATCAAATAACGTTCAAATTTATGGTAATGGTGTGCGCTAGTGCACAGAGAAACTCTCTCTCTCTCTCTCTCTCTCATATATATATATATATATATATATATATATATATGTATGTATGTATGTATACATATAATTTATGTAATTTATATATATATATATATATATATATATATATATATATATATATATATATATATATATATATGTGTGTGTGTGTGTGTGTGTGTGTGTGTGTGTGTATCTATATCAGCTGTTCCCTTTGTAAAAGAAAGCACAGGAAATCTAAAGGATTTGCTTGCTTTGCTTTTCATGTGACAAATATGCCTTTGTAACGGACCGATTATGGGGTCCATGAATCAGACAGTACGAATACAATTATAAATGAGTAATTGGAGGTGACTGAGATTAGGAGTAAATTCGATTGACTCTAGTATTGGTAATGTCCACTCTGGATTTTTACGACTGTCAAATCTGGCAAGTACCGCGCACACAGAGGATAAGGTTGGTACCAGAGCTATCATATGAATAATTATTGTCATAAACATTTGCACATCCTCCCTACGTATAGGAAGAAGGCTTCATATAAGCACAGATCAGTTAGTCTGTCCAAAGGAATAGAGCATGTCTCAATGGAACACGCCCAGCTAATGGACAGAATGAGCCAGGGCTATCATAGCGTTGCAAGGCGTATATCAGTTACTTTTAAGCCCAAAATAACACTTTGACAAAGAGCGTGGAATTTCCAAAGTTTAATCATATTATAGAAGAGATAGGAAGGAAGTGTCATCTTGAACCTACTAAAAAAATTTTTCAGCCCCGTCTAAGATGCTAGCTTAATCTCCATAAATAGCTTCCACTGAGGTTATCTGAACCTGGAATGAGATTTAGAGGAAAACTGAGAGGAAAGGAAGACTAATTTGTTAGATTGAATGAATCTGCATTTGGATGGGTGAGGCCGGAGGGTGTGGTCACCGACGAAGAGGAGGAAAGAGTCCTTTCGTGAGGGACACCATTAGAATTAGGCTAACGATATACCTTTTACAGAGATCATACCAGAATCTGGAATTCCGCTTTAGTGAGGATTGCGGCCTTGGAAATGACAAGGGTAAAGGAATATCTGAAAGATTGGGAAATTGGGTAACCTAGACAAGGTGAGTAGGGATAGTGCACCACTTGGTCCGGCTAGTCGGAGAGGCGATGGAATGGATTCTTAATATATTAGAAAGTTGATATTAGATATTTTCATAAAGACTACATACGGTATTAGGTGGAGCTGTAGAAATATGAAATGAGGTATAAATGTTGTCACTGATACTCCGTAAAGCCCCAAACCCTTTTGAGACAGCCAGAACAAGGTCGACTCACCCTTCTTGTCAGACCGAATGGACAAACCTTAAACTTGTGATTTTTTGGGAGACGTGCCGCCATTAAACCACAGATAACCATGTTTATTTTGCTTTTATCGTGGTAGCTTCAGATTTGAAGTTAGAAATATTGCATACATTTGGGAGTCGCCATCCTTGGTGTCTGAAGCTTTTACTGGTCTGCTTCTAGGTCAGAATATACTGCTTCATGTGCCAAATCTGAGAGTGCATTTTTCCAAGATTACTAGTGCACTCTTTGTTGGAGGTATCAAGAATATTAAAAAAAAAAAAAAATTACGCTCAGTCAGAGGACAAGCATGACAAAGTTACATCTGCAAGTTGGGATCCTCTTTTAATGTAAAATATAATGCCTTTGCTTGATACTGATATCAATGAAAATGTTATTCGCTGATGTTAAAACGAGAGAGAAAGGCTGTGTTTATATTATTAATTGAAATATAAAATGTATACGTGTGAATGAAAGTTATGCCAAGTTAGATAATGTTAATTTATCTAGCAGGTGAATTTCAAGTATCTAAGCCCAAACTTTATAAATTAGTACATGGGTTAAATTGTCCGATGGGAGTTACATAATAATGTTATTACATAAGAATGTTACTCCATTATGGCCCACTTTTCAAGACAAAGGCACATAATTAGTTGAAACAAGAAACATTTAATCGTATAGTGATAGAGAAGCAAAGATGATTTTTTCAATATACAAACTGCATTAATGCCAAGAAGAGTAAGAAATATTTGCTAATTGATTTCACTTTTGAAATAACAGAAATTAATATTAGTGATAACCCGCTATCCAATCTAGACCCGTAGTAATAGCTGATATGGGTAAAAAAAAAAAAATAAAGAAATATTTCTAAGAAGCATTAGCTTATTCCGACCAAGCTTGCACGGCAAAGGAGATAAAAACAGCCTTACTGAGTAATGATGAAGTCTTAAGTGAATTCTCGAGAAACAAAAGAAAAGTGACGCAGGAGAGTAGATGTTATATATTATAATGATTAGAGCGTGACTTGTCAGTGGATTGTCTCGACGTCAGAACAGAATACAGAACAAAGAGTTTTCTCAGTGTAGCGTAAAAAAAAAAAAATTAGCAAATAATTAGTAACACTAATGCTGCTCCTGTCATGTTAGCAGTAAACAGCCGGCTAGGTAGTTGAATATGTAATGAATGTAAATGAAGGAATAAATATTGAAAAAGAAAAACGACTCTCGGTATAGCATCAAGCTAAAGTCTACGGTGGGCGTAAGCACAAAATCATATTCTGAAACTGGTACAAGTCTCGTTTTTATTTATTGAAAATAGTTCATATTTTAGTGGACCGAATAAAATACAGTGCAAGTATCCGGTGGTAAAATTTAAAATACTTAAAGTCGTATTAGTTTTCTTTAGGGATGAATTAACGCCAGGTGGAGAAAGGATTGTGGTTGAAGCTTCCAGTTATTTGGGGACATCGGTATCCATTTCAGTCAATTTCCGATTCAGTTGAAATGATAAAGAAAGGTATGAAGTATTGCAGCAAACTACTTTGGATGAAGATAACTCTGACCGTAAATAATGAGCTTGAATAATCAATGATAGATAAGAAAACTTAAGATTTACTGATTTACTGTTGGTTATGAATCATTATTCCTTTATGTAATGATTCATATCCCTGTGCTTCGTTTCATCATTACTACTTCTCTTCGGCAAACAACATTTCATGGTTTCATTAGCTGTTCATCTTTTCGCGGAAGTTTAGTTTTATAATTTCTAAATATTCCCTTCAGAACTGCAATACATAGTGAGATCGGTAATAATTTTTTTAAAAATTTCTACTTCAACATTAGGGGAAGAGACAGTTTTCTTGTGGAATTTATTGTATTCAACGCTATTAAAATATTACTTTTTGCATTTTTTCTTTTTTCTTTTTTTTATTCCGAGCCTCAGGAATTAATAGCTTCTCGTGACTCACGATGTGATATAATGGTCTTAATTTTGTGTCTGAACTTATGATGAACTTTAGTTTTTAAGTATTTTTCTTTATTTTTTTTCTGAATTTCAGTGCCAATCCTTTCTTTTCCTTTTCGTGTTTTCTTTGTGTATAAGCTAGAAAATAGCATTCGGTTGACTCCGCTATTAAATGAATTTTTCATAAAGTTTAAAGGTTATTCTCTCTCTCTCTCTCTCTCTCTCTCTCTCTCTCTCTCTCTCTCTCTCTCTCTCTCTCTCTCTCTCTCTCTCTCTCTCTCTCTCTCTCTCCGAATGAAACGTATGTGTTCTTGCAAGAGCTCCAGTGACCTTCAGTGCCACATAGCACTGGTATCGGATATAAGAATGTCTCTTTTATGGCTCAATATTTGCAATATGTATACGATGGTAGGTATTGTTACGTTTCGACCATACTTCAAGGTACACAAGTATAGATACTGGAAAATCCATTTTTTATTTTACCAGCAAATCTACTCTTCCTTTGTATGCAGTGGCATTTATTGATTCTCATAGCCTACGTACGATAAATTCAAGCTGCTCTGCTATTTATTAGAACGCAAATGCAGTTATCATGTCTGAAGTGACCTTAACCACGAAACAGTCAAGGCCAAAGGGAAGGTGAACTAGGTTATTATTGTGCTATCTGTCATTCTTCCTTCATACTGACCGTCTCTTAATTCACAAAATTTCAGTAGTATTTTTGCACACAGGTTCATATTGAACATCTGCAACTAGAAAGCTACTTAATTAAGCGCACGATAATTGTGCCTTTCTGTGAGGTCTGTGTTAAGGAAAATCTTATATTTGATCAAATTTTTCCATCAAAGATCTTGGTTTGTCTTAGATGATTTTATGCGAAGTAACGTCAAAAGATTGTTATTTATTTCCGAAATATATTTATGTCAAGCATCTCCTCTGTCTGTAATTCAATCTTAATACTTTGAATATCACAAAAATGAAGTGGATGATTCTGTCCTCTTTAAAAACGCTTGAGCCAAAGTATGTTCTCTGTATATGTCAACACCACGGCGATTGCAAGCGATTGACCTGTTAAGGATTAACGAATGTTCGTTTCTGACGAAGTTTACGCTTAGTTTATCGATTCACTGAAACGAGTCACGTTAATTACAGCTTTTGAGTGGTGTGGGAGCCGACCTTATTTCTTGATATAAACTTAACATCGTACTATTAATAACATTACACAAAAGGTTCTTGATACAAAACTTCGTTACGTGATGAAAGCTTACTACCCAACAGTCTCAGATGATCAAGTGTGTGTGATTAGTCCGTCTTTCCAATAGAAAGATTACATATATATTTAGCTCAATATTTTTTCATAGTTAAAAATTACATCTGGAATAATCTCTTTTAAACTCTATTACGATAATGTGTAAATGCTAGAGTTGTATTCTTTGGCATTTCAGTTGGAGATCAAGTTATGGCTTTTCAGTTTTAACTAATTCACACATTCATAATTTTCACTGCCTAGTTTTTGATGAAATGCAAGTGCAGAAAAAAATTCCTATTCTTTTCAAGTGCAGAAAAAAATTCCCAGTCTTTCCAAATAACTAATCCATCTCAAAACACTGGTTTCTCCACTCACCTACCTACGTCAGCCTTTTTACATTTCTTCAGCGTACGTATATGTCCACCTTTCGGTTCTTAATACGCAAAGAACTGCCTCAGTAGCTTCAATATTTTTTTTATCTTGTTCGTATTTGGTATCCACACCTCATCTTGAAGGAGTGTTACCTCCTCATTTTCTTCATTCTTTCTAAGTTGGCTTCCGTAGATGCGCAGATGTTTCCATCGTATTCCACCGTACTCAGAAGATGACAGAGCAAGTTTATTCAACTCAGTGTTTCTACATTTGCATCCACAGTTACTCCAACTGCATTGAAATGACAGACAACAGATAGCTAAAAGATGCGGAATCGGGGGACTGTAATAAAATCCACAAATTAATAAAAATGCATTTATAAAGTGGAAATGCTTTTGCCAACTAGATTTTGTATCCCCGGAAAGAGATGGCGGCAAAGATTTGGTATTATTAATTGCCTTCATTTTGAGCAGAACTCTTGATTTCTGAACTTTTCCAAAATAAATTATCTTATGGACAAAATTCCTTGTTTTTGTGAGTCAGAAAATGCATGGTTGTGCTTTTTTTAATCTTTACTAACTAAAATCCCTTCTGTGTAATTCATAACTGCCACCCAGAAGTTAGGAAACAGCAAACGTTTGATTATTCTCTTATTCAAGTATGTTTTGCTTATTTCTCTCCCTTTATGTGAGCAAATGTTACCACATCGATCTCAAAGTACATTCCTCCTGATTAATGTGTTTTTCTCAGATTTTAAGCTCATTAGAGGCCTTGCATATAGTGAGAACTAGCACGCCATCGATCAGAGTAGATCAATCTCTTGATTGGTGTGTTTTTCAGAGTGACAGAGAGGATTTACTAACGCAAACTCATCCAGTGTGATTACACCAACACCCCCGTGGTGTTAAAAGATCTTGAATGTGATGAATGGACTACCCTTAACAGTTTTTTTTCTTTTAGCCATTATATTCCCTTTTATATGATTAGATATTAACAAAGGAGTAAACAATGTAAAATATATGAGTTTTGAAATATCCCTCCCCCAAAAAATGTGCTTCTGCCGAACAAGCCTTTGTGTTGAGGCGCTCTTACCAAAGACCGTAAGTGATCGAGTGCATAGATACTGGCCTTTTTTTATTTTTTCTGGTTAAGCAAACTCCATTTATACAATTAGAATTTCCCGCCCCAGCGGTCACAAGAGATCATGATACAATGTGTATATATTTTCCAACATTTGTGTTCTCGAAGACAGTTAAAAGGAACTGAGGCTTGTTATCAAAGTTCATCCCATTTCTGGCAATTGTGTTTCTCTTAGTGATTGCCCCTGTTTTTGCCTTTCATCGTTCCTGAAGAAGTCAACCAAGGTAACCTGTACAGTATTGTCTGGAATACTAATGACATCAGCTGACGTATTTTTAAGGAAGAACTAGTCTCTAAACGCTGGATAATATTGGGAACACTAATCCTAAGATGCATAAGTGGCCATCTGTATTTACTAAACAGCTAAGCCAGTTTCGCCATATTACTCGGTAGTTGGAGAGCGGTGCAAATTATTTGCCTTTTTGGCCGACACACATTTTAGTGATGCTTAGTGATAGTCTACGGGAACGAGACACCAAGTTTCAATATAAACAATCCTCGAGCGACGGTATTTTGTTTAATCTGTAAAGAGCTTTGCTTCTCCAAAACCAACATTCATTATGAAAGAAAGTCGTCAGAGAAAGGAGACTCTCATGATAATTGTCTGATGCCATAAAATACAAAATTGTTTGAAGTAACAGTCTTCAGTTTTACACCGTTTCACCCCATTTGGGTTTTTTGTGATGGCGGTGTTCTCTCCTATAGGCAACGTTAAATTTGGATTTATTTCAATCTATAAACTTTGTAAGATATGGGTATTTCCAGATTTTCTTTATCTTACCTTAGGTATACCACACTTTATATCAGCAGGTTTCTGAAAAATTGAAAACCAATTTCTTTGATGTAGTTACTGTTGCAAAGTCATGCACATCATTTTTAATCTTTTTCGGTATCTGCTGCTGCTTCGTTTGGCACGATTTTAATCATCTGATCACATATTGCTTTAGGAACTTTTTACCTCCGGCTGGGCACTAAGCCTGATCCACTTCAGCAGTACACCTTTCCATTACAGTCGACTAACTATTTGGTACTATTTGGTTCAGTAGATTACAGTGGTTTTCAAAAGGAAAGTTCCCATCTCCAAGTCAGCCTCTAAAATACATTGAGACATTCTCCTCTTTCTCGCGCACTCTTTTTTTCCCCTCTTTTCCAACAGTTTCGTATTTGGATTTGAACTCTGGTCCCCTTGCTAGTAAGGGGGACCCGCTGCATGCCACATATTGAGGCCTCTATATAATATAAATTAGTGCTTTTGCTGTCATATTAATATTCCTTGTGAAATCACAACCTAAGATGTCGTAGGGTAGATTGTTCAGCAAACCTTCCGAGGGCTGCTTTTAAACTTGCTTTAGATGCTTCTGTTCTCGTATTGACAGCTGGCTGCTTTTACATTTTATTTTATCATCTTCATTTCCTACTTCAGAGGAAGACCTCGTAGGTTTTGTAACGATTAATCATTGCAATTATATATAATACATTTCTTCAATAATTGGTTCCCAGTTTCTAAAACTTCATTTTTTTGGAAGGCCTGGTTCATTTTATGAAGAAGTGAAACCATTTTGGAGAGTGAAGCACTGGTAAACACTTTAAACATACAAAAAGAAAAATCAAACTACTGTGAGCAAGACTACACGACTGTCACTCCAAGTAGAAGTGAGGATTTTTACTTGGTGCTGTTTGATTAAACTTGGTGGGCATTGCGCAACATTTGATAAATTGGACGTATATTAAATTATCATTTCTTTTCTGCTGAGGCAAGGTATCACGCCAACATTGATTTTACATAATTTAGAGCAGGTGAAAGGTTTTTTGACAAGATTATTTTTATTTGTCTTTTAATTCTTAAGACTGAAACTTTTGTGCAGAATAAGTGTTTTGAGTTACTGTGAAGCTTATGTTTGAGTTTTGTTCAGAAGGATTGCCCCCTCCAAAAGGTATTTGTAAGATGTCAGTGACCTATTTTCCCAACATTTATAGTAAAAGTTATTGCTTTGAATTTTATTCACCTTATTTTGTCATTCCAGACAGCTTTCTGGAATCTTAAAATGACTAATTTTTCCCATATGCATAATTCTTTATTTTAATCTTTACAGAACCTTTGAGAAGGTGTCGCTATACTGCCAGTACTTCTCTGATCTTATACCGGTGTCGTTTGTGTTAGGTTTTTATGTGTCCATTGTCGTGCAAAGGTGGTGGAACCAATATCAAACTCTTCCATGGCCAGATAGTTTGGCCCTATTTATTTCAACATCCATCCATGGGCAGGTATGTTTTCATTTCAGTTGATTCATTTATTTTTATTCATAGTTAAAATACAGGTTAATCTGTTCAAGTTTTTAAGTACTCAACATGTTGGACTACATTTCCTTTTAAGTGTTCGCACTTAGCAATCCTGTAAGATTAGCCTCGGAAATCCAACATTTTTATACATATTCCATGCGGATCCAGGACTAGATTATTGTAACTAGGCCGTCATATATGTAAATGCAAGATGTATAATGACGGTTTAAATGGTGTCGACATACCTGTATTGTTCAGCTCTTGCAGATACCTATGTGAAGATTTTTATGATTAATGTTTTACGCAAAATACCTTATATGTTAAGTGCACTGTTGATCGTAAAGAAATTAAATCGTGTAGAATATAGAGTATTTACCGGAAATTAGCTTAATTTGCACTCTTTCAAAATAACTTTTTCAAAATATGTATTTTTGACATTTACTATGACAAAGATGAATTAAAAGCATGATTTAATACGTTTTTGTCACGTTGGTCTTTTGACAATACATACTGTACTGTAATTTGAAGACATAGATGTTGACATGTAAGATTAACTTGGTAGTTTTTTGTTGAATAGGAAATGTCACATATACTGTGTTCTGAAAAGTCTGAGATGCTAAACTAGAGTGAGGTTTTGTTCTTTTGCTATCATGCAGCTCTTTGAAAGAAAATTCACATCTGGATGTGGTTTGAAAGGGACTGCACAAGCATATGTTTTTCATGGTCAACGATCAGATTTACAATATATTTCTTTATTATTAGGAGGTTGTCACTCGATCATATTAAATTTCGTTTAACCCCGCAATGATTCCCTGGATGTTTGCTGCTCTCATATTTTTGGTGAATTTACAAATAAAAATTTTTTATTTTTTAACTGCATTAAATGTATTTTAAATCATGATTAGAACATTTATTTTTAAGAATTTTAGATTAACAAATGTTAAAATTAAGTACTATCAAATAAACTTAATTCATTTCAATTGCTGATAGTAGACAGATATTCAGGAACACTGTATTTGAAGAAAAACACAGGTTTTGAGACTGCTGAAAAAGAAATGTAAAATTTTTTTCACCAAAGTCTCCTTTTTTATGGCGAACATAATATGCTAAATCACATTATACTGTAGAATCACTTTGGTGCCAACAGACACTGAAATATTCCTGATCTGCATTATAATGAATCTAATCAGGCTCTACCTCACTGCTGATTGCCTTTGCTGGAGGGTACACTGTAGCACACTTTTGCCCTTTTCCTTCTTTTTCCAAAAGGTGTGTCAGACAGGCTAACTATCAAGTAAAGATTGCCCATTAGATAATGAGGAAAACGTCTTCCTCTTTACTTCGTGTTAGGCTGGTTGTACTTTTTTTCATATTTCAAATTCATTGTTATTGTTTTTCTCCTATTGAAATGAAGATATGGGAAGGCTTGGTTTACCTTACATGGTGATACAGGCTACATATTGACTCATTTACAGCTAAGATTTATAGAGAATTGTATGGAGTCTTTATATTTGCTTTTTTGGTTAAAAGCTGATAGTTAATAACAAGAAATATGGTATATGATGGAAAGGGGTTCATTTGTGAAACTGGCAACTAGATTGCAAGGATGGAGTAAAAGTAGCAGCAAATACTGTAAGGAGTTTACTATTTTACACAATAATATATGCTGCTACTAGACCAAGATTTTATGATGTTGCTAACTCAAAAGCCACTTCTGGGGTTGATAACTGTGTATATAAAGGATAGATGTGTTGTTGATCTAATAATACTTACCTCTCTCTGCTCCTGTAGACTCCTTGTTTTCCATTTTAAGTACAGTTAATTTTAATTGAAGTGACTTAATTTTTGTATTAAAACTAAAAATGAATAAATGTAGAGTACTGTGAACTGACATCCTTTGGAAAATGCCTACATATCATTTATGGAAACTGATAGGAATTTATTTCATAACTTCTTGTGTCTGTGTCTGCATGCTTTCACCCTATAGAAGAACTGTTTGCACTGATGTGTGCATTATGGCTCATTAAATTTACTGTTCTCTTCATCTTTTTTGGATTTTACACTAGACTGTTTTATTTTAGAGCGTAGTTTTTATGATTTTGATCCCGAGTTTCAATGTGGCCCTGAAATGTTATGTGCATCACTCAAATAGTCAAGGACTTAAGACAGATTTTCTTGACCTTCACCATCATATTTCCAGGTATGACTTGATTTTCTATGTAAAATACTCTTGTTCCTAAATTGACACCTAGTTCTAGTAATATTAGGTGTGTATTCCCAATGGTGTGTAATATACATACATATATATATATATATATATATATATATATATATATATATATATATATATATATATATATATATATATATATATATATATATATATATAATATATATATATATATATATATATATATATATATATATATATATATATATATATATATATATATATATATATATATATATATATATATATATATATATATATTATACAGGCAGTCCCTAGTTATCAGCGAGGGTTCCGTTCTGAGGGTGTTATGATAACCGAAAATCTGCTAACTGAAAATCTGAAATTTTCGGGGCTTTTTCGGCAATTTTTGGGGCTTATCGGCACCAAAAAGCGCTGATTTTCGGTTATCGGTGCCTCTGTTAGGTATGTATCAGCGCCAATAAGCGGAAATTGGCGATTTTCAGTGCTGAAAATTGCCGATTTTCGTTGCTAGACAAGCCCCATAAAATTGGATCGCCATTAACCAAGCCCGCTGTTAACCGGGGACTGCCTATATATATATATATATAATATATATATATATATGTATGTATATGTATACTGTATATTATATTATTTTTTATATATATATATATATATATATATATACATATATATATATATATATATATATATATATATATATATATATATATATATATATATATATATATATATATATATATATATATATATATATATAGATATAATACAGGCAGTCCCTGGTTTTACGGCTTGAGGTTCGTTTTTATGTCAGCGTCGTAAACCAAAAATCGTTAAAAATCCTAAGAAAACCTTACTTTTAATGCTTTGGGTGTATTGAAAATGATGTCAACTGCATTTTTATTGAGTTTTTCATAAAAAAAAACCTCCAAATTTTTATTATTCTGCCATTTTGGAGCCTTATTTCTTCCATCGGATCGGCGTACGATGCTTCGTAACCCGAACGCAAGGCCGAACCGGGAAATAATTTCTGATAAATATATTTGAAAAGCCGCTGCAAACCTCGAACGCCGTAAGCCGGACCCGCCGATGAAACCGAGGACTGCCTGTTTATATATATATATATATATATATATATATATATATATATATATATATATATATATATATATATATATATATATACACACTGTGTAATATATATATATATATATATATATATATATATATATATATATATATATATATATATATATATATATATATATATATATATATATATATATATATATATATATATATATATATATATATATATATGCTTGTTGTGCCTTGATTTTATTTGATAAAATATATTTTGAGAGAGGGTCTTTTTCCAAACTATACTCATCTACGTTTGCACAACCCCTCTTGGTAACATAACAATTTATTATCATTCAAAAAGTAAAAATTGAGAGGCAGGTGACAGAAAAGAGAGAAAAACATGCAGAAATAGAAAGTGCAGTATCCAGTCGTACCAAATAATAATAAATAATTTCACCTTCATTTTGGCGCTGAATAATCCTGATGGGTTCCGGCGCTTGGTCTTCAAGGCCTAAATTTCATAATCAATCAATCAATAAATATATATTGGACAACTATGCCTTGCTGAAATTGGCTATCTTAATCAAGTAAAGAACATATTTAAAGTCTCCAGACTTAGTAGTGGTAACATCAGAGCCTGGGGGGAAGACTGGTGTTTGTAACCTGTGGGATTACAACCCCACAAAGGAAGATCATCGGTTCTATAACATGTGGTCCGTAATTGTTACTACATTATAACATTGTACAATGCCTGACTCCCTGGAAAAGAGGTTGGAGGTCGAGATTCTCCTTGAGAATGTCCTGAAACAGGAATGTGAAGGTGAAGGCATGTTTTTTCATCCTAAAACACAAAACTGTACAATGTGCACACAGTACTGTATGTACAGAATAGGCACGCAAAACAAAATTTGAACGTACAGGTGGCAAAGGGGAGTGCTCTGAACACAATTTTAATTTGCGATCCCGTTTGTTTTTATCTCTTAATGTTTGTAAGTTGAATGTTCATAATTAGGGTGGTGCCTGTATTGTGCGTAGTTCCCATGACCCTATTTGGAAATTTTTTTATACAGATGTATCAAAACAGTTGTAAAATAAAAAAGAATAGGAATGCCTGTCATATTACAATATTATTTAATGAAATTTTTTTAGAGAAAGTCTTTTTACAAAATAAAAAATAGCACAGCATGAGGTTCAAACTTGTTCATGTCTCAATACCTCATAGCATCCTTAATATTTTAATTGACTTATCATAAAGACTAGGATACAATGTACAGTGTGTTGCCTAAATGCCAGAATGCCAGGATTTGATTCTTTACTTTTCCTGCACTTTGCACCAATGGATTAGTTCTCTCTGAAAAGTTTGAAGTCGGATAATTTTGTAACTTACTGTACTAGCTACCGTAACCATCCATATATTTAGGGGATGGATCATACCGTATATACTGTAACAATAGTTTAAAGTTAACCATCATCTGCAGCAAGAAACATCCAGTGAATTTTGAGATTTGATTCTCTGACAATAGTTTTAAGTTGTCTTGTGTTTTGTACACTGATAAAGAATGTGACTATATTACAGTGCTTGTTACAGTTGGCCCCTTTGATTCTATATCTTGTATGTATTCGTATGTTCTGCAGTATTGCGTTCCATTATTAGTTGTATAACATAGTTTTATGTAACTGTAAAGGTTCTTGAACTAGCTCTTAGAATTTAGTAATTATGGAGGGTCCCTTCCAAAGGTAGTTTAATCTTTGTTAAATAAGAATTGAGTATTTATAGATTATTCTGTTCTCATGCAAATCCTTATTGTACTTAAGCATTTACTGCTGGTCCATGCTGATGGTATATATCTGAATTGATATAACTGCAAGGTTCAAGAGTGGTTAGCTAATGAAGGTAGTGCAGGATAAATGGATTCAGTTAAAACCCTTTGTTAACCTGGATATGCTGCCTCTCTCATTCTTGGCTCCTTTCAGAATTATGTAATTGTACATCACCCTTGAGAAAATTACATGCATTTTTACCTTTTTCTTTCATACCATATAAATATTGGTGTTTCTTTTCTTTTATGATGTACTTATTAAAAGATAAAATATTCATTGAACAATATTTCCTGTATCCTGTCCCTTATGCAGTAGATGGTACAAAATACTGTACTTTATTGGTATGATTCAGTTATCCTTTGCTTTTGACTCTGGGATTAGTTTACGTACATATCGTACAAGAAATTTCAGGTGTTATTTTAATTTCTTTCCTTTATATAACAAGCTGATTTCTCTGAAAACAGAGGATTGACATACACTCATTGTGAACTCCATGGCAGTTGAAAGTGTTGGTAATGGAGGAATCATATAAAAGCTGCAGAAGTCAAAATAGATGAGTTAGGCTCAAAGATGTCATGGTAACCCAGTTGGATTTGTCTGTATGGTGGTCCTAAGTTCAAGTCCTGTTCATCTTAGATTGGTATCTTAGATTTCACTGACAAAACACAACCTGACTGTCCCTGTGAGAGGGGAATGGGGCTTAGGGGGAGCCCATAAGTCGACCTGGTGAGTCATCAGTAACCACTGCATGATTCAGTCTGTTCACCAGCATAAATTGAAAGGGGATTTAGGTGCCTGCTGATCATATGTGTACATGTTCAGCCTCTAGTACGTTATGAGCTAGTGTAGGCCTGTCCCTTGCCACAGTTACTCATGGGTGACCTATAAACCTGTAAATGTTTTTGATACTTTGATGTTGGTGACATACACCAGTTCCAATACTGGGGTACTTTTCTTATGAATTCCTTTTGTCATTTCAAGTTGAGGTTAGGATTTTTCCTCATTTCACCATTTCACAGTTTTCATTCCAGTAGCTGTAGTTAGACAGATCCTGTGTATAGGACCTTTTGGAGGCAATGGTTTCATGGTTTTTCAGTTGTCAGAGTGGTGTTTTGGATCAGTGACTATAGCTGGAGTCACTTTCACCAGTCAGCTATTTTAAACATTTACAGTATAATTACATGAACTGATGTTATTGCCATTTGATAATTTAAACAAACAGTGAAGCACCAGATTACTCATTAGAGTGGGAGTATTGTGATTATAATTTTAACTAATGTTATCTCAATAACTTTTTCTTTGGTTAACTGTAGTACCTGTGCTTGCATTTGTGACTGCTGGATTATATCGGGTTCTTCATTTAGTTGTCTTGCTCTCATTAATGATTGCTGGACTAGTATGTGCAACTGAGGAATGCCAGAGCTTTCTTACCATGGCCTTTCACAGTTCTCTTGCTTGAGGTTAATACTCTTAAGCATTCCTTCCCTTATTTTATTTTTCACTTTCACTTATTTATTCATACAATTATTAAGTATGATAACATATATTTAGCTTTATTATTACCATACATAACATATTGTACTCTGTAGTAATAATTATATATATTCATTTATATCTGTACTCCTTTTTTCATTGCCATTTTCCTTTCACTTGTGAGTATTCTGTCCCTTGGAATCTTGCAATGCAAGTTTATGGACCCATGACATATTCAGTAAGAACCTTATTCAGGGGCCAGGTAATGGGAAACCATGCAGGAGCTGATCTTTGCAGTATAAAAGACTGGAGAATGAAATTAACAATTTCTATATTAGAGTAAATTCCAAAACCATTGCTGAAATAGCAAGGTGCTTGACCTCAGAAGATAATGAAATGTGAAACTGTTTTCATTGATTTCAACTGGGCTCTCAGTGTGGAGGTAATCTAACCGCTTTTCCATACAGACTGGTATGTTGGATAGATGAAGTCCTTAGTATTTGCACTAGGTGCCTAGCAATGTTAGGCAAATAATCTTCACGGTATACTAGATTTAAAATTACATGTGAAGGTCACGGCTCAGAAAGGAGGATGCGTAGACGACTTCCCCTCCTTCTGTCTAGGATAGAATAACGGACGGCAATGGAATTTATTCTTTCTCCTGTTGTTGAAGAAATAAGGAACCAATGACTGTTTGGCTATTTCAGTGCTACTAGGCAAGCGGTTCCGTTTAGAGCTAGTAGATTGTTCAAAGCGCTTTTGAAATTGGGACAATGAGGGGAAAAAGGTATATCATCCTCCATTTGTTCCAGTCTTGTAGGAATGCATCTCTTGCTATTGCTTGAATGCTCAGAGACATACATTGGAAGTTGATGGTTCTCGCATGTGGTAAACCAGTCCACTTTCGGATTGTGGAAACATGTTAGTAATTTCTGACTTGAGAGGAGCTCAGCATGAGCCTAGCCTCTTGATAAAAGACATTGAAGAGGTGGAAGTTTACTGTAATACTATTGTCAGATGATTTGTAAAAAGGCTGATTCCTTATATGATTCATTCTGTTGCATCACTCCTTAAGTTACTGCACTAGCCTAATTTTTCTTTACTGTCAAAAGAATTACGTACTTAATTTGGTACGAGAGAGAGAGCTCTTCAGCTCTGTGAAATATGGGGTAAATGAAGATGTTCTTTCAAGCTCATCTTTGGTTGATGCTTCTTTCAAGCTCATCTTTGGTTGATGCTTTAGATATTGATCATGCACAATGCTGCCCCACTGAATGGGAGAATTAGCTGCATAACTATATCTCATTATCTTATTAGGGGCATGTCTTGCTACAGGCTTATGCCTTTTAGTTGTTGCACTTGCAATACAAGCTTATTTCAAGCACAACTTAGTTTTGAGCCTGGTAATGTGAGTTCCTCTACCATTGAGGGATGACCTCATAGATATCTTGTTCTCTTGTACCTTTGTGCTGTGACAGTATTTAAAAGTTTCCTTAGTTACAATATAAGGTATAGGAGTTCATGGGGATGCAAGAACTTTACATATCAAATTACTTTACAAGCAAGTGACAGAGTTCTGCCGATTCATTTTCTACCAAAAACTCCTTTTGAACTCATCTTTTCCCCTAGAATCAAATGTTGTGGACGTGTTCTCATTTTTTGTATATGGCTTCTCATTTATAGCATAAAGTATTGTAGTGTTTAAAAGTTATTTATTGTTTTTGAGTTCAAACTGCAGGTTGATGTTTTGTGAAGTTTAAATTAGGCAAATAGACCAGGTATTTGGAATGATCTCAGATCTAGGCCTGCCACTTGAAATTGTTGCTAATAACCTCAGCTGTAACTTTTATGGTATGGTTAAAATAAATGGACCTGGCAGTTAATGACTTTAGTAAAATAACGCTTTGCTTGATAAGAAACAGTTTTAAGGAATTTAGATCTTTTTCTCAAATTTTATGACTTGGTTGCTCGCTTGTTTGTAAATTAAAATACATAATGTGTCAGATTGGTATTAGTGAAGAAAACTATAATGTAGTTTTTGCATGAATGAGAAATGATCGAAATTTTCTTTTTTCAGGGAGCTAATTCATATATGGTAAATAGTAGAGTTTAGAGAAATATAATTTTTAAGATCCATTGCATGGCATGGCATAGAGCAATATTCATCTTCGAGCATCAGAATTTTCATGATACAGTCCTGTATTGCACTATGTCATTTTAGTCTATTTTTTTTACTTGAATGTTGTGGAGTATTCTTTAAAACAGAACTGTTTTGCAGTTCCCACATACTATAAAATACTACACAATTTTTTATGACTATAATCACTGTTTACTTTGTATATATTAAATCCTTTCACTAAAATCAGTAAAACTTGTCATCAAAATATGTTGTGCTGAAAATTGCTAAGGAGTCTTGTAAAACCTTATTCATTTGTGGAATGATCACCTTACACCTTCCTCGTGGTTTGCCAGGGAATTTTCATGGGTAGTTTTAATGAGCTGGTATAATTTTATTCATGGATGAGAGAGGTACCCTTGGTCATGCAGTATGATATTTTATAGGTGTACTTATCCAGAAATTAATAGCTGCATTTAGTTTAATTGTGATAAAAGAAAGTACTAAGTGAACAGTGAAAATATTTGCTGATTGAGAAATTAAAAGTTGTTCTTGGTCATTGAAATGTTAGCTTGCAACTTTTGTTGCGGTTTTTAAAAGATTATTTTTAGTCCCAGAGTTGGACCTTTTATAGCTGCTGTTTTTATCATCATCAAGTCACTGTGGTCATCACTATCAGCATCATGATCATCATCATCATCATAGCCAACCATAAGCATTATTAAAAATAAAAACTGTTGATGGTTTAATAAGAAAAATGTTTATAAAAGGACTGCAGTTATTTGGAGATTGTTGAAAACTGCATGGCAGGTAACATTGCTTCAGGTAAAATGGTTCATGTTATGCACATGCGTGTTGTTCCAGTGTTAGAATGGCTGTGTTTTCTGATTTGTGGCACTATTATTGGGACATTTAATTAAGATTACAGTAGAATGTGCCAGGAGGATAGAGGAGGTATATTAACATTTAACATTACAATTGCACATCCTTTATAGGTTTTGAAAGTCATATTATTATAGTTATTGTTGCTTTTAAAGGAAGACTAGGAAAATGAGGTCCCCAAAAACACTGAATAAAGGTTTAGTTTATCCTAGTTGGATAGCTGAAAAAATATAAAATAATGAATAGATAGCTTTGCATATTCCAGAAAAATTTATTTACGCACATTATATCAGCATACTAAGACAATAATGGTTACTACATTTTTGTTAGTAGGTATACTGTACATGTAGATGGTTGAGAGACTTTTAAAGCACCTAAAAACAAAAATTTTTGAGTTAAAGTGAGATGAAACAGAAGGTTTTATTTCAGATATTTTATATTGTGTCTGAAGAAGAGCAAACCCATCTGTATAATTTTGCATATAAGTTAGTAGCTTTATCCTTTGTTAGACTACTGTAAGGATTTTTGAAATACACATACAGAAAATGAAAAGGGATTTTGGGGGAGGTGGAGGCAGTGGAGGGGCTTGTGATGTAGGTAAAATCTGTAGATGTAAAGCAAGCTTCAAGTAAAATGAAGAATGGCAAAGCACTGCTGTAGTCCCACCATAGGTTCAGATTGAAATGTTGAAGGTACTTGGTGTAGAGGGGTAAGAATTTAGTTTTTAAGGTGTTTTAGGCTTTTCTGCAATATAAGTTTATTACGATAAAATACAGTGCTGCTTCATGGAGGTCATGGAGGTATTTGCCTAATGCTGGAGTTGAATATGAAAGCAATGTACCTAATTATTTATTCTATTAAAATCTTGGCAGCCTTAACAGAATTGTGTAGTGGTCAGATATTTTAAAAACATACCTGGGAATTAGAATTTTTCAGATTGGTTTGTATTTAGCTAAATAGTTGGTGCCATTGGTAAAATCAAAGAATATACATATAAGAGGCTCTTCTGAACCTGTTGTTTATAGTTTTCAAAATGTAAGTACAGTAGTATAAAAACATTTATATTAATAGTATTTTCAGTGTTTGTAATAGCTCATACTAAATGAATACTTGAAATTGAATGAATATAGAGTATTTTGCAGGGAAAGGAGTTTGCAGGCTGCATACACATTAATTTCAAACATACAAAAAGACTTTACCTAAAATTAGGGACCATAATGCTGTCTAGCAGATTTGACTGAAGTTGTTGCCCGACTTGGCAGGAAGTTGTAGAATGAAGACAGCACTGATATGTGGTAAAATGTAAGTTGAGGTACTCAAAGATATAGGTAGTCATATTAAAATTTGATATTTAATGTGAGGAGAAACCCTTCAAAATGACCATCATTTCGTAATAAAGTAGTTAAATGTGCAGAGTAACTGATGAGCTGGCAGAGTTTTTCTTTTTCAGGGATGACACTCAAAAAATAGGTCTGTTTCATCTATACTGTAAGTCTGGCAGGAATTCAGTCCATGCTTGAGTATGAGTTCTAAGAACATCTCTCTGATGTTCAGGAGCTTCAGCATCATTAGACTGGAATTTTCAATTAACCTACAACTTGATTCCTTGATAAGTTTGAGATTTTTCAGCCTCCCATCTAGAAAGGCACATGGGTCTTTAATCCTTATTTTCTGAAACATCTTTAGCTTCCTTTTGATGAGTGGTCTCGAGATAGACTTCCATGCAACGTTTTGTCCAGTAAGCCACTTGGATTGCACTTGGTTCAGCTTGGCTAGCTTAGGTTTTTATTGCTTCCATGAAGGTTGAAGCTGAAATTAGTGAGCTGCGAATTTAAATTTTACCCTCTTCTGTTTACTTATAGAACCTCCACCTTTTTTTCTTTTTTAATGGTCTCTTTAGAGTTGGCAGTATCTTTCAGGGCTTATCTTCACTCACTTAGAATGTTTTATAAGCCATTTTGGTAAACAGTGAGAGTGCAATTTTCACAGCATATATGGCTGAAGTTTCTTGACAGTTCAGAACTGCCTTGTCACAACTTGAAGATTGGTATTGCTGCATCTTCCACTAAGCAGTATCAGAATAAGAGATAAATTTCCTCTTACTCTGAGCAGTTCTTGAGGATTAGCAGCATAGCCTCCTGTGACTTGTGTGATGCCAAAGATTTGCAAGTTGGCTTACCTGTGAGTGAAAAATATGTGTAAAAACTGTTGGAGTTTTGAACATTATTGAGAAAAATTCTGGAGACTCAGGGAGAGGCCATGGATCTCTTGTCACTATGAAGCAGTGTTGCCAAGGCACAGGTGTTGTATATAATCAAGAAGAGATATTGATACTCCTGACAAACGCAGTCTTATCTAAGTAATGTGCAGCATTAAGAAATGTTGAAATTAATTGAAATTCATGGAAATGGTGAAAATTTACTAATGAGATTGTATCAGTGGATAAGAAAGAAGTATAAAGAGAGTAGTTCTTTGAGGCTGATAGACAGTACTGTACTGGCTTTTCCTTGGCTGGGGTGTTTAATGCTGAGAGAGAGAGAGAGAGAGAGAGAGGGGGGGCTGTCTTTAAAGGAAATGTAGACTGACATCTTTGTGAGGGAAGGAAAAAAATCTGTTCTTCTATAAGTCAGGTTCGTAATAAAGCCTTGGAGGATCATCATTGATTATGATTCTTAAATTCCCAAAAGTAAGAACAGAAATATTTAACTGCTGTATTTGTTTCGATTGTAAAAGGAATGATAAAGTTCAGAAGTTTCTTGAAGGTTTAGTTTTGTCTCCCATTTTGACCTCCCTGTTATAAGCATCTCTGTGGTCAAGAAATCACTCTTTACTTCTAAATAAGACCACATTCATATACTGTACCCTCTTTCAACAGGATAAAACAGTTCACGGAATAGATCCTGATATGAGCATAATGACTATTAAAAGCAGTATATTGTGGACTTGAGATTTAGCAGACCAAAAATGAAATACCATGAATTTTAGGTTATGTTTTGTATTCTGCACATCATAAATATCTGTAGGGTTATCTAAAACAAGACAGGATGGTTGTCAGGTAATTCAAATTTTATAGAAGTTAGCAGACCTTTGTAAAAGGGATGAATTTGGAGATTCCGAAAATCACTTATGGCCTATGATTCGACTATATTAGACTTCTTGAGGGATGTCAATACACAGTATGAGATTACAGTCAGGATTCTTGTGTACGTGTGCTCCTTGAATGTGGCACAATACGCTGCTAAACTTATTAATGTGCTGTTGGCCTAAGATATGTTGAATCTGTGTTAAATAATGTATTAGTAACATAAGAGACAGCATGAGATTGATATTTTGTGAACTAAACCCTCCACAGGAACTCTGTCACTACTTTTGGAGATGTAACACCCCGTAACTTCCAGAGACTGAGTCCATGGTATCTACACATTAAATGTTGCATTAAGTCCTATGCTATTTCTGTTCTCAGTACATCCCCAGAACCTTCCTCACTAAGCATTCTTGTTTTATCACAAACTTTCCCATTGACTTTAATATTAAATGATTCATCTTTATTATCTCTCTGTTAATATAATTGGATTAGATGTTTAATTTGCACAAGAGCATGATTATCACTCATTTCCATTATCATCGCCATTCATTGTATATCATAAACGTCATTATCAAAAAAGAGAGTACAAAAGTGGACTGTCTTGACAATTTCATTCTTTATTATAGAGGATGACAACAGTGCAATTAGATAAGGAATTGATGGCTAGTATTCATTTTATATATACATTTTTGGAATCATGTCATGTCATCAAGTTTAGCTTTGATTAAGTCATGTAACATATTTCAAGGTTTGATCAGTTATTAATTTAGTCTTAGGTTTTTGAGGAATTACTTTTATCTCATCTGCTGCTTTCAGTTTTTTGTGCTTGCCTTTGTTTCTTTTTTTATTTATTTATTTTTTTTTTGTCCAGCAAGTTTTTCTGCTTGTAAATACAGAAATGCTATACAATGGTCCGGAGAATTGTTTTTTCTTGAGATGGGATATGAAATACCTGTGACAGAGAGAGGACAGGGTGGTATTCAATCATTCTTTTATGCTGTAGGCCCTTTTAAGTCATCTTATTATTTAGTGATCCTACATTGATGCAAGTGCTTATTTGTTGGGATTATATAGAATACTGTACTGTACTGTATGTACTGTATTGATGCCAATTTCTTTAGTAAACTGATGGTAACCATTGGTACAGAAACAAATTTCTGTGGTTATTTATATGATATATTAAAATTCAACTTTCTATATGAATTGTTTCATGACTATTTATGTTCTTTCATTTACTTTTCCCATGGACTTTACCACTCATGTCTCAACAGATATAATAAACCATTGCATTTTGCCTTGAATTTGACATTTCTTCAGCTGCCTCTGATTAAAGGATTTCATAAAGTTTTTCTAATTTTTAAATACTACGGTATATATGAAAATCATTAGCTTTTTTGTCATGGCAAAAATTCATTTTGATAGTTTGTTTGTCATCCTTTTTGGATGTATTCTACCCCTCCTAAATTAAATACAGTATTTGTATTTGTTTACAACTGGTGCCATTACATTGAAATTCTAGGGTCAACAAGAGCTGTTTGCATTTGGTTTTGATTGCATAATTATCTTTGCACAATGATGTTCTCAAATATGGGTTACACAGTGTATGAAAGCTTTAAATGTGAATCACAGAAGCACTCCTTGTGAATTTGATGTCATTTGGCACCAGAAAAGTTGTTCACCTACAGGGCAAAGGAGAGGCTCCTGTGTAGGTGGTTTTTGTTAAAGGCATTTGTATAATGATAAGCTTATAGCACCACGTACTAGGACACACTTGAAACAAGTGGCCTGAGTTGTTTTAATGATAAAAGTTGAAAGGCTGTCGTGCTAGCAAGATGCTTAAAACCACAAGCAACACTCTAGAGGGTTTTTTATAATTTTTTCGCTTTTAAGTATAAAAGATTGCATTTTTGTGAGTAATAATTGTGGTTTTAATGTCTCCATTACTTTCAACTTTTTTCTTTGCTTTAGACCTTGGATGGCTTAATTTTATGACAAATTGTGAAATTCATGTACAGTATGCTAAAAATTTGTATCACTCCTACTTCAGGACTGTATCCCTGTATTGCATTTATAAATGCATTCTTAAGAATTTAGGGTGAAAAGGCTTTACTTTTCACTTTGGAATAAGAGAGTCAAAAAGAAACTTATTTAAAGAAGTATACTGTAGGCATTATGGCAACTAACTATTGGTATGTGTAGTATTTTAGCTACAATATATTTTACATTCTGGAGATCTTAGCAGCATCTAAGTATTAGCCAAAAAGGCATTAATTTTTAGTCCAAAAAGGCACCCAGAAATATTTCATGCTGTTTACTGCTATTCTGCAAATAGGTTAAAAAAAGTGAGATTGATGAGTTGTAAAAATAAAGGCCAATCTTAATTCATTTAATTAATGAAATCATGTTCAAGTTCAAGCAGGGTTTTGGTTGACCAAAGTTAATACTGTATTCATTGCTCATGAATTAGAAATATTTCTTGAAGGCTATACAGTCTTGCAGTGATTCTTGTACTAGCAAAATAAGTGTTTTGTATTGTAAATAAAACTAGATGCTCACATTATTCTTACATGTTGTTAGTAAAATCCATTCCTTGATATGTGTAAGATGCACAGTTTTGATTAAAAACATGATGGCATTCTTATGAAATAACTGTACTTTGGGTTTGTTAATTTAGCACAGTATTTGTGAAAATTTTTTTACTATTTTTGTGATCTTGTATTATAATTATGGTCATTATTCCTGGATTTTTTTAATTCAAGGAAATGTTGAGCACACTTTCAACTATTCTTGTTATTGAAGTCACGATAAATTGTAGACATTGCTGCTGATTCACAACAATGGATTTGAACTTATTAGCCTGGCATCTTTAGATATAGGGGTGCTTTGGGGTAAAAAGATCATAAATCTTTTGAGTTTGCATCCTAACCCACTTAACTGTTGTGAACGTCACTCTCTCAAGTGAAAGAATGGCTGCAAAACCTCTGGGGACAGTTATTTTAAGTAACAGTAGCACTTCTGTGATAAGTGAAATGTAAACAATAGGTGCAATAATACAAAAAGATGGGAACTGGATTACAGTATTCCTTGAAAGGAAATTTTGTAGAGAGAGTATGGTACTTTGTAGGACAAAGGAAATACCACTCAAGCCAGACCATCCATAAGCAAACAGTTTTTCTGGTCAAAAATTAAACCTCAAGACAGTGTCACTATCTTCACAACTCGAAGGAAGCCAAGATTGTTAAATTTTGTTATTGGGCTTCCCTTTCTTGGACGTGACCCTGTAGCTACATATATTTCCCTTTATGGAGATCTAAACAGTCGGATATAATAGTCATCAACTAATATGTTGTCACTTCAACAAATTCCTATTGTGAAGGGGCTTCACATTAGAATCTGTCATCTTTTGAGGACCAAGAAGAAATTTAAGTCACTTCATGAGTGAGTGCTCTGAGAATGTTAATTTTTATTTGCTTTAAGTCCTTCTCTAGTAGGTAGCACAGTAGAAGGGCAATGCCACTTTTAGTCTAGTGGAAACTTCATTGAGGTTCAGGCCAGGTTGACATCAAGTTAAGTAAACTTTGCCACTCCAGGAGATCCAAACCTTATCAAGATCTAACACTGATAGTTTATTTCTTATTCCATTCCTTACCCCTAGTAAGGTGTTAGAGAATCCATATATTTCATGCATTTATCCATGTGTGCATTTAAACTGAAGAGTGAAGAGTCTGTGGTAAATATTCTGTATAATGAGGAGTTTTCCAATTATTTATTTTCCTATTATTGTTGTGTATCCATAATATGGCTTAAATGTTAAAAATGTTACCAAGGGGAGGTGAATCATTTCTCATCTGTGAATTTGTATTTAGCATGCAAGTTAACCGTATGAGGCATCATAGAAACTAGAATTATTAAAAGTTCATGCTCCCCCAGAGGTACATTAATTTTATAAATCTACTGTATTTTCTGGTGTGTAATGAGGATCTTGTTTAGGAGGTAGATATACGACTTGTGTGATTTATTATTGATAAGTTCTTATGTATAGCCAGACAAGTAAATATAGCTTTGGATTCTTACAGTGAGTTCAGAATGACGAGAGATATTTTATAAAAGATAAATTTCTGAGATGTATGGGCGTCATTTTGAGTTTTATTAGTCTTAACATCAAGGTACAGTAGTTTCCTAATTTTTCATTTGGCACATCTCACCATTTTTCATTATGCCTATCATTTGGAAAATAGGGGACTTTAGGTTACCTGTATCACCGGATGACTTTGCTGTTCCCTATTCTGCTTTACTTGGAAATTTAACACTTCATTGGTTTTTATGCCCCCTCCATGTTATTTTGCATTTTATAATTGGCTGGGTATTCATGTAATAAAAATTGTTTCTTCATGGATAAAGTATATGAAGATACACACAAATATGTAATGAATAAGTTTTGTTGCAATTTATATGGTAATTTTGCAGTTCAAAGTTTGTGCAGAATAATCTGTCAAAATTACACAGAGCACAGACTATATTGTAATTGCTGATGTTTCAGAGATTTCTGAAAACTAATGGATGGGAGAGAAAATTCACAGTATTATATGTCGTCATGGATAATCTAGCATTCACTTTTTGCATACTACTATTTATTTTAACATCCCATCATTAGCAGACCATTAAAGTGATAAAGTACTTAAAAACTAAGAAATAAACATTAAAGATTAAATGATTCTGAAGTTTTTTATGACTAATGATAACATGGGAGGTAATAGTTGTTGTTTCATTCTATTGGATAAAGTACTGTTCACACTCTTTAATTGGCTAGAACTGGGATGCTTAGTGTAAGCTTACCCTTACAATTGAAAGTTAAATGGGGGGAAAAAAATTGTCATTTTGCACTGATCCAGCACAAATATGGTAATACAGTACTACCCACCCTAAAGTTTATGTAGTTTTGAGTCCTTTTACCATAGAATTTAAAATATGAATAAACAGGGTTATTGCAGGATCACCGATCTCGATTGATGAGGAGAACAGTAATGCGGTATGTAAACCTTGCTGAGGTCATGACACTTATCATGATAAGTCCCACCGTGAAGAAGAGGTTCCCTACCCTCGATCATATTGTGGAATCAGGTAATTTTTTTGTACTGGTTCCCTGCTGATGTAATGTTTTTGGAGCTTTAGGTTATCACGCCATATAGTTTGTTGAAGTGGGTAGATGTGGTGTGTTGATAGCAAGTCTCCTTTTCATGCCGTAGTTTTAGCTAGAGTATTTTGAGCAGCTTTTTTTTTTTTTAATGAACTTTCCCAAAATTATCACTTTTGATTAATCCCAGATTATCAGTTGCTTAATTTGGTGAGGCTACTTATGGAGCTCTTGCTGTACGTTACGTGTTATTTCAGGTTCCCTTTTTTTCATTTTCATCACTCAAATGCATAGTATACATTTTCACAAATGTGGTGTAGTTTTTCACAGATGTGGTTACATACATTATTAGAAAACTCTATTGATTTCTGTAGAAAATAGTTACAAAGAATGGTAGATGAGAGAGTTTAGTGTTGTGATATGAAAAATTAAGAGAGAAGACAATTAATTAAGGCTGTACCCAAAGATGATTCAAGTTAACAATATTGAGTTTTTACCACTAGGCTTTTTGCTGAAAAATTTTGGGGGTATTGAGCATTTCATGAAATCTTGAGTGTAAGGCTGGAAACATGTTAGAAATGGAAATTAAAAAAGGATTCAAATATCATCTGTGTTAATCCTTGTGTCATGGTCTTGTCATTTCTGTCACATTCAGGTTTTCATTTCTCATTTTCTTGATTTTATACTATCTGGTCTCCATGAGTTTTTGTGGACATTGCAGTCTTTCAGTCTTTAAATGTGGACATCATTTTAATGGGTGTACAGTACAGTATATCTTATCATTATTTCTACAAATGTGACCAGTATTTCAAGTTGATTGAAAATGCTGTATGTGGTTATTGTTATTGTTTGAATTGTAATTACAGCATTACTGGCAAATTATATCAGTAGCTTAATAGTTTACTCATACATTTATGTTTAGCTATGGTTTTGAGTGTCATCATGATGCTTATCCCTTTGGAATTTCCCAGCTTTTCTGGTTTCTTCATTTTGGTTTCATAGTTATGCATTTTGATATGCCTTTCGGTTGCTGCCATTTTTCCATTAAGCAAGTAGCTGTAAACACTGTGGTTGTGGTCAGTTAACTGTAATATCCATTAGTCTGGATGGAAATATTTCATGAATCCAAACAAGGTTGATTCCTTCAAAAAAGGTGATGAGAGAAAATTTGTTTTTACTCAAAGATTTACAAGACAGTGAGGCTAATAATGGAGGAATATGTGCAATTTATTTCTAAAAAAAATGAACATTTATAAAAAAAACAAAGGTAAAACTTAGTTTTCAACATTTAGGGGAATTTGTGCACACTTAAATTGGTTATATATTTATATTGCCCCAAAATTGAGGTACATTGAGTGCTGTGATATGATTTTTTTCCTTGCAGTGTTCATGTTAAGACAGTTTGAATGTTGTGTGGCTAATTTTACTGTGATTGTACCTTTAAATTTGTTGTCAACAGTGAGGTGTGCAATTCAGAAGCTACAGTAACTACTGTGCAAAATTAGCAGTAGTTACTGCTTGATAGCCATTCTTTTACTACAGTTAAAATCCACTTCATATGATCATTAGGTGGGAGCAGTATGAAAATATTTTTATTTGGATACATTAAAATTGTATTCAGTTTCGTAAATATTTACATAAATGAAAATGTTTTTTTATTAGAAAACAAAGGGGTGGTGTGTTGATTTGTTTCCTCTCATCTTTGTTATGTATGGTATTATCAAGATGGTTGTTGGTACCTAAGTGTGTTGCAAGACCATAGGGCCTTGTGTATAGTGTAATTGGTATGCCAAACGTGGAGATAATAAATTTATTTTAATACTAGTGAAACAGGTGTAAAAGAATTTAACCTATGAGGATCATACAGTCTTATTGTTGAATGGAATCGTACTGTGTCCTCAGTTCATAATACACATACAGTAGTTTGTGCTCAACAGTCAAACTTATTGAGATTATGTCTAAGCCTGGTACTGGACTTGGAGTTCATGACATAAGAGGTGGCATAATTTTTGTCTGTGAGATAATTAAGCACTGGCTGAATTTCATGTCTATCCATTACCATAGACCCTGTCAAGAAAGTTTCAAGATACACTTTGGTGGTGTCCTTGAGGCAAAGGTTAACATGTTTCACACTTTGGCAGTGGTCTTGAGGCAAAAGTTAATATGTTTCCAAGAAGTTGCCCCAGTCATTGTTATTCTAAAGCCCAGCTGAATTGAAGCCAGCATTGTAAGTGGTTTCATTTGGTGGACATTGACATTCTCAGGCATATTCACGTTTGTCACTGACTTGACATATTTTATTGATGACCTATCATCAGGTGTTCTTGTAAACACGTGTGGTTGAAGAAGGAACTTGGACACTGAATAACAGGTTTCCATTCTTCTTAAGTGCACCACCTACGTTGATCATAGGGAGAAGCATGTTGGTTAACCCTCAGGTGTCATGTGGTGTAGACACTGCCACTTCCACCCCATTGTTCTGGTTTTGGGTGGTAAATAAGTTTTCATAATCACTCTGGCCTCATGGCTGCTTTCCTGAAAGCTTATCTGTGGAAAATCTCTAAGAACACATAGGGAAAATTGGTACTTTTTTAAATGCTACATAAAATGTAATGAGTATAGTTTTTGTTATTTGAGCTGCTCCAGTTTATGGTTGCATTTTTATTTGTCGTATGTTTTATATATTATATATATATATATATATATATATATATATATATATATATATATATATATATATATATATATATATATATATGGTATATATAAATTTTAAAATTGATTTTATAATAAAGATATGAGAAATATAATTAAGAAGTAAAAAATATCTTGAAAACCACATAGACCTGACATGTTTTAAGATTGTGAAAAGTAGATGAACTTTTATTATTGTTTTTTTCTGACATTAAGACACGATAAGGAAGTACACTGTATGTACTTCATGACACCACAACTTTCCCCTTATATCTTCCTTCATGAAATCATGGAGGAAGATGAAAGTCATTAGAGATCAGGTTTATTGAATGTCACTTAATGTGTAAAAATCACAAAGAGACATAAGACAACCCCTTGATGCATAAACTCTCAGGAAAGTTAATTTGTATCCCTTATTGTATAAGCCAAACAAAGAATAAATATACTGTGAGTACATATACTGAATTTTGGAGAGGTGTCAATGCATTAGTTGTCACCAAAGGATAAGTAGTATTGAATGGTGAGGTATCCTTTTTATGTCATTAATAAGTTCTGTTCATGAGTTGCTCAACTTGTTGACTGCTTAATTAGAGCAGTCACTTGTAATGGTTTGCAAATCAAGTCTACATGAAGCATTGCAGGATAACTTCCAGTGTGGCTATTTTATTAGTTTGTGAAGGAATCTGTGAGGGAGTGACTGAAAGAATGTCACCTTAATCCATCCTTGGGACTATCTAGACTATTTACTGCATATTGCCACTCCTGGTAAATTGCTTTAAGAAACCACAATTATCTGTCAGATCTTGCAAGGTCAAGTTGCAATTGTTTCCTCACAATACTGTCAATCATATATTTGGCTAATATTCATGTCCCTAATGCTCACAGGTTCAAAGTCATTTTATTGTCCAACAGAAGAAGGTAGTCTCACCATGTATGGACAGTCTGGATCCTTGCATATGTCTCAATCACATTGGAAGCTGGCTATTCCAGTGCTTATTGCCAATCATTTCCTATTTCTCCTCATGTAATTGTCATTTATATCTGGCCTCTTTTATTTCAGTGCTCAGCAAGTGATGAAAGAGTGAATTTTTCTTTTAGCAGATACTGATCATTCACCATTATCTTCGTGGATCACTGGGATTAATTAGCTTTGTAATCATCCTTAGAATTTAACTCTTTTGCAGTGTTTTGTTTCATTTCATTCAGTACTTTTGATACTTTGTGCATGAAGGCTAAGGTTTGTATCCTAGGAAAAATACAAATTACTTTAGAAATTAGTATTTTTTCTTATGGTTTGGTACAAAATTTAGGGGATTCTGTGGGCTTATTATTATCAGTGACTAGCTAATAAGCTGTTAACGAGTTAGCAGTGTAAAGTGAGTTGTTTGTGCCAATTACTTTCTTTTCCCTTGGGTAATTTTTGCCAAGCTTGGTGACTGGCTGTTTGTTTTCCGCATATTTACCATGTAATTTTTTAGGCTTGGTTTATCGCATTCATGATCTGCTTCGTTATCTCAAGGTAGGTCGATTTTATTTGTAATTTATTGTACTTTTCTTGAATTTATTATGGAATAATAATTATGTCAGTTGCTGCTTTCTTAAATGCATTGTTTTTTGTGAACTTGCTGTCTTTTGCAGTGCTTCAGCATGCTTTTCAAGGCTTCATCATTAATAATGAAGAGTTTCCTTGTCTAGCGAGGGCTAACAGGATTTATGTACAGAGGACCAAAGACTCCAAGGCAACAACATCTCCAAATTATTCCTCTCCTTACCTTAGCTGTTGGCTAAGGCAAGTTATTCTAATAGCAAAGCAGAAGTAGTAAGAATGCAAGTCCAAAGCACTCCTTACTTCTCTTACCTGTAAACATAATTTGGATTTGATTTCAATTTTGTGCATAGATAATAATATCATTTGTTTTCACATTTGTTTTAAAGATGTTTCATATAAGTGGATGGGCTTATACCTGTTGAGGCTGGAGAAGAAGTAGAAGAATAATCATCTTCCACTTCCTTGTAGCTCATCCCCACCTTTCATTCTTGGCCCCGTGACTCTCTTTTATTTATGAGTATTATCAAGAGATGATTCGGAAAGGACTGGTCTTGACAGGTTTGGTTTATTATCTGTTGATGTACTGGTGTCATTTTGTTTCCCTTTCTTGTCAGTTTGTTTAAATTCAGGCTGGGGTTCTTGTATTGAGCTTAGTACTTCGTATCTATTACTGAGTGATGTATGTTTAATTGGAGGAGAGGATGAGGGGGAACGTCTCCTCTTTTGGTGCTTTTGCTCCTCAGTCTCCATTAAATCAAGCAGAGACTCTGCCTGAGACAATTCCAAGGTGGTTGGGTTAAGTGCCATCCTATCCTCCTTGGATGCTTGTGCTCCAGCCTCAACAGGCCGAGTGCCTGACCCAGATGGCTGGGCCACTACCACAGGGGTTGATGCATCTGCTACATTAGAGGGTGCTGCCACTGCACCCCTAGTGGCAGACAGGGGTAGTGGCTTAAGAACTTCTGCATAGCTCCTAGGTTGTTGTCCTAATTGTCCTTTTGCAAAACCGTTACTTATATGCTCTGCATTGGCTTTATTTAGTGCAGACAGTTCAAATTTGTAAATTTCACAATTTTTGTTATTGGATTTATGTTCCAGTTGACAATTAACACATTTTGCTTTTCTATTACATTCATCACCATGATGGACACCAGAGCAGTTTATACAAATTTTAGCACTTTTGCAGTTTTTTGATGAGTGGTTAATCTCAAAGCAATGATAGCACTGCATTGGTCTTTGCTGTAAAGGGCGTACTCGTACCCTTTCATTTTCAAATATGACATGAGAAGGTACTTCAGAGTCTACAAAGGTTAAAATGACCATGTTGGCAGTAGCTGCCTTTCTCACTCTCCAAACTGAAGTGGGACTCATTTCTAGAATTTCTTCTTCTGTCATGTCATAAAGGTCTTTATCAAAAAGTACTCCTCTCCCATAACTAAAGCTTAAGTGGGGCTTGATCTTCGTAACCATTTCATCATTTTTTATGTCCAACAGGGTCAGCATATATGCTTGGGTTGTGGATTTGGCATGAATAAGAATGGTGTTCTTCCCAAAACGAGAAATATGACCACTCTTTATTCCTCCCACCTTTTTCTAAAGAAACCTGCAAAATTTGTAGTTATAATTTTCCTCCTTGGCTGAAGCTACCACCCACATAGAAGGTTTAGGAGGCCTTATTTCTGCATTCTGGTTTCTCTCTGGTTTATTCTGAGCTCACTTAGATGGCGCATAAATGTCCATGTCTTTGGGAACTTTGTCTGTTAAGGCTCCCTGTACTGTAGCTTGACTTATTTGTATGGCACTTATCATACTACTAGCCTTTAGAGCCTCATCATGGCTACTAAAGGTAACCCACGCTTCCCATTTACATTCAATATCAATAAAGTTCATCCTGATTTCTACAACAGTTCCAAATGATTTCAGAGCTGTCAAGATCATTTCATAATCACAGCAGACTGGTAAGTCTTCGATATGGGAGCCCCCCAGGAAGAAATGTATACTTCTTGGGTAATTAACTGCTAAATCTCATATGCATGTAGTAATGTACTATTTCTCCAGTCTGAAAGCATCATATGTGATACAAGCGTCTTGTTTACTTGTCAGTGGTTTTAACCACTGAGTGAGCTACTAAAGCCTATGAGATACTAACATTCCTGACTTGTTCCAGCCCCCAGGTGCTCACCTGGATTCTTCAGGCACACACAAACACTAGCATTCAATATCCCAGTCTCCCACCTTTATAGCAATTTGGGCATATACAGTTATTTGAATAATTGGGTTCTGTTGAAGCAAACTTGAGTTTTTTGCATATAAATCCATCATATAAGGAGTGGCCTCTTTCCAGACCCATGAATTTTGATGTTTCACAGTAATTTTACTGAAAAGATGAAAAAGGTATTGAGACATAACTTGAGGCTTCAGATGGACATGCATAGTGAAAATACCTTTTTCAGAGAGATAAATGACCATAACCTGAGAAGATTCAAGGCATGAATATAAGGCATTTATATGATTACATAGAGGGTTTATATGAAAAAGTTCAGTAACTATGTGTTCAAAACAAAGTCTTGTATAGCAGCAAATTAAGGTAGCTGGCTGTGGTAGGGATCAATTGTCTCATTCCTAAAGTAGAAATTCCAGGCAAGTGACAAGACTACCAATAAAGCATATATTTACAAGTTTGTCAACAAAATACTAGACAAATCAGGCCTCTGTAGAACCTTTAGGTCCTTAACAGCCAATTGCTTCTGTTTTTTTTGTCTCCTTAGTAGCCTTCTGAGTGCTGCAGTTTGAGTTTGCAGTTTTAATTTTTAACTTCAGATTTTTATAATCTTTTTATCCAAGTTTCTTCTTTGCTTAAGGTATTTGTCCTCTTTGAATTTTTATACTATGTATCTGAGAGTAAAATAATTCTCCCATAGGATTTTGGAGCGGTTCTCTTTGACAGAAGAAGAATTTTGTAGCCATTGGTAGACTTTCTCATTGATGTTGGAGGTTTTAATTGGCAGTAAGAATCTTAGCCAGAAAAATATTGGCAATTTGATAACTTGATACACTTCAGTTGACCGGAACCAATGTCTTAGAGGAGTATGTCTGTTCTTCTCCATACTCCCATTTTCACTTATTCATCGCATATTCTGCTGCCACTTTGATAAAAGATATTTCATCTTCATACAATGTTGATATTGAATTTTGCCTTACAGTTTGTGTGTAGTCAGTCCAGTTTGTAAACTGACTTTGTTTCTTTAAATTTATTTGTATGTTTGCCATATTTAATTTTGCATTATTTGCAGTTTGACAGCATTTCTTTTAATAATGGTTTATACTTGGATTTATTTATTTTGCAGCTTTTCTGCGAGGTGTTTTTTAACTTTCATCTCCATTTGTGGTTTGCCAGTCTTATGCATAAATTATTTACCCTTGGTGTTATAGTATTTTGGGAATTATTTGTGTTATGCAGTGCCTATTTCATTGCTTTAGTTTACATTTTTTATGACAGTATGAGCAAGCTTAGTTGCAAAATTCGTTATCTTTATGCTTAAATATAGTTTTTGTATGGATCTCTTGACGACTATTTTTAGCATAAGTAATTACACATCTTGCTTTATTTATTTTGTACTTGGTTTGGTATTTTACAATGTGCTTATGATTCAGTAACCTTATTTGCAAATTGGGCCACCTTTATGCTTAATTGAATTTGCACTTATATCTATACTCTCATGATGCCTTGACAGTCGTCTCATAAATCTTTTTTTTTTTTGTTGTTGTCTTTTATGTAATATGCTTAGACGGTGGCCACTTACATTATTTTCATTACATGAATTTAGAGGACCTTACTAATGTTTAGGGTGGAATTCTCGTTCTAATGTTCAGGGTGGAATTCCCCCCTAGTTTTCAACATCTCTATTTAAAGTCTTTAATAGCATAAGAATGATATATTTCTCTGTTATTATTTCACCGGCTGACACGGGACCCTGATCCAGAAAAAGGATTTTGACAAAGGAAAAATCTATTTCTGGGAGGGCCCATGTCACCTGGTGACCTCCACTGTTTTTTTTCATTCTCTCCCTCCCATGGTAAACATCATTCTAGTGGGGTGGGTGCTAACATGGAATGCGATTAGTGTTGCCTTGTGTACAGTCTGCGAGTGGTGCATGGGCTTGTATGGCACCCTCTCGTTGGGACTTTTGACATTGGGAATCTTTATAGGGCAGGGTCCCGTGATTGTGACACTCTCACCCTTTTACCATATACGACTCCATTTCTTGGAGCTCGCTCTGGTGGTAGTAACCCCAGCTTTACATTTAGCTTTTCTCTGGTATCTAGCAACGGAATTACCTAGAAATAAGTGCTGAATAGATTATTTCACCGGGTGACACGGGCCCCTCCCCAGAAATAGATTTTTCCTTTGTCAAAATCCTTTTTTGCCTTGTGTATGACCTGCGCTAACTTTTCAGTTTTAGTTCTCCCAGGAATATTGTGTACTAATTTTGTACACACATTGGTAATTTTGTAGATTACAATTTCTTTTCTCATATTTTGGACTTTCATTCAAAAGTTGGGTTCCAGTTTATGCTTTATTTTTTGTCTTTTGACACTAGCAAACTTTCCATAGATTTGTAGTGTTGTTTTTGTTTTTTGTTTCATCATCATTGCTAAGTTCATCAAGATATGCTCTAGATAGAACAGCGGAAGCTGTAGCTTCTAGGACCAGATCAAATATACTTTTCATAAGTTAACCTTACTAACTCTGAAACCCACATACACACACACAGAAAGGATAATTCGAATGGAATGCTGTCAGTTAGATCACTGCTGAACTGGGAACTGGGGATAACACCCTGGTATGCGAGGCAGTTAGCCTGCCCAGGTAAAGCCTTAGGCACAGTGGTACTTATGTTCCAGCTTCTTTTATGACTTGTGTGGCTTAGTTGGCAGCAGCCTTGCCTTTTAGTTGAAAGACCTGGGTTTGATCCTGATGTGAGTCAGAAATTTTTTATGTATATACATTATATATATATATATTATATATATACATTATATATAATTTATATATATATACATTGTGTCACCGACTTACGGTAGGGGATCCGTTCCAGCACTGCGCCATATGTTGATTTCCACCGGAAGTTGGTTTTTCACTGTTATCGGTGCTTTAATGTTACAGCATTGTAAGCGCTGTTAACTTGATGCCTATTCTTGCCGTTAACGCCGTCAATGGTGCTTACGGCGCCATAACTTGATGCAACATCAACTTATGACACTGTAAAACGGCGTTAACAGCACTGAAAAGGCGCAGTAAGATCGAATCTGCTGTAAGTCACTGTTGCCATAAGTCGGTGACGCACTCTCTCTCTCTCTCTCTCTCTCTCTCTCTCTCTCTCTCTCTCTCTCTCTCTCTCTCTCTCTCTCTCTCTCTCTCTCTCTCTCTCTCTCTCTCTCTCTCTCTATATATATATATATATATACACACACAGTATATGTATAATATATATAAACAGTATATATACTTTATATATTATATATGTATATATACACACCCTCGCACACAGACAGTCCCTGGTTATTGGTGGGCTCGTTTATAGGTGATCCGGTTTTACGGGGCTTGCCTAGTGCCGAAAATCACCGATTTCCTCTTATTGGCGCCCGATAATCAAAAATCACAGTCGGTTATTGTCGATAATAGGAGACTGGCCATTCATATATTATATGCTGTATGTATATATATATATATATATATATATATATATATATATATATATATATATATATATATATATATATATATATATATATATATATATATATATATATATGTATATGTATATGTATATGTATATATTATATATATATATATATATATATATATATATATATATATATATATATATATACATATATATATATATATATATATATATATATATATATATATATATATGTATATGTATATGTATATGTATATGTATATATATTATATATATATATATATATATATATATATATATATATATATATATATATATATATATATATATATATATATATATATATATATATATATATATATATATATGTATGTATTATGTATATGTATGTATATATATATATATATATATATATATATATATATATATATATATATATATATATATATCACAGGCAGTCCCTGGTTTATGACAGGCGTTCCAGTTTTACGCCGCGTCGTAAACCGAAAAGCGTCATAAACCGAAAAATCGTCGAAAAGCGTCAAAAATCCTAAGAAAACCTTACTTTTAATGCTTTGGGTGTATTGAAAACGATGTAAACTGCATTTTTATTGAGTTTTTCATAAAAAAAACCAGCAAATTTTTATTCTGCCGTTTTGGAGCCATATTTCTTCCATCGGATCGGTGTACAATGCGTCGCAACCCTGGAACGTGCATCGTAAACCGGGAAATAATTACTGATGAATATATTTGAAAAGCGTCGTAACCTCGGAACGTCGTAAGCCGAACCCGTCGTAAACTGGGGACTGCCTGTACATACATACGTACATACATAGACACACACATGCACACACAGATAGTGTATATTAAATATATATTTTTGATAGCAAAAGGAGTTGCACTCTCATGGTCCCCCCAGGGCTTCATAAGACAGGCCAACCAATTATAAAGAATTCTCGTGTAGTTGGTCTTGGCCAGAATAGTGCATGTTGGTTCAGTGATAGAATATAAAGGACCCGGGACAGGAGGGCTCAATCTCCTGTCATACGACTGCCTCGGCTCTCACTAATTCTCACTCGCACAGATGTGACCACAGCATACTTCGGACATCTTCATTACACTTTTCTGTCCAAGAGTTCACTAGTTCCCAGGTTTTGCTCTGGAAATCATGTTCGACTATGCATTTTTGACTCATCCTAACATCAGTCAAGTTGAGTACTTGGTTTCAGGACCCAGTGAAAAGTTTTACTTCCTTAGAATTTTAACGGGTAGGCTTATACTGTACTTGTTTAAATTGGGCACCAGTAGGTTTCTTGCAAGGCGAGAAATTAAGAGTGGATCGCTAAGCTATGCTGTAATTGCCATGCTTTTTTTTTTTTTTTTTTTTTTTTTAACAAAGTGATAATTAGCATTTAGGCAATAATAGACAATTTTTTTATTGAAGCTTTTTACTGTATGCAGTGACCTTTGAAACATTGATAGATAATTTGAAGTTATTGAAAGGTAAATTGGGTTAGCCTAGCTTCTTATTTATGAAACATAAAAGTTATTGTAGTTCCCAAACATGTTTGACTTACTAGCCTTGGTGTTTACTAGAGGCCAGTATGTATTTCCTTGGTAGTATTTTATAATCAAACATAATTGTTTTATATTGACAGTTCCTAGTTATCCTTAATATGTATCGGTGTTATTTTCAATGCTGAAGGTATACATTCATGCAGATCTACTCCCAATTGGTATTACTCCACCAGTGGTGACATCACAGGTGTTGAGAAAGTTTTCATGACTTTGTCTTTTTTATAAGGCAATACAAAAGTACTTTTTTGTAGTGGTGAACTTTGCCAAACAATTTTAAATTTTAAAATCTTATAGATACTGATTTTATATATTTTTTGTATGATAATTCCAATGATTATTGATTTTATTTATGTACCAATTGAGTAGCTTATAGGCTACATAACCTTGACCTTGTGCTTGGGAATGGACTGGGTAATCTAAGGTTATGAAATGTGTAGAATTATGTTAAGAAGCATTTGTGAGTAAATCCTTTTGAGGGAATGTTATTGTAGTATTGGAAATTAATATTTTAATACATTACTACTATTTTTATGGATATGACCCATTGATCATGTTTCCTTACGTCATACCATGCTTTGCAAAGTTTTTGTCTGCATTGCTTATCCTTGTATTTTGTTTTTGTCATCCGCATCTTAATCTATCAGTTATTTAATAAGTTCTGCCAATTCTTCATTGATTGAAACTTTATTATGGCTTTCAATAAATTCCAATTTTTCATCTGCCTTATTGCCAGATGCTTCTCTATGACTTCTCATGCTACCCAGAGAATTTCCATTACTTGAACTCCAAGGAAATCTTTTAAAATCATTCAAGACTTCCCTTTATAAAAGATTACAACATACACTGACTGTTTTGGGTTTCAGTTGGTCCAGTGGAGATTTCATGAATTTGATTGCATTCACAATGGTGAATGGCTTCCAAAACTCCATGTTGTAAATATTAAGAGTTATCATCAGTGGCTCTTTGGATGCGGTCAACCACCAGATGAGTGTATGTAGTACAGAATTATCATTATTTTTGTCGAGTATTATTATTATTATTATTATTATTATTATTATTATTATTATTATTATTAGTAATTACGTGAGTCCACCGACATTTTTGTTACAGGACTGAGCTGCCATGCTCAATATGGTTCCCCTCATGAAATTTTATGTCAGTATTAACTTTTGTACGTAAATATTTGCAAAAGATTGCATGCCTGTTTTTATTCAGCTCTACCAGTCAGGTACAGTTCAACTGGAAAATAAACATTAAGGGTGTTAGCTGGTGAAAGATTCTAGCATTGTATTGTATAAAATTATGCAACTCAGTTTTGCATCTGGTAGTGTAAAAGATGTGCAAAAATGTGTTGCAAATATATTTTTGTATTTTTTATGGAATGATTTTGTCACAAAGTAATTAAAGTGTGTATCCTTAATTTTATTCATTCATGAATAGTAATAAACAATTATCAGATATGATAAGTTAACAATGGTATCCTGGGATAAATTTTGTTCAGGGTTACCTACGAATCTGAATGATTAATTATTAGTTCTCAAACTTTTCTGTTCATTAAAACTGTACGTGTATTGATTAAAAGTCTCAGAGTATTAGTATCCAGTATACAATTCTGGAGGTATTATATAATGCTGTTCGTATCTCTTGTAGCATCAGTTATGACTTTGCTTGCTATCAGTTGTGACGTCACATGCTATCAGTCATGCATTTTTAGCATCACCTGCAAGTGTGCTGCACAACTTACTGTACAAGTACCCCTAATGTATCAATTCGAGCATCTTCTTGTTTTCTTCATCAGTTTTCTCAAGCAGTTACAGATGATCCATTTTTCAGTTCTGAAGAGATTCTATTGTACCTTTATTCTTTTATACATTCATGGCAAAATACACAGGTCACTGTCAGAATGAACATTTTAAATTTCTGTCAACACCAAGTATAATCTTAATGGCCACCTTTTGTAGGATTTCTTTTACCATGAGTAAAGAATATTAGAATGGATCTGTTATGAAGCTTCAGAGGACATAAGTATACTGTAGGATATGTTTTTCACGCTTAAACATCTGTCCAGAAATTATAAATTGCTAGTGTAGTTAGATTATGCATAGGTCCTGAATTGTTATGAGATATTCAGAGTTGTTTTATATTTGCTCCAGAGTGATTTTAACTTTTAAAATCCCAGATACTTTATTAATCTGTTTTATCTTCAAAATATTGCATAGCTATAAATTTCAGCTAATGTGTATTGTCCACTTGCAAATGTTTGAGTGACTCCTGTACAACATTGGTGTAATGTATCAAGTATTTAAAAGTATGACAAATTATTAAAAATGATCTCAAATTAGGTTAGAATTTTTTTCTCTTACATGGCACCTGGCAAGTTTGCAGTGTTGCGAATACACCCCACTTCACTTCTTTGCCTCTTATTTTATCTTTAATTGTCTGAGACTTGGACATAAACATTCTTGATGGATTTGTCTCCTTGCTTTGTTTTAATTTTACTCTGTTTAAAAGAAAGTAGAACCGAACATGTATTCATATGATTATAGGTTTAATTTCAGCTTTTGTCACTTCACATATTTGCCATATTGTCAGATTTATAAGGTTTTACTTGACACCTGTAATCTCTAGGTTTATCATATTTTTACAAATATAATTAGTGTATTTGAAAAATCCCTAAATATCTGTGAGTCAAAAGCTGTGAATTTCAGTCTTTGTGGTCTTCTGTTTGCACTAAATGTTTACCAAAATTGATGTGTATTTGTATATTGTAGCTAAAAGTATTTTTATATCAAGCCTTTTGTGCAGTATTGCGTATGAATCTATTTGAATTTAAGTATAATACTAAAACTTGGGAATATCAAAGGTCTTTGTTGATGCTAACTGTTTTGTATTTTCATGCAATGCAGTGTAGTGAGAGGTACTTATGTTATTTCTCATTTCATTGTGTGTACAAGGTAAATTGTTTTTATACTTACGTCCTCAAAGGGAATAGTGTTTGTTGGTCTTGAAAAAGTACTGGGGTCTAAGTTTATCTCATAAAAGAGTTTTATTCGTTTAAAATGTAATGCAGTACTTAATGCTCTGTACAACCCTTCCATAACCTTTTTTGGGAGTAGGCACTGTAATGGGCTGATGTATGTTGCAGTGGTTATGTACTTTACATAGTAAAACTTGCATTATTTTTTAATAGATTTTATTCACAAATTATTGCTGTGCTCCTTGTGGTGGAAACATTTGTCTCTACTTAGTACTCTTCATGTTTTTTGTTTAAAGATCATAAATGTTTTGTGACTTACTTTGTGCTCTCAGTTTTTTAGTTTAAATCTAAGCCTGATGATATTGTAGATTTTAATTTTAAATGTGTGATTGAGAACTTGAGATTTTATTTTTGTTATGATGTTGGTACGAGAACTTAATTTTTATGAAAAAAGATTCTCGCCAATTCTTTCAGATTCCTTTTGATTTACTCCCTTGAGAGTTTGTTTTGAACATTCAAATTTTTTTTCCCCAGTTAGAAACAGTAGTTACGACTAGTTATAGTAGACTGTTATGATTTTACTGAGTAAAACGTTTTGGCAACGTTATTCCTTTATTTAGTCAATTTTATCATCACTCCCAAGTATCTTGTTTTTTACTTACATATATTCATAATTTATTTTATTTGCTGTATATAGAGCGTTCCAGCTTTCTGTTTATTAGTAATTTTAATCAGAAAACAATAGGACTAAATTTGTATAATGTATACCAAAATACCAATCTGTTTATACAGAATAGAATTGCCGTAGGAAGTTCTTGACAGCATTGATCATGGGTCCATATAATACATTGTGTGGTCAAAGTAGAATTATTTAGGTTATGTTATTTGCTTTTGTTTGAGCGATCCATAGAGGTCATAGTTTTGTACTCTTTCATGACAGGTTGACAGATTGCTGTTTTTTTCGTCTTCATTTGCAGAAATTTAGAGTAATTTATTCATTGTAGGTGTTTGTTACAGGATGAACGTGGCAGGCTTATGAGGCGGACTATAATGCGGTACTGTAACCTTTCAGTGCTATTCACGTTCATAATGATAGCACCTGGAGTTAAGAAGCGCTTTCCAACTAGAGACCATTTAGTTGAAGCTGGTAAAATACTTGATTGCTTACAATGGGCATTTTCTCTTAGGCTTGAATTTTATTCTAATTATGAAGCTTATACTTTTCTCTTATCTGTTCTAACATTTTACATTAACACACTTATTACTAGGCTTTCGTGTGATGTTCTGTATAACATCTTTTGTGTATTTGTAGTTTGGATGGAAGTAAATGTGTTGTCATCTAGTCCTTGCGCTTAATAATCATTTGTTGAAACTGAAACTGTCTGCACGTCTGACTTTATGGTGTAGTATTGAATGGTACAGGTTACATTACAAGGATATTGTTCAGGATGTAGTGAAATAAATTATATCTATCTGAAAGTATAAGAACTTATGGGGGGGGAAAAGGCTCATTTAATAATACTGTGCACAGCTGTAACAATGGTAAGTGGTTAATTGATAGGCATTGTTAAACAGCAGATACTGACCAACAGTTGTCCTCTGGTTACAAAAATCATTATCATGGAGGTGTTGTATAAATTCCAAAAGCTGCAAGAAAAGGAACTGATTTTTGTCTTATGGATTAGTTTTTTTAACAGATTCTGCAAATTGTATGGAAAAAGATTTGGGACAAATATACTAAAATATTTAAATATGATTAGATTGCAGGTACAGATTCAAGAACTAAACAGGAGTACTGAGAAGTTAACTATCATATTATGTTTATTTTAGCTTATTTTAGACATTTCTGTGAAATGCACTTGGAAAGCTGAATAATTTTCAAGAAAAAAGACTGGGTGTGCTTAAATTCTAATGTCTCTTCAATTTCATAATTAGAATATCTTTTGTATTTTCCACTTTTCTGTTTTTATTTGTCGTAATATTCATTACAGGATGAACGTTGCAGAAGAATGAGACGAACTATAATGAGATACTGTAACCTTTCAATGGTATTTACATTGACTATGATAGCTCCAGCAATAAAGAAGCGATTTCCTTCTAGAGACCATTTAGTGGATGCTGGTAAAGAAATTTGAGTTTATCAGGATGCAAGCTTGAATTATATGCTAATTTTTTTTAAAGTTTTTTTTTTGTAACATCACAAGTTTTGAAATACCTTGTGGCACATAAATGTTTTAGATTTTTTTTTTGTAATACACTGCAATATTTGCTTTAAGATTTCAAATGAATTGTCACTTTGCTTTTGCTTTAGTTCACGTAATTACTTATGCTGACATTTGAAATGCAGCACTTCATAAAATAAACCATTTGTACAGCAAATGTACATATTTGTCATTGAATAATGCACAGCTTTTTTTTTTAGAATACAAAGGTAAATTGCACATGTAGTACTGTATTGGTTTGAAAGTTAATAGTAGATTGAAGGTGGTAACTGTGGAAATAAGCAAAACACAGTAGGTGATAAAGAAGTTATAACTGACAATTTCAGAGAAACTACAGCTACAGCTGCATAGCAAAAACTAGAGTAGAAAAGCATATTTAACTGAGCTCAATAAAACTCTTTAGTATTGCTTGAAAAGAATGATATTGAACAAAGAATTTGGGACAGAAAGCCAGCCTACTCAGGTTTTTGGGCTTAGGGAAAAAAGTTACTAGTAATCAAAAGGAACAAGTCTTGTCATTAACCTGGAACTAATTTCATATAATTTGAATGTAGTCTTTCATCTTTGAGAATTTGCATTGCTTTCCTCTTTCTAAATATACTAATTTGGATATCGTCTTCATTGCCTTGAAAAGCTGCTGAACTGCATGCTGTTGTGTCTTCTACAGTCACTAAGCATTTCATTTCAAGTCACAATGTTGAGATAACATCCCAGTGTGCCATTTTATCATTACTTTTTTCTCCTGTGTGCCTGTATCACAAGGGTCTTTGGGTCTTCGTAGATGCTAGTGAAGGTTTGCTTTCACTTTAGTTCAAGTAAGTAAACATATTTTCACTCTTAAGGGCTGAACTAAACATGAATTTTGGCATGTTAGTTCATTTGAATAATAGAGAATGAGGTGCAGGATAAAATGAGTATAATTTTATAAATACTGTATAAACTTTCTTAATTCTTTTCCTTTTGTTGAGACTGAAATTTTGATTCTCCATTTTTTGTGTGTGCCATGGCCCATCTTCCCTTTGCTTAACAGGCCAAAGCCCACCAGTGATGGAGCAGTATTTTTACTCTGTATATGCTTCTATGAAAATTGATTTTTATAGAAAATGCTCGCTATGACTTACATTAATATTTCTAGGATTCAAAAAAAAAAATTTAAGTCATCATGGCCCACCTGGAAACACTGTGGCCTGCAAGTGGAATCATACTCTACTGGTTGAGAATTACTGACTTAGGATATACGTACAGTACTTTTTGTGTTTCTGTCCATGCTGAATTTCAGACAGAGCTAGTTCATCTTTGCTATTGTAATTTACACTTTTCTTTAAATTTACATATTTCATATATTTATAAGATTTTAGTATATAATTTACTGGGTTACTTAAAGTAGGTTATTAGTCCTGGTATGGAGAAATAATTGAATCAAGAAATGTTTTCTAGAGATGAAAGTCTAAAAGACTTTAGGGTAGTATTTTGTCTCAAACTTGCAGACATCCTAATTAGATTCCTTGCTTCAGGAGACTGTAGGCTTGTAAATTATATTCCCGATCTGACTGACAGTCTCTTTTCATAGTTATTTTTTTAGTTTATTTTCATGGTCAAGTCTTCTGATGTTGTCTTTTGATATAGGCCTTACTTTGAAAATTCTCAAATATAGTGCCATATTTAAATTTTATACTTGAAGTTGAGGAAGAGAACTGATACGTCTTTCAAGCTTTCAGTACTTAATATGTATTGATTATAATTCATTGCAAATTTGTTTTAGAAATAAATCTGATATTCTTAAAGTTACACTGGGGTTATTGGTGTGCAAAAAAAGTTTATCTTGAAATTTCAAATGTTTAAGATTAAAGATACATGCTGTACTACAGTACTACAAACATTGGCAAAGTTTTCATCTTTCAACTAAAGACATTGCTTAAAAGTAATGGTTCTTGTTTTCTATTTCAGAATTTTGTAATGTATGAGTTGTCATCCATGTGGCTGTCATATTGTGGAATCTTTGATTTTTTTTATTAGAGACCTGATAACTTCATTGTGAAAAATAATCCATTATTGTTTTCAAAACAGACTTCATATTTTACCCATTAAATTATTAGAAAAGCAGAACTTTGAAACTATTTTTTCAGCAGAGTTTGATCAAATGCTAATAATCCATTGAGGCTCTGATGACATGTTGATGCATTGTATGAAATCCAATATCGATCCAGTTGATGGATCAGAGGGTCATGTCACATTTTATAATTAATTCATTAACAGTCACACGTATGCATCATGAAAAGGAAATTTTTTGCTTGTTATCCTAAGATGCTCACTTACTTACTCTAACTCTCTCAGTCGTATATTGTTGCTTGTACTGCTTAAATTAAAGATATTTTGTATACTCATGCCGTATATGTTAGTCTCTGATATTTTTCTTGTTTTTTGTTTGTTTGAAAGGCAGTACATTTGTGAATCAGTGGAAAATCTATTAGTATATTAAAGCACTATCATTAAAAGGAAAGAACCTTTAAGTTACAAGATGTTTTTGTTGAGCCTCCACATGTCAGTGAGATTGGCAATTTGCTGTTCATCAGAGTAGAGTTTGCTATAGAAGCACTTATTAACCTTTTCTAAATATAAGGCCTTAGACTGCTTTTTCAAGTAATGCTAAAGAAAGTGAGGAAAGTATTGTAGAAATTATGTTTGAAAGTGAAAAATAAAATTACAACAAAAATATTCCTTTTGTTTCTCATGTTACACAAGTGGCCAAAACAGGTTAACCCAGACATTTATGGGGCAGGGGAAGGGATCTGACATTACTTGCACTGTACCTCAGCACCTACCTCTGTATCTACTTTTATTGCAACTTCCAAAGTGCTTGTGGTAGAAGACCTAGGACAAGCACAAGTGACTGGCTTTACTGCTTCACCAAGCATGACAGTTCCAGTGCCACTTAATCCCTTGGATTTTCCTTAGGTTCTTAATATGATTTGACAGTGATGAGTAAAGTAAAAGCAAGAGTATTCCTTTTGTTTCTCAGGCTACACATGGGGCCAAAAGCGACTGACTTACATATTCATGGGATAGGGGAAGGAGTGTGGCATTTCCACCACTCTACCAACCCCTCTACCACAGCTTCTGCTTCTGACCCTACTTATACTGTAATGTGCTTGTTGAAGAAGGCCTAGTACTACCATATTTGACTGACTTTACTGCTTCATCAAGCATGACATGACAGCTTTAGTGTCATTTACTACTTTGGATTTTCCTCTAGTTGTTATTATATTACTGGAAGGTAATTACTAAAATGATAGCAAGAATATTTATTGTGTTTTCTCAAGCTACCCAAGAGGCCAAGAGGTTGACCCATCTTTTCATATGGTAATGGAGGAGTGTGGCAGTTCATAGAAATATATATATATATATATATATATATATATATATATATATATATATATATATATATATATATATATATATATATATATATATATATATATATATATATATATATATATATATTGATAGCATAACACTGTTCATCCTCAAAGGAGGTAAACTCTCATGGTTCCCCAGACCTCCATAAGACACACCAACCAATTATAAAGACAGGAGGGCTATATCTCCTGTCCTACAGCAACTGCCTTGGCTGTATGTCCCCATTCACACAGATGTGACAGCCTATGTCAGCCATCTTCCCTATTACACTCTGGTCTGTCCAAGAGTTAAGTAATCCCCAGGTTTTGCTCCAGGAATTGTGTTCGACTATGCATTTTTTCATTCATAATTACACCACTCAAGCTAATTACAGGTACATGCTTAGATTTAAGACTCTGTGAAAATTTTTTGTTCCATAAAATTTTAATGGGTAGGCTTATATATTTGTTTAAATTGGCAAGAAGTTAGGAGTGTGATCACTAGGCTATGCTGTAATTGCTATGCTGTTTTTTCTTGTTTGACAAAGTGATAGTTAGCATTAAGGGAATAATATTAGACAATTTTGATATTGAAACTCAATATTCAGTGACTTTTTTTTAACATCGATAGATAATTTGAGGTTAACGAAAGGGTAATCAGGTTTGCCTAATTGTTTAGGAAACATAGATGTGATCATAGTTCCCACTTCTGCTTGACTTATGAGCCTTGGTGTTTACTAAAAGGCTAGCACAGTATTTCCTTTGTAGTATTTTATAATCAAACTAAATGGCATTTAAGATATTGACAGTTCCCCAGTTATCCTTAATACTGGGGTTCTTTTCAAGCATTAAAAGAAATACATTCATGCAGATCTACTTCCAATGGGTATTACTCTGCCGGTAGTGACATCACAGGTGTTGAGAAAATTGTCGTGATGCTTGTTCCTAAGGGAATAAAAAAGTACTTCTCTGCAATGGTGAGCTTTGCCAAACAATTTTAAAATCTTACTGATACTGATTTATATTACATATATATATATATATATATATATATATATATATATATATATATATATATATATATATATATATATATATATATATATATATATATATATATATATATATATATATATATATATATATATATATATATATATATATATATGTGTGTGTGTGTGTGTGTGTGTCAAAATAGCCACAGAGTAATATACAGTATTCATATTACTTGTGTTAGGCTTCAATAAGATGGGATAGTTTAGATTCCAGATTCTTAATTTACAAAGTACAAGCTTTCAAAGACATACAGGTTCTATCAGGTACCAATGCACTAGGGAGATAACAGCTACACATGGGTATACTATATATGTGCTCCATCCAACATCTGTTCTATCTTTTTCCTAATCCCTGGCATGGCCTACCCTTTGATCTTTAACTAGTCCTGCCTTTTCCAGCGGTCTTCTTGATCTCTGTGGCCATATGCTTACTCCTTCGTTGTTTGGGATTATCCCCTTACTGTCCATCTTTGTTTATGTTCTTTTTAGAGGTGATTAGAGCATTCACTATAATCACCCTCAATGTTTTATTCTTGTTATATATAAAATTGTATTTTTCCAACTGATGTTATGGTTTTAAGTCTAAAAGTGTATTTATTTACATAAATACATATTACTCTCTCTCTCTCTCTCTCTCTCTCTCTCTCTCTCTCTCTCTCTCTCTCTCTCTCTCTCTCTCTCTCTCTCATACACCAGCAGTGATGAACCAGTGTAAAATCAGTATTTGTATTTTTTCTAGTACTATACTGTTGAGTATACTATGACATAAGTAGCAATAAACTAGTTACTGTATTTTGCTGGTGCAAAAAATGTACAGTATATATCTGCTAGCTTAGTCATTTAAATTTGTATATTTTTTCAAATCCATCTCTTGAAGTTCATACAGAAGAAGGCGATGACATTTGAAAGTCTTAGGGTTTTGTTGCGGGGACGATTTTTTTCTTTTTTTTTTTTTTGTCGACTACTAACTTTCCATCAATAAAAGCATCAATAGATACTTGCGGTACCACATGAGCCAGAGATTGTTCATTGTAAACGGGCATGCGTATTCCTTCAAGAGCTATAATACTTACATACATTTACAGGGTATGCACTTATGCTATCCATTTTTTAAATATATTTATAATTTCAAAGTACTTTAGAGGTTAACATTTTAGTTTTCTGCATATAAAGCTGCTGTTTGGTAGGCTACATGCCATTGGCTAAGCGTATTTCTAAAGCGTGAATTTTTACAAAGTTATTATGAGAACTTTATAAAACATTACTTTCATTGTTTCTCTGTCACTTGGGTCAATATAATGGACAGCCTTTCATCTCCATTACTACCATGTAAATGAAGATGACAATGGTAGCAAAGTGATGAACATTTGACACTTGTCTTTTGATTGATTGATTGATTATGAAATTTAGGTCTTGAAGACCAGGCTCCAGAACCCATCAGGATTATTCAGTGCCGTATCTTATATGTGAAGAAATTCCCACAGGAACTGTTTGTTGAACCTTTTTAATCCAGTTATCATCCACTGGATCTAGTTTGGTTACTACTCAAGGTAAATAGATTCTCTAAGTATTTTAAGTTTCTATTTACCATCCTTTCAACTGACACATATCTAAAGAGTAGAAAATGAGGTGTGCTAGCCTGTTATATACAAGTTGGATGTCCTTGTCTGTACATCTTGTAATATTTCTGTCCTCTCAGTGGGATTTGCAACCAGAATTGAACAGTACAGTCTGAATGGGGTCTAATATATTGTATTGTAGCCTTTTCCTTAGTAGTAAATTGATGTTCAATGTATCCATAGTATCTTCTGGATATTTTTTCAACTTCAAGTCACTTTTAGTAATTATTCCTAGTCCCTTCTCTTGACGATAACATTCTCTCCTTACTAAGTACATCATATTTGGCCTTGTTATAACGTGCATGACAGCATTTATTCGCGTTGAATAGCAGTTGTCATTTTACTGACCTTTAGTGTAAACTCAGAAAATAAGATGTTAAACGTACCAAAACATGGGTGATGTGAGAGCACTTTTATTGTAGCATCACTTGCCTTGAAGTGTCTCATTACGAGCAGTACACTGGTCTCCTTTGTCTATTAACTGACTCACCATTGAACTTTTAGTTGGCCCAACCTTGGCCCCAACCTCATGCTAAAGCTACAAAGATCCATAACTTTTGCTTCAAGATTGTATTTTTGATCATCTGTGTATTTTTTGTCATCTGATCTAAGAACAGTTTTTTCTTTTTTCATCTTAATCTCATAGTATTTTACTGGAACATGTTGTTTCATGACTGATGTCACTGAAGGAGTTTCTCATGTCTTGCAAAGTGATTGATGTGTACGTCATCTCAGGAAAAACATTAGACATTCTTTCATTAAGGCCTACAGAACAGTAATTTTCTGTGCCTTGTTTTCCTTCAGTGACTGATCTTGCAGTTCTTTAAATTCTGTTACTGGACAGGAAACACTGTTTGTATAAGATCTTTCTAAAAGGGATTTTAACTGCATCTTTGTCATATCATGAATCTTCCTGGTGAATCTCTTTAGAGGACATCACTGTGTGATATGTCTTATAATTATCTTTTATTCTTATTATTTTTGTATGCAAAATATTTCAGTTGCATGTATAACTGATTAACCAAGTTGGACTTGACAGAAAAATGGCAGTCATTTAATTCTTTCTTCCATGGACTTCATCAAAAGGCTCAGTTGTTGAGGGGCATCCTAAAAATAATTTTCCATATCTTTCCTTATGACTTCATTGGCTAGATTGAAGTACAGTAGTTTGCATTGTGTCTAGTTAAATGATGTGGAAAGGTAAACTCATCAGGTCTCACAGTATGGCAGCTTGATGGTTTTAGAAAATTAATCAGAATGTCCCTTCCATCCAATATGAAGATTTTCCTTTCACTGATAAAGTACAAGAATGTTGTCCATAGACAACATTTTCCAAGTTCTGGTAAAACATCTCTTGATCAAATAAAAAAAAAATGTTCAGTGCATTTGTACCAATCCTGCTTCTCTCTCCTTACTTCAGAGTTGTCACACAGCTGTGCACTGGTTGTGGTAGCATTGGCAGTGTACACTTCAATCATGTTAATATCTTTGTATCATTTAATCCATTACAGACAATTCCGTATTGCTCTACATTCTTTCTCAACTCTCACCTTAGGTACTCTAACAACACTGACAGAACCATGATGATTGGGAAATCTGCTAGGTTATTAGTCATATAATACTAAAGCTAGCAGTCATTAACTCACAATTTGAATGCTGAATGATCCATTACCCTCCTGCAAGTTGACATGACTGCCTTTTGTACAGTACTATTTATACTTGAAAATTTTTATGTCATTGTACTGAAGTAATACGTCCAGTTGAAAGCTTTTTGAAAACTACAGGTCTTAAGCCACCAACTGGAACCAGATCTCTCACCAAGCCTAAGCCTAACAAGAGATCAACAAATCACTGTTGATGCTTTCAAATGGCATGGTACAGTATTCAAAGGAACTTCCCTCCAGATAGTGTTAGGATATGAAAATTTTCTGTTAAAAAATAGGTCTGTTAATTTTTAAAATGTTTCTGTTCCTGACTGAGTGTTCCCTGTTTCTAGGGTAATATAATTTTGCTCACTTTCTTTGAATTTATGAAAGGTACTGTTTATTTATTCGTGTATTCCCACTATTTATTTTTTAATACACAGTATTTACTTTCTGCTATCATTAATTCCTGTTGCTCAGTTGTAGATTCATATTTCAGAATTTTGAGATAAAATACAATGAATTTTGAGTGACAGTTTTTAATGGTATGATACTACCAATTTAGAATGATTTTGTTAACATGATGAACTTGCTTGTTCTTCTTGAGAGATGATTATGTCATTCTCTACGTTCACCCTCGATGCTTCTTCTTGTTACTCAGTATATAAAATCTGTATTTTTCCAAGTGATGTTATGGTTACAGTATAAGTTCAGGAGTGTATTTATTTACACAAATGCACAACATTACCTCTCTCTCTCTCTCTTATGACTAGGAATAGAGCTTAGTAATAAATTTTTTGCCTTCTAATGAGATTCATGTGCCTGGAGCATCTAGAAATTTTCATATTTAGCACATTTATCTCCTGCTTAAGTTTGGTGGTCTTTCCAAATTACTGTGATCTTTTTAAACCTAACCACAGATAACTGTATTTTAAATGCATGATTCTTAGAAATATGCTCGATGGTTTACCTCTTTGCATGAATGGACACATTTTTTGTGAGTAGAATATATGTAATGCTTTTTCACTTTCAGATACTATTGAGTCTCTTGTAATTTACAAAACAATTCCTGAACACTCTCCAACAAAATATTCAGCTTTTAATAAGCTTCTAATATTCAAGGATTTCATGAAATAATTTAGTGACTATTTTGTAGTTATATTTCTTGACAATACAGTAATTTAGACAATTTTCTTGTTTTGTTAATTGTGTAATTGGGTAAAATACAGAGTATTTTACATGAAAATTGCTACTCACGACAGATTTACATAAATAAGTATAATGGATATTTCTGTTGATAAGATATTGGTTTTGAAATCATTTTGTTTGATGCATTTCCCAAGATATTGGTTTTGAAATAATTTTTTTTTTATACATTTGCCATCCATTTGACTTAGTATTAGTAGTCTTACTTAAATAGAGAGGTTGTGATGATTTTTGTTATGAAATCAATTAAAAGATGTTTGGTGACTATGAAAGTTGTTCTAAAACATACCTATGCATTTAAATAAATTTTGGTTTGAACCAAGAGTTACCTTATGTTGATACAGTATAGTGCCAGGGTTTTAATCGAGTTGATACAGTATAGTGCCAGGGTTTTAATTGAGATTGAAAAATTGCTGTTATCCAGTAAAAAAATTAGAAGAACTTGTATGGTAGCTCCCTTTGTAAGACAAGTGGAGAATTGTCTTTAAGATTTACTGTACATATATCACAAGTATATAATTTTTCTTGCATCGTCAAGTTCAGATGCTTAACAGTACTTAAATTTTGATATACAATAGTTTCTGTCAATTTGTATCAGACTCCTCCTGTGTAAATTATGCTAAGCATTTGAATAACCAGTGGGGCTGATTTTTAGATAGTGTTTTCTAGACCAAATTGTAAATAACCACCTTTGTGAGCTTGATGAAGGTGATAGGTGTTATTTTGAAAAAGAGTAAGAAAAACCATGAATCTGAACATCTTGATAGCTCACCCAACAGATGATTTGCTCCCTGGACATGCTCCAGGGTACTGGTCCTGAGCTGATCCAACCTGCTTAGGGATATCTGTTAAAAGTTATGCTTTAATGTCTCAGATAAAGCCGGAGCAAGCTTAAGGAATTGTTGTAGTTTGAATTCATGGCAGAGACTAATCTAAAATTAATTCCTAATTTGCAAAGAGGGTATCTATTACAGTTGGGATTTTATCCAACATACTGTACATATGTTTGCTAAGAGGTTGCTCTTGAAAGCTGCAGTCACTCCTACAACCAGTATTTCTAAATGATGAAATAAGGCTCGACCCCAAGTAGAAATTTTCCAGGGAATCAGTAAATTAACATCCCAGCACAAAAGGTGTATAATCAACTTTTTGAATCCCTAGACAAACAGTACCTTTCAAATATCATGCATAGAATTTGCCCTCCTAAATATTAGAGCCTTTCTATTCCATCTCCTTTTTACCATCAATCCAGCTCATTCATGGTCTCACCCATCTTCCTCTTGACTTTTGAATTACAGTTTATACTTTTTTTCCATAACTAGTTTTCTTCATTTTTAAAGTATAAATCTCATGACAATCTCTCTGCCACACTATTCTACCGTATCTTTGTAGTTCTTACCCTTGTATTTGTAGTTTAGTACAAAATGTGTATGTGAATAATTTCCACATTTTTTTTTTTCATTCAAATCTCCATCTTTTGCTTAAAAATAAATGCCTCTCTTCTTTCAAATCTTTCTCAGAGCTCTTACTTCATTTCACTCCTCAGCATATGATTCACCTCTAATCTACAGCCATCCCTCACAATGAATCCCAAATATCTCTATGAGTTAACCTTTCGACTCTTCCACTACCCATAGTAACATTCATTCCTCCATCTTCTTGGTTTCCAGATACTCTTAAAACTTAACTCTTGATTTTGATTATAACTTTTTTTAATTGCAAACTTCAGGTTCTTTCATCTGTCTGCAGTTTTTCTTGTACTGTTCACAGTCAACACTTTCATTTCCACACATCAAGCACAACCTCTTCTTTTTCACACCTTGCACCTACATTTGACCTTTTCCTGCTTTTCTTATCTTTCCCTCTAAAAAAATATTACAACTGTTATAGACATGGAATACTGTAGCCTTGTCCAAGAATTACTTTTAAACAGTGAACCCAAGTACTTTATTACATGTTACAATAAATTTTCACTTCGATCATAAAAATGAGTTTCTTTCTTGGTCTGTTTTTCCACTCATCATCATCATCCAGGTGCCATATCCCCAAGGACGTCGGCAATCATGGCTCGCCACTCCTCTCTATTTCCGGCTCTCTGCAGCACCTGAACTGCAGACATTCTTCCTCCAGTCATTCTCACCAATCCATCCATATTTTTGTCTAGGTCTTCCTCTTGGCCGACTTCCATTGATTTTACCAGTGAGAGAGAGATGTTCTAGTTCTTGTCTTCTCACTATGTGACCCACAAACCGCCAAAAGTTCTCTCTCAATGCCTACTCTCTCTAATACCTGCTCATTAGTTTTCCTTTCTGTCCATGATATTTTCAGCATCCTCTCCAAAACCACATTTCTGCAGCCTGCAACCTCCTCTCATCTGCCTTCTCAAGGTCCAAGTTTCAGCCATACAACAATACAGACCAAACAAAACATTTCACAAATCTTCCCAAGATTCATTGATATTTTTGAGTTTGATTAATCTCTTTATCTTACCAAATGCATCTTTTGCCATGGATATTCTCTTCCTGATCTCTTTTCGCATTTTCCATCACTTGTGACAGTGCATCCTAAATAATTAAAACTATCGGTTTGTTTAACTGTTTTTCCACTAGTGAGAGTTTTTTCCCATTGGGAGGAAACACAACAAATAAGTAAAAACCTTTCACATTACTAGCTAATTCATATATCTACAGAAAGCTCATTAACAGCACACCCAAACTCCTGCACTTAACCACAACACCCACATCTACAGTATATTGTGCACACTGATACTTCCTTGATAGCAAGACTCTTTGTTCCAGTCCATCTCCATCCCATCTAAGTAACAGTTTTAGATCTTGCTGTCTGCCTTCCTTCCAACACATCTGAAGTAAACATGCTTCCTCGAATCCATTATCCTTTATTCCTTTCTCATGACAATGGTCCACTGATTTTCCTGTGCTAAAATGTTTACCACTTTTTGTTTCTATCACCCTGTCAATCCTTTCTATTCTTTATTTCTTGAGTCACTTTCATCATCCAAGCTTCACTTCCATAAAAGAAATTGGCTAAAAAGCTATTCATTAAATGCACCTTTGGTTTTTATTGACATTCCTTTCTCCCAAGTATTTTTGCACACCTGTTACCTTCCTTTCTTCATCACTATGTGACTTGGCTTTTTTTCATCCTACCATGCTCCAGCTTCATAATTACCATTTACCATCATAAGCTTACTTATTCACATTCTTTTTCAAATTTCTCTTACATTCAGATTTTTACTAGTTTGCAGGTTCACTATCCCCAATCAACACAGTACCATTTACAAAGATCATCTCCTTCATATAAAATTCACCACCCTTCTGATTTCATGATTTTGCTCATATGTCTTCTGTCCATTGAGGCATAACACACCCTTGTTTCAGGCCTGCCATTGCACGAGAGTTTTGCCTATATATTCTAATGCTCATTTTAAGTTTTATTTGTAAGAGATTTGACTACTTTCAATAAATAATCTGAATCATGCATTGACAACACCCTCCACAGTGCATTTCTAATTTCTATCATAGACTTTTTCTAGACCCATGTTCACACATTACAGCAATCTCTCTTTATTATCAGACTGTGCACAACTGTTCATAACAAACTTGATCTTTAGGACATGTAATAGATAAACTCTTCGATGAAATGTTGTTGCATGAATAAATAGCCTGCTTATAGTGTCACAGGAAAAATTGATAGCCTCTTCAACTTTTTGTCCCTAAAGGGATGAAAAATCTTCAAAGATATATGTACTGATTTTGTTGGGGAACTACTTAAGGCACTAGTTATGGAATTTATATTTTCATTGTGACAGCTATGTCTGAATTTTTAAGAAGGACCCAGTTTCATAAATTTCTATATCTTTTAAAATTTGATTTTCAGGTGTGCACTAGTGTTTGGAATGTGCATGCTGCCTACAAATTTTGAAGTTTGATTTTTTAAATGTAAGGTGTGATAGCTTGTGTGTGATATATTAATATTTTCATTAATATTTACTTTGATTGCACAGGGAATTATTTTAGACTATTTTCTGCCCTCAATATTTAAAGTTTAATCCTTGTTTATCCCTTGATTCCACCAGGTTTCATGACAGAGAATGAGCAGAAAATCTTTGATGATTTAGATACAAAAACACCACATCCTAAATACTGGATGCCACTTGTTTGGGCTGGAAGCATTGTAGCAAGAGCTAGGAAAGAAGGAAGAATTCGTGATGACTTTGCTGTGAAAACTATCATTGATGAAATCAACAGGTTTCGTGGTTTATGTGGAGGACTGCTCAGTTATGATTGGATAAGCATCCCACTAGTATATACTCAGGTGTGTAGAACTTCATGACAGTCTTTAGTGTCCACAGGGATTGCTTAGGAAGTAAATATTTATTAATATGAGAAAACTTATTTAGGTTCTTATTGATATATGGCTCCTTATTATGTAATCCTTCATAAAAAAAAGATAGGTGTTCTGGGTTATTTTCTTAAGAGTGCAGTACTAGCTAATGTTGGAAATAATTGAATATTTTAAGGATCTAGAGTAATCTAACATTTACTACAAAAACAAATTGCGTTTAGGTCAGCAAGTATTGAATGGATGTAGAATTTTAATATTTCATAAAAAAAAACAAACTGTAGCCATTATTTTGGTCTTGCTTCTAGTTTTGCATAAAGGCATTTTGTTCAGCTCACTCCTATAAATGTATGATGCAGTTTCTTTATATTCATCCATAAGAGAAACGGAGTGTTTTCCATTTAACTCTAAAGAAGTGGTTTGGTTTTAAACATCCACAAGAGAATTTGGATGGTTTCCATTAAGGTTATTAGAGCAGTAAGTTCAGGATAATATATTTTTAATTTATTGCATTGTTTTTTGTAAGCAAAGAAAATTATGTAAAATTACAACATTTTTAAGAGAAATTTTGTTCAGATTTAAATATTCACCAAAATTTTAATTACTTTTTGTGATTTTTTGCAGGTTGTGACTTTAGCCGTGTATACCTTTTTTATTGGCACAATTATGGGACGTCAGTTCTTGGATCCAAAACAAAATATACCTAAGCAAGACATTGACTTCTACGTTCCAATTTTTACCTTTCTTCAATTTTTTTTCTATATGGGTTGGTTGAAAGTGGCTGAATCTCTTGTGAATCCCTTTGGAGAGGATGATGATGACTTTGAAGTCAACTGGTTGGTGGACAGGAATTTACAGGTAAAATTTTTTAAAAAATGTATTTTTTTTACTCATCGTTTGTATTGTTGATATTAGCAATTTGAGTAAAAAAAAAAAAAAAATTTTAATATTTTAAATTTTAAAGATTAAGCAGCTTAGTATCAGTTCTTGGTATTGGGCTTTCAGCTGTTCCTTTGGTATATACGTAATGGACCTTCAGCCCTATTTATAAGTGATCTGTTCATGTGGTGGAATTAGTATCACAACCTTTCTAGCAAATTTCCTCTTCAATAATCCTCTGGCACTAAGGCCTTATTTTCAGCATCTTAGTTTGCATACCTTTTCAGTCTTTATGACTTCATTTAAAAGTCAAGGTGGTTACAATTTTCATAATGATATCTCACCCAAACACTAATTAAACTTAGCATCTGGTTATTCTGTTTTGAGAGAAGTACAGTACTAGCCAATGGCCATGTTCCATTTTTTTTAAAGATAAAAATGGCATAACAGGAGTTGAAGTTTATTTTCAGACTTGATATTACACTAAGCACAATTCACTCCATAATCTGACTAACAAATCTGCTATTACCTCAATTTTAGTTGCATTATAATATAGTTATTGGAATTTTTGCATTTTGGTATAAAATTGTTGTGTACTGTAATGACCAATTGCACTCTGAAATAGAATACTGTATTGAGACTTATACTCAGTCTTCGATGTGGTTTAAATATAGTACATGCTATATGTATTCCTTACTGTGAATTTTGAAAGAAATTCAGAAATTCAAATACAAGAATCCCATAGCTTGCACCTTATTAGACTTCAATTAGCAGAAGTTCTAGATCTAATTTGAACTACAAAATCTGTGGAAAATGGTTTTCTCAGTCTTTCTCAATCCTTCCAGGTATCGTACTTAATTGTGGACGAAATGCACAGTGAGCATCCAGAACTTATTCAGGACAAATACTGGGATGAAATTTTCCCTACAGAGCTTCCTTATACCATTGCTGCTGAGCAGTTCAGAATAGAGCCTCCTCAAGGCTCAACAGCTAATTTAGAGGTACCAGAGGTAGAACAAGAGTTCTTGCCTCTTGTAGAGGAGGAGGAGGAAGAAGAAGAACCAATTCATGGTACAGATGCAGTTCAGGTTTGTGAGGGAACATTTTTAATTTTAATAAGAGATATTGGTCCTCAGCACTTGAAACAGTATAGTATATGCTTAGTAAATCCTATGTTAAAATGTTAGGTTTTCCTCAAAATTCTCTAATTGTGTTAAGTCCCAAATTGAAATAAATTTAATTTTGTCTATAATTCTTGTTTATAAAGAAAGTTTGTAAAAAATAAAAAAGCAGTACAATATTGTTTTCCATTTTTGTACTATGTCTTAAGTGTTTTAATGAAATTTCATGCCATTTCCAATGGTTCACCATAATCATGCAATAGGTCTGAATTACATTGTATTTCTAAGTGCCTGGAAGGCTTTCTGTAACCAGGTCTTACTCCTTTATAGTTTATTTTAGACATTAACTCATTTTTGCTTAATTTTGCCAGATATGATATGCCTTAGTTTCATAATAAACAGAAAGATCCAGAACTCAGTAACTGATGTTACTGTTTTTTGTTGTAATAGCCATTGAAATAACTCTTTCCAATTTAAACCTCAGAATGTGGCCCAGCCCACGAATAATTTATTTTTCATATTAATTATTGAAATTGACTGCCTGATTAGTCCAATTTTTAATGGGTAAAAGTGAAATTTCATTCTTTTCATTGCTAACAATTAGATTCATTATAGTTCTAGAAGACTATAAATCTGGTTTGGTTACATATTTTTTGTTATGAAAGGGACACAGTATATGTACAGTATCTGTATTTGCCCTGTTATTTGCAACAATTTAGTCAACAGGCTGTTCCCTATTCTGTTTTTGCAGAAATTTTTACAAATAAACTTCTTATAAATGAACTTATTTTTGCAGAAATTTTTATAAATGAACTTGAGGAAAGTACAATACTCATTTGGGTTCAGTAATAAATTTACTTCTTAGGCATCTTGAGCTCTTCAGTACTGATTTTAATATTAATTTAATGCATATGTTATTGAGAAAATAGTTCATCATATGTTAGTTGTTATTTTGTGATTATATAAAACTTTGAATGAGGCAAACAAATGTGTAACCAAAAACTTTATGCAGATGTATGACATTAGTAGGGGTATTAATATCAGGTATTCTCTGCTGCTATCTTTAAGCAGCCAATTCTAGCAACCATGTTATATTTTTGCACTGTTGAGTTTTGTTGAAATATATATAGTGATAAGATTTTTGTGCTCTTTTGGAAACAGTAACATACCTCTTCATGTAGAAGAGATGTACTATTCCAATGTGTGGGCATGCATGTCACAATTTGTTTCCCTGTCTAGAAATCATGATTGTTGGCTAACTCATTCTTTGAAGTAATATAAGAATATTTATGAAATTGAGTATTTCTGCTGTCATTTTCTCAAGTTACAATTAAATTTTAAGACTGATATATTGAAATACCTTGTGACATTGTATTATGTATGTCGTAAGTCAGTTCTCTAAATTCATAGGCATATTTTAAGTCTTTTCATACATATTAGAAAACATTTGTTTTGTAAGTAAAATGTGCTTCTAGGAATTGGAGAATGGTGAAACGAAGGCCATAGACATAAAGTTAACTGGGAGTAGAGTATCATCAGCTTCTGGCTTGGCATCACCTCCCCAGTCAGCATCAGCTAGCAGAAAGCCTTCTATACTCTCTCAACTTGTCCAGCGAATGAAATATGGCAGCAATGATAACCTTAGACGCAGGAGTATACGACCCATTGGTATGTACAATAATGCAGAATGTCCATGCGTGTGTGATAGCTTTCTTTGTTTAATGCCAGATCAGGGAAAGAGTAAAAGGAAGGATCAAAAGTACTGGTGGTTGTTGATAACAAGCCCACCAGATCAGTTTGTTAGAAAGTCAGATACAGTGATGCCATGGAACTATTAAATATTCAGCCCCTCAAAACTTACAGCAGAAGGAAAGGCGTCTTAAAAGTAGTGAGCCACACCACACGAACATTAGACAAAGGAAAATTCAGCCCGAAAGAGAAATCTTCCTTGAAGACAGTGAGACATGCTAGGCCATAAACAGACATAAATATCTAGTAAAAATATCATAGAATGGAGGCACTTCAGAAAGAAAATTTTTTTTTTTTTTTTTTTTTTTTTAGAAAACATCATTAGAATGACCTAGAGTGCTTGTTGTTCATGGCACATGAAGAAAGAATAAGATGAGGTTTTATATGTTCTAAGCAAATAACATTTATCCTAAAAAATTAGGAACAATGAGTCAATCTCAACAAAGGTTAATGCCTTTGATTCCTTGTGGGCAACAATGGACAGTATGTAACATCAGTAAAACACACTTTGCTAACAAAAATTATCACAAGCAAGTTTTTCCTCTTTCATTTGATTTTTTTCAGTGTTTCATCCAGAGGTCCTTTATTCCTCACATCATTGGACTGTGGAACAGTCTCCCTGAGGATATTGTAAATTGGAACTTCAAAAGTCAAAGCAAAGATGCAACACATTATTACTCTAAAATAATGCTCCTTTGCGCCTTGTATTTTAATCATGTGCATACATTTTTACATATTTATTAATTTAATCTATTTTTTATTTCTAATAAATGATCTTGTTTCTGTATTTCCTATTACCTTCTGTTACTTCCTTAAAATGAACACCCTATTCACTGAAAGCTTGATTTTCAAGTCAGTGGCCCCTGTGGGCTTGTTCCAAACGAATAGGGTTCATGTTGTAAATATAATAATAGTAATAATAATACCTTAATTGCTTCTAGACTAGGGACTCGTTCTTGCCTTTATTTTGGTTTTTGTCAAGCTTCAGCTGAAAAATCAAGAATGTAATTTGAAAAAATATATTTATACCATGACCTGATGTTAAATATGAAACTTTCATGTTTGTAGGGAGCACAACTTCAATGCGTACAGCAAGAAAGAATCGTGGATTCAATAGATCTGCTTCAAGGATGTCATCCACTTCACAAGTTACAAGCCAGAGTCGGGAATCTGTTACTAGAAACCCAACACTACTCACTCAGGTAGGGATGAACTTTATATTTTTTATATAGAATTATCTTGAATTGACTTGAAATAAAATTGATCATGGCTTCATAGTTAGAAATTTTTGGTAATGGAAAAGTGTCCTACTTTCTTTTTCTTAAATCTAAGAAAACTGCACATAAGTTATAGAATTTTAATTCAGGATTACAGTCATTAGATTCACAAAGGCCAGTTTATGTATTATTTAATAGATAGCTCCTATATTTGCACCTTTTAAGCATCTGTGAACTATAAGAAACTTAAGTCCATTTCTGTTTTATTCGAGATAGAATTGTAGGGCTGATACTGGCTTTTAGAACTTGATAGCTCATTAAATTCTAGGCGCTTTAAGACCGATTACCTGGCTCTCACTTAGCAAGTCTAGGGTTTTAGTAACTCAGTCCTTTCTGCCTGAATTGTGACAACTTAACAAACCTCTGCAGGCCCCCAAAAGCTCTTGTTAAGGTGCTACTGGGTTTGTTTTGAAAGATAAGTAATTTTTAAAAGCAAAATTATTTTTAAACACAAGCCCATTATGGTACTATGTATACTTTTAATAATATAAGAGTTCCCATCTTCCAACCTCACTTTCTCCAGAGTTAATTGTTTAGGCAATATGAATAGTGACTTTCTGGCTAATGGACACTTATCAACAATGAGTCTGTTGTATTTGAATGCTAAAATTTTGCCAGAGAGTTGTATTTGAATGCTAAAATTTTGCCAGAGAATTGTTAATTTTTGTGTTTGAACTACACAATTTTTATTATGATAAGGTTAATTGTATGTTGGATTTCTACAGTTTCTCAGTAAATTTGGTCGGTGTGATCAATCGGCATAAAAATGTAATTTTCCCTGTATCTTATATATTCAAGTCATTAGCATGTATGTTATTGATTGACTGATTATGAAATTTAGGTCTTGAAGACCAAGTGCCAGAACCGTCAGGATTATTCAGCACCATAATGAAATGAAATATACAAATTAATGATATGATTGATAATGAATAGGTGAGTGATGGATCTTAAATGTGTGTGCCTTTTTTTCCCCCTAGTAATGGCATCTACCTTAAATCTGATTCTGTTTTACAACAGAGTAGTCAAATGTTTCTTAACTAGGCAGTATTATCTTCATGAGGTTACATTTTTATAATTTATGAATGTGATAGTGAACTTTGCTTATTTCTTGAATAAGAACTATTTAAAGTTCTTGGAAGTGTAGTTGAATCATTCATATACTGTATCTGATCTGTATACATTTTTTACAGGGTAGTGGTATCTTTCGTATGTCTGATTTGTCAATAAACACAGCTGGCCGAGATGATCCCACTAGTCCAAAAAGCAGAGGTGGCGTTGGTTCACAAGAAGATGATGAACCAATACACATAAAAATAAAAAGAAGAGATAAAGATGGTAAGATCTTTATACATATAAAATTTAAAGTTTCTCTTTCTACTGAGTGAAGTACAAGGGTTTTTTAATATGAATATTTCAATTTTTAATTCATTTCTGATTTTATGTTAGCATAAAAGTATCCTAAATAGAAAAGGAAAGTTATTGACTTAGGAAAATAAAATTGTTTGTTATATGATCTGGTAATATCCAAAATACCAACTTAATTGCATAAAAATTTGATATTGTTGTATGAGAGCTCCTTGGTACTGTATTTTTGTTTTACCTTTATGTGGCTAACTTTTATAAATTGATGATATTTTGTAGATTTTTTTTGTGGCACTATATCTTCAGAGTTCATAGAACCTTAGAACACACTGGTTGTGGTACCAGACGTCATGAAATAACTTTGGGTGTGTTTTATCATGGTAATCCCAGTTACAGTTTGTCGATCAACATGAGTAATGTGATTTGATTTTTGCACCGATTGTCTCGGTCCAAGCTCACTGCCTTTATACATCTCAAGACCTTACTCATCACAATGCTGATGTATTTCACTTGTCAAACACTCCCCCATAGGGGGGTAGTGCTGTCAGTGCGCCTCTCGGGGTGCACTGTAGACATTACTAAAGGTTCTTTGCAGCATCTCTTTGGTCACTAGCTGCAACCCCTGCTATTCCTTTTACTCTGCCTCCATTCATACTATCTTTCTTCCATCTTGCTATCCACCCTCCCCTAACAATTATTTTGTAGTGCAACTGCGAGGTTTCCCTCCTGTTGCACCTTTCAAACTTACATACTCTCATTTTCCTTTCCAGTGCTGAATGACCTCATAGGTCCCAGTGCTTGGCCTATAGCCTAAACTCTATATTCCATTCCATTCCTTATGAACTCCAATAAGCATAGTTTTGTTTTCGTCTTTTTGGTGTTGGTTACAGTGACAAAGGCCATTTTAACATAATATCTATGGCAATTTAGATAAGAATTGCAGTATTTTAGAATAAAGTTTATTGTAAATAATTGACTATGGTATGAATATTAAATAGATATAATTTTCTGTTTAGTTACCATTTTTTTCATTTTACAGGTCGTGTAATTAAATCACCTTCTTCAGATGAATTTGAGTGTGAAAGTGAGTCAAGTCGCACAAATCTCATTGGGAATTTGAAAAAGCCTGGGTCTCGGATGTTCTCATACGAGGTATATTTCTGTCTTTTGTTCTGTATTAGTTTAAAAAAATTACAGTACAGTACTAGCACTAGTTTGTTGGCATTATGTTAAAGATACAACTACTATAATAATGAAAAGAATTTCTCTTTATAATATATATGCAGTAAATGTGTTTAACAGAAGCTAAATGATTATCAAGAAAATAATCTCTTCTCCAAGACTTTTATTTGATAAACAAATTACATTGTAATTAGCTCATGAAAAACGTACTGAGAGGTGACTAATAGTTTCAAATTTAGTTAATGTATTTTTATACCTAAAAACAATCCTTCTCTTTTGGGTAAGAATTTGGATTCCTGAATGATTTCTGGACACCTATAACTCCAATATATTGTAAAGTTCTATACAACCAAAACAATATGGCTGTCAACCAAGTGTCCCTAGAATAGCCCTTGAGCAGTCCTAAATAACTAGGAAAAATATGATTCTCAGATTACAAGGTTCAATGACTTTCTTTCTTTATTGTCTGGCATTGGCACTCTTGCTTTTTCAAAAAGACACACTTGTATGTCCCATATTTATTCATAAAAAAGACAATACTCATTTTGAATTTTAAGTTGTTTTCCATTCACTATGTTAATTATTCAAATAAGATATTTTGTTTTAATTTTTCTATATAAAATATTTCAGAAACACATAGTAAACAAGTAAAAAAATAACAAGCTTTGGTAATTAAGTCACAATATGTACTGGTAACAAATAATTTACCACAAATTTATATTGCGAGTGTATTTTTACTTGGACATTACAAATTATAGGGAAGCTATTTAAAGTAAATATCTAGGTTATTAAACTTCCAGTTCACAAGAATAATTTTACACTATGAAACTTTCTCCATTAGAGTATGAGTGATGAAAACTCAGAGGACAACAATAACATGAAGCGGGCTAAAGCAGACAACAAAAGTTTGGGCAGTAGCTGTTCTATCCGTACATCCATCTTTCAAGGTGATGACGATGAAAATGAAAAAAGCCTTGATGTTGATGAAAAAATAGCAGGTTTGTTTTCTTATCTTTTTAGTTACATTTTTAATTTCTGGTTAAAGTATTCAAAATCTGATTTGCACTCTTTCACATACTGAACATTATGACTACAGTAGTACTATATTTTGATTATTAATCATAGGAAGTTCTTTTAATATAAAGGGTATTTCAGTATTGTAGATAATTAAACTTTGCTTGTGTTCATACTATATTTAGAGGTGTGTTTTTTTTATTTTTTTGAGAACATTCCCAGGCACAGTGGTAAGTCAAGGTTAAATTTTATTCTGGAAATCACATCTTCCAAGACAGTTTAAAATCCCTTAATATATGTGCTGCTGCTTTTCTCCTGGCAAAGGCTAATTTCATAGTACAATATCCTATTGAATTTTACCATTTTTATTCCATTTCTAAGCATATTTAATAAAGCATGGGGTTTTTAATCTCCGGTGTATGTTGTGTGTAAACCTTTATATAATATTTCTCTTGTTAGTTTAATTGAAGTTCTATGCTCTTCCTCTATTAAACACTGGAGAGAATTCCTATCAGTGAGGTTTACCTTCCCGATACTTCTTAGTAGGCTAGCTGATCCTTTTGCTATTTATTGCTCTGTTATCTCTCCATCATATGGTAGGTTACTATTCACACTACAGAATAGTTATTTCATGAACTGACTTTTATCGGAGTGTCAGAAACTAACATCTGTGTAAGTAAAGAAAAGGTTTTTAACATGGTGCAGTTTTTCCTCCCTCTTCTTGGTGGTCTTCATTAATCTTTCCAGTGTAAAAGTGTAAACTACCTGTAGCATCCAAAATGCTTTTCATAATATTTCAATCTACGTAGGTTGAGTGAGTCTGTTTTTCACTTCATGTTTAGCTTTTACTTGAATGTTTTATTTTTTTTTTACTGACAGGGAACAAAGTTTTTGTTACCTTTGCTGGTGATTTAGCCTTTATCTTTCTGGCTAACAGCCTGGTAATTTTAATCTTTGTCTGTTACGCCAATTATTCTTTTGTCATTACTGTATTAGCTTCCATTATTCATATCTTTGGAGCAAATGGTCATATTCCTTATTTATTTTCACAATTTTTTCCAAGATTATAGGGCTTTTAAATATTTAAGTTTTTGGGGACTTAGTTTGTTTAGAGCTGCATCCCATTACTATTTAAGGTTACACAGTTTTATGGATATTTTTTAGGAGTTTTATTTGATCTCAATAGACAACCAAATTGCCTTGAATGAAGTAGTAGTGGTATCACATTTATAAATGAAAATTTGCTTTACTATAGTTCCTACCACCTTGATATGGGTAGGCCCCTGACTAAGAATTTACTAAGATTATCTTGTTCATCCAAGGAATAAGAGATCTCCATTAAGTGAGGTATACATCCCATTATTTACATCTTTAGTTTGTATGAAGCATTACTTTTAAACTGGAGCTATCTGTGCTTATAGCCGATTCACTTATGGTAGATTCTTGGGCCTACGAGACGTTTGTTTGGCGGCCTCTGATTGGCTGGTACCGGGAGGTATGCAGCTCGCTCACTGTTGCATTTTAACGTTTGTAGCTCAGAAAACTTGCAATATGTTTATATTTCTTCATTTATCTCACGGTTTATACAAGATAGGAAAGTTGTGATCATACCATAGATTGGTATTAATTGTACAACTAAATCGTGATTTTCTGAAACCAGTAAGATAAAACACAAAGGAATTACAACGCAGTAGAAGTGAAGAGAGAAACATTGTTCTTTATACCTGTTTTTACATATCGTCCGATTTTGCATCATTCATGCGATCAAGATAAAATAAAACTAGTGTTTCATACAATAAATTCACCTGAATACGCTGGTGCTTTCAGATTTTAGATGCGTGTGATATGTGGAGAGAAAATGAAGAATATGTCGTATTATGTAGCATCCAGTACTTGACTCAGTTTGGCAGTAGTGCCGAGAGACGGTGATCAGCAAACAGCGCTGACGTTGAGGCGCCGTTGACAGTTGCTAATTAGCGATATGAGAAGTTTGGAGTTTCGACAATATTTACCGATTATTATGTCATTACATTTTCTGTACATAAAATGCATAGAATTCACATTATGACTGTCGAACTTTTTCACTCCAATATCATATATGTCCATATGTCTGGACATATCTGATAAGAAAAAATGAATAATCATATGGATACATCTGGTTGTGTTGGCTTCAATTTAGTCTAGATGAGAAATTTGCATCCTGTACATTACATGATAAATAACAGGCTAAATAATTATGAGTTCATTATTATGGCCGCTTGCTTCTCTGGTCAATAACACGAAAAGCTGATGGTTTTTATATGCTCATTCAATGAATGAAAGTGCATCTTTTTATTTCTTACCATAAAATCTACTGGTGTTGTAACGAATATAAAATTCTGTCTTTTTCAGAATTTGTTTGAGCTGCTCTTACACCAGAACATTATTCCTCTATATACATGTTAGATTTGATAATTGTGCAGGCCTGTTATTTATCATGTAGCCTACAGTAAGCAAATTTCCCACCTAGCCTAAATTGAAGCCAACACATCCAGATGCATCCATATGATTATTAATTTTTCTTATCAGATATGTCCAGACGTACAGACATAATTATATGATACTGGAGTGAAAAAGTTCGACATTCACAATGGGAATGCTATGCTTTTATTTACAGAAAATGTAATGACATAACAATACGGTAAATATTGTCGAAACTGTTAACTTCTCAGGTTGTTAACTGGCAACTGTCAACAGCGCCTCAGCTTTGCAGATCACCGCCTCTCGGTTTCTACTGCCAAAGCTGAGTCAAGAACGGATGCAACATAATAAGACATATTCTTCATTTTCTTCATATCACACGCATCTAAAATCTGAAAGCACCAGCGTATTCAAGGTGAATTTGTTGTATGAAAACACTAGTTTTATTTTATCTTGATCGCATGAATGATGCAAAATCCGGCGATATGTAAAAACAGGTATAAAGAATGAAATGCTTCTCTCTTCACTTTTACTCGTTGTAATTCCTTTTGTTTTTATCTTACTGATTTCAGGAAATCATGATTTAGTTGCACATTAATACTGAATTTATGGTATGACCAAAACTGTCTATCTTGTATAAACGTGTGATAAATGAAGAAATATAAAGATATTTCAAGTTTTCTGAGCTACAGAATACAGTGAGCGAGCTGCATACCTCCCAGTACCAGCCAATCAGAGGCCGCCAAACAAACGTCTCGTAGGCCCAAGAATCTACCTTAAGTGAATCGACTATAGTAGTATGGAAGGGAGGCATGACCTTGACATAGGGCATTAATTTGTATCTGAAGTATGTAATTATAAAAAAAAAGGTTTTATAGGAGCCTTATAGAGTGCCAGACCAATCTTGAAAATCCTCTAAGTGGGAAAGTCCTTGGGGAAGAGGGAAACTCCAATTAGAATGACACCACCAGATAAGAAAGTTTAGTATAGTACTACCTAAATTGATCATACTGTACTGTCAACCATTTGAGGGTGTAGGAGCATCTGAGTACAGATTAATACTCTACTATCTTGGTATGGTCCGAATGAGAAGCTGGCAGTGATATCTGTCTAGATAGGATGGCAAGATTGGAATTAAAAGATCCAACATCGACTTGTAAAGGTCAATGACTGCACTGAGCATATGACTGGAAGAGCCCAATTTGCCATGCAGTTTACTTGGGAGCCAAAGGCTTAACTACATGTAATTTGTGTGAAAGCAAAATCCTCCGCTAGGACTGAACATAGAAATGTTAATAAATTAGGTTCTTTGAGCCTGAGGGCTAATGAATTTAACAAAAATAGTACATCGCTTACCCAAAGATTTAAAAAAATACTTATATTTGGTGTTCTATTTGTAATTCATGTCGTCTCAAATTTGCCTCATATCTCATCTTAGTACCTGGAGGTCTTAATCCTCACCCAAATTAAAGGCTTTTATTTAAAGTTAGTAAGTCATGTTTCTCCCCATTTTGCTAGTGACCAAATGTAGTTTCAAGGGGATTTAAGAGTGACAAGCATTTTAAAATTAAAAATCATTCACCAGATTTCAGACTAAAGATAAAAACGGATACAGAAATTTGATAGAACAAATACAAGCAGTCCCCAGTTTACGACGGGGTTTCCATTCTGATGCCGCATCATAAGCCAAAAAATCGTCGTATCCCGAAATATCGTCGAAAATTGTGAGAAAACCTTACTTTTAATCATTTGGGTGTTTTGTAAATGACATAAACTGCATTTTTATTAAGTTTTTCATCAGAAAACCTCCAAATTTTGACCATTCTTGCCCTTTTGGAGCCATATTTCTTCTGTTGGATCGGGATCGTCTGTCGTAAACCGGGAACATGCATTGTAACCCGGGAAATCATTTTTCATGAATATATTTCAAGACAGTCTTAATCTCGGAACGTCGTAAGCCAAGCCTGTGGCAACCCGGGGACTGCCTGTATTTAATTACAGCATAGACTTCAGTTCTGTATTAAACCATCCCTGTATAAGCTTCATAACCTTAAGATGAAGTGTTCATGCATAAATAGCTGGGAAGAGTTCTAGCCCAGTGTAGTCTTATCTACAGTATTTTTTTTAATGCAATATGGGCGTGAATTTATTTTGAATGAATGTACACCGAGTTAAGTTCTCCCCAGAGAGAATAGGTGAATTACTAGATTTTGCAGTATTTTTTGCTAATGAATGACAGAAGCCTCATTTCTTAATGGAAGACTGGTGTCCACCAGTCTTAAGCTTACCTGACCAAATAGATCCTAATGTAGATGTCTGAGTTAGAACTGGAAACCAGATCTTTGACATTTCCACATAATGTTGCTCCCTTGAAAGGGATGTAACTGGACTGCAGGACTTGAATCACCTCCCAAGCATTCACTGCTCCTTTTTTTAGTTGCCCCCCAAGAACTCATTGCTGCCAATTCCAAAAGTATGTCGGACCTGAGCAGACCCCACTTCAAAGGCAAGTACAGTAGTAAAAATGCATAAAGATGTGATGTAACAGACTGAAGAGAAGAATTCATGCTCAATCCTATGAACCTTCCATTTTTTTCAATTAGGCTGCCTATAGTAACATGATTGATAAGTGAATTAGACTACCTGCAAGTTCCAGTGAAGTTAAGCTCCTTGAGAACCACTAGTACTGTATTATGGGGGATGAGAGATTAGGTGCATAACTAACTTGATGGGCATGTCTCACCTTTAGAAGAGCAAGATTCTCCTCTTAAATTCTTGGTTTATTTCTCCATTGAACCAAAATTATAGGTATTTTAGTAAAGTAATGGTTAGTACTAGTCAGGACTGTTTTTATTTCCACTATACTAGTTTTACCTTTAAGGGGACGACTTCATTGAATGTTAATTAATTCCTTTTGGATGAGATTGCGAGCCCCATGCTCTTTTCCACTCGGGCTGCAACTCACTACAGCCAACTAACCAACCCACTACTAAGCTCAACATAGACACATTGAATTTTTCAGGAAATAGACCCAAGTCATACTTTAAATGCCCTCACCAGCCATTAAATTCCATTAACATTTGGCATTTTCACTCTTGTGATCCCTGTAGCTTTGGTATCCTTCAAATTTTTACTTACCCTTTGCATATCAGCAGCAGTCATTCCAACAAGCATTCTCAGCCTACTAACTACTACTACTCCATCATCATTCCTTTTGCCATTATTCAGCCCTCCTCTTTCAAAAGACTTTAGCATAATTAATTGAACCATAATTACATTCTCTTTAAACAGCATTTCTCCAGTTGCATACTTCAGTATCTACTTGTTTGTTAACCATTTTCTTTTCATGTGCTTCTTTGTAGAACACCTTGTTTTTCTTTATTCTTGCTCATATCATCTTATTTTAATTACTTTTACTGTCGTCTTTGCTACACTATAGTCTGGTATATACCCATGTATTATCACTTCTACCATTCAGTTGCACTTCAAATATTCTCTCCTTTTTCCTTGACTAAAATCTCGTAATTTGCTCATCCCAGCACTTACTGGTTCTTTTTCTCTCCTCCACCCATCCTATACCAAGAAAGACCCTCAGCTGACTCTGAACCCATCCTTGTATTTCACATATTCATCATATGCTCCTCGTAACTCAATATCTATAACATTGCATATTTTACTTCTTATTTACTCCATATACAGTACGCTCTTCTCACTTCATTCATATCAAACTCATTTGTCCATTTAAAGCTACAATTTAACTCCGTTCCTCTGCGGCCAAACTTCTTTAACCTTACTTTTCTCCATAACTAAATAATGATCAGAAAATTATACCTCCAGTCACTCCTCTTCTCACCATTAAATTGATATAATCTGACAAACTTTTTCTTAAATGATTTTCTTTCCTTTGTACTGCATACTAGTGCACATCCCTCTCCAAAAATCATGTATTTCCAGAAAAAACCTACTTTACAACTACTTTCGTAATACATTTTAACATATTCTTCAATTTCATTTACTCAAGGAACTCCATTTTTACAACACCATCTCCTCATTCACCTATGATTGCATCCTTAGAAACATAAGACACAGGGTGTAGGTCCTGGCCAGTTCCGACTTTATTTCCAAGCCATTGACGAAGGACTGATACGTAGTATTATATACATGTATATATACGTACTATATTTATATATTACATACACTGTATATGGATGTAACTTGACGGAGTGGTGCAACACTTGGCTCATGGGTTGTTCACTGAATACCACCAACTAGTCATTCAGGTGCAAATGTATGCTAGTGTCTACTTGATTCAACAAAAAGGGTGAAGGGCTAGGAACCTCATTCTTCAAAATCTGGTACAAAACTGAAAGGCTACTCCATTATGGTGTCACTCCTTCCAAAAAGAAAAGGGCCTTTTTGGAAAAAAAAAAAAAATTATTTTGGATCAGCATTGGATGTTTTGTGACCGAAGGTGTACTTTTCCCTCTTTCTTTGCCTTTTCAAGTGCAAGCTACAAAACCTCTTTCCATCCTGATTCAGCACATGGTTGGTTAAAAATACAATTTGGTAATTTAATTACCCCTTGGTGTTAAGGTGGCACATGATCAGAAGTCTTTCTTACAGGATTAACACTCACCTTTGAAAAAATTGAGATTTCTTTTATTTTAGTCTCTTGCCCTTATTAGTTGAAAGTGTCTCGTACGTTTTCTGCTGCCTGAAACTTTTTTTTTTTTACCTCATAGATTGTTAGTGCATCATTCTACTGTGAATACTATACTGCCATAAATATATGAACACCAAGAAATATAAATTTGATAGTTGTCAGGGCCATAATCATGATCAGCCAGGAAAAGGTATCATTAAGCATTAAGATGTTGAATGTCTTCAGTCAGTCAGCATTCATTTGGCAGAGGATTCAGTAGCAACAATTTACAAATGTACAATAACTTGTCCATTTTCAAGGTCATTGCATGAAATACTCATTGTTAAAGAAGTTTCTGACTTTATTTCCAATTGGTTTTTTTGTGATCAGTATCAAGAGTTCTAGCAGGTAGTTTATTTTTGTGATGTGGTTGCAGTTTAGTGGTGGTACTTGCCAAATCTGGCTCCCTGTACTGTATACTCTTATTTGAAGCTCTGCAGAACTGATTAATCCAGAAGTCTACAAGTCATAACTGCCTAATATTTCTTACTCGATATGTTTCTGATATTTTTAGAACTATATTTAATTTTATATTAATTATCATGTATGAATTACTCTAACAACTGCTGTTTCAGATTTAGTTTGTGAATGTTCATTGTAGTCTTATTTAAGTTTTTAAAAAGCCTGTGTGATACTACTGGAGGAACCCTGTCATATCACCCTTGTTGTTAAGTGTGTATATATACACAGCTGAATTACAAATGGATGGTTATTTTATTAATCTAAGTAAGATATTTAGATATAATTTATATGTACATCCACATGATGTGATATATTACAAGTACAGTATAAAGGCAGCTAAGGTTATTTGACATATGGTAGAACTTTGGTTAACCCAGGGTGCTGGGAAAAGCCTTCATCTGATAAGTAAATGTACTATTGCAAAGTTATTCAAAAGAATGAATTGGCAGAATATCCATGGCCTGATATGAAAAGCTTTCTTCCCAGATTCTGGGTGATCTTTATGATTAGGTTTATTTTTGGGACACAGTCCCATTATTATTTCTTTTTCTTTTATTCCTTTTGCACAGAACTGGAACAAACTATGTAAGTATTAATCGTGTGTAACTTTGTACAGTATATGTTTGGGGATGAACCACAAATTATCACCATGGTTGATCATTCACTGCACAGCAGTTGAGGCTCAAGGCATTCACTGCCTTTCAGTCTATTTATTTCTCCAGTTCACCATTGAACAATGGAATCACCATTACCTGAACACAGGATTGTAATTGCTTGGTCCAGCACTGAGGTACTGTTTTTCACTTAACCTGATGGGCTTTGTTTCACACTGTTTTATGCTTTTGCTTGGAAAAAATAGGGGCTTTAAGAAACGCGGGTAACGCTATATGTAGAGTTCTGTGATGTTTTAAGATATTTTCATGACTGACTTCATCATGTTGCTTTTGTACTTATCATGCTACACTTGTCTAGATGGCACACAGTCACTATAGGTTGATATTTTATTGCCATACCATAAAGAAATTAAATTGTGTAGACATTTCATTTACACTGATGCATGATGAACATGCATTTTGTTACTGAAATTTAGAAGTAATATTAAAAGCCCTCCTATATACTAAAGGTAATTGATTATTAAGAGCACCAAGTTAAAAATTTTATTTGTAGACTTGATTAAATATCCTTCACAACAAGCAGATACTTTATACTGTATATGTTTGGAAAATAGAAATAACCTTGAATATACATAACATAAGAAATTTTCACCTTTGTATAAAAAATGGTGTTTTAACAAACTTGACATGTATTACATACATCTGGAATGTGCTGAGTAAGTTAATTATGTTTGATAAATGGAGGTTTGAAGAAAAATTTGACATTTTAGTCCTATAACAGGTTGTTTAGCTTGCCATCAACTTGCTTCTTTGGAAAACATGTCACCAATTTCTTATTATCTTTCCACAGTGTGGAAAAGCTTATCACCAAATTTATGCATCAATATCTGCTTCCCGGAGCATAAAAACCATTTACTTCACCTTAATCATTCCTTCACACTGTTAGTTCTGACCCAGTTATGGAGTAAAAGCTTCATCTTAGATTTGCTTATCCATCCTGCTGCAGAGGATGGACTTCAAGACTGTTATGGTACAGAGTTCCATTTAATCATAGTTTGGTGGTCATTATCCATCAGTGAGATGGTACTTGTGCCATCAAGTTGAAAGAAAAGGGAACCTTAATGACTGGCAGTGACTTTCAATATGGAATAACATATTTGTAAAATCCTAATACTGTAGAAAGAAGCACACCATGGGGAACTAAATAAGAATGTTTTCCCCACATATTTTATGAGGCTCTTTCACTAGTTATGATAAATTTTCGAGACCCTACATGATTACGGTAGTTTGTAATTTTAATAGCTCACAATCCTCTTTAGTGATTCACTTGTCAAATGTTGGATCATGCTCTTATTGAACAGCTCATGAGCTCAAAGAATGTTTGCTGCCTCAATGAAACAAATGCATATTTTTGGAAAACACAAGGGACTTTATCATCAGTTGGTATCACTCTGTTCCAATATTGTAAATAGGTTCAAATGGAATGCAAGTGACAACTTGTACAGAAGTGATCATGTCCACCTCATAGTTACATGTTTGCAACATAGTCCAGCACCTCAAATATTGCACTATAACATATGCAAAGCAGACTGGAAATTATATCAGTAGGTCATTAGAAACATTCCACCTTTTCATTACAAGGGATCATGATGAGATAGTTTAACAAGAAACTTTATTACCTATTCATCAGATAAAACCATGTCCCTTTTTTCTCTGCAGTCGTCAAAGGATATACAGTAGTTCCTTGGTATTTAGTAACAAACTGACTTGAGGAAAAACATTCTGTAGAACACATGTTAACAGACTCAATAGGAGATTCAACAAATTGAAGATTGAACAGTTTACAGATCTTAACAATATTACCCAACCAGGGAATCAGTAGTATTAGAAATTGACACTTTAAAGCTCATATATGAACAGCTGTGTGTAACGTCTGAAAGGATGTAAAAAGACAGAGAAATATATCTTGGAAACAAATATTTCCTTGTAAATCCAGCAAAACACCATTGCCAAGCTTGCAAAGAACAAACCTTTTCCAGTTTCAACACTGCTAGAATGAAAATAGATTCCTTGGTCTCATCAACAGGTTCTATTTTTCCACAGAAAAGCAAATGGTATGTTTTGTAAAAGTATTCAAGACAAGCTGAAACTGATTTAAGGATGAAAGACCACCTAATACCCATTAAATTCTTAGGCCGAGTCTGTAACATGTATCTCTGCTGCAAACCCAACCTTAAAATATTTAAACATATTACACAGAGAAGAACTCAGAATCAAACTGATATAGATTGCAAGTGGTGAGCTACCCTTATCCTTATAGTAATGTGATCTCATAAACATTTGGAGTGGTTTAAAGGTGCAAGAAACCTACTTGCATACCAGAGAACTATTTACTCTAAGCAATGAAGTACATGAAGCTCACAAATATTGAACTATGCTGGATTCTACTCATGTAGGCAAGAAAGGAATGAAGTACTGTAGTTCATACCTAAAAATTTCTTGAAATGATATTGACATCCAGAATCTGCTGTTCAAGAATGGGTGATACTACTGAGACTGGATTTGTTGGACCAAATTGTCATTTGACTTAGGCCCGAATCTCCAATCTTTTATTCATTTCACTGAAATCACATAAATTAGCTCTTAACAGTACAGTTAGATCCTCCCTCTGCCCTGGGTGTTTTTTGTCATGCCCCCATGCTGTATTCAATATCTAGGGTAGTCTTTCCAGTTTCATACTTAACCTTCATAAGTGTGCCAGAGCATTGGGTTTTAAGGTCAACCTGAGGTTCTGTAGGTTCACCCTTGCTTGGTGGTTTATATAGCTGGAGATCATAAGAGATATGATTGGAACCTTGATATCCGAGCCTCATCTAAGCCCTATTATCACCGGGTTAACTTCAACCTAAAATATGAATTTGGTAAATTCATAGGTAAACTAAAGTTGCTTACAAACAGAGATATGTAAGGAAATGCTACCATAAAGAATTGTAATACATGATCCATGGTAGTAGATCTCTGGAATGTTTTCACAAATCAAGGTAAGTTCTGTTTCATTAGGTACACATTGAAATTATCTCATGACTGATTGTTGGTGCTTTCTTCCATTGAACTGAACATGAACTTATGCACAATTATTTAGAGCAATTATTCAAAAGGTAGGTAAGGTTTTGGTTGATTATATCAATTTGACCGGTGTTATGGAGACAAAACTGGTACCCTTATACTATATACACTGATTTATGTACACTGTGCTGTGGTGAAAAGGAAATTGCAGGTAAAAATATTTTCTTATAGGTATATTGGAAAAACAATTTAACATAGTACTGTATAGTATATTGTAAAGCAACAGAGAAAACAACAAAGCAGCGACCATTTGTATAGAAAAAATAGGTAAATGCATCCTTATGTGAAACAGACATACATAACTGATCTTGACCATAGTAATGGCAGTTGATATGATGTAGATTTACTTTTCACTAAAGTTCAAAATACAGTATTTTGCCCCATAAGAGGTTTTATGGAAATTCTCATTATTCCATCTGTAATACTCCAGTATCTTTGACCTTCTGGTATTTTATCCTGTAGTATGAGTGCTTAAACCCCCAAATTATACCAAATAACCCTGGCCAGATTGTAGATAGCATTTGCCATTTTGAAACTTGTTTTAGCAAAAGTACTAATAAAAATATTGAAATATTTGAAAAGGCAAATTTCAACTTCCTATTAATAACCAGTGCATTTCAAAATGGTAATGAGCCTTCTTAAGGGAACAACACATTTCAAATGGTGGGGTAAGATTTTTTTACTTATTGAAAAAATCCCATTGAACAGGAACTGTTTACACAAGTTTACATCAGTAATAACAGTGCACATTTAATAACATATGTGTTGGCTCACTTCTTCCAAATTGTGAATTTTCTTATTTCACTGTATATCAGCAATGTGAATTAGTCTATTCTTTGCTTTTCGCTACATGCCCTCATTTGGCTTTAGCACATTATGCTGTGGATGTGTGTTATCTCTGCTTATTTGTTTGTAGTTTAACTTTCAGTACCAAATTTGTAACACTCAGTAAAAGGATAAATTCTAGTATGTTAAAAAGATGTACCAGTTTTTTTTTTCCACTAGTAATTACATTTATAGCACTAAGTTTTGCTTATGGCTGTCTTTGTAAAGCACCAAGTATGGGAGGTTGTGTTCTTGGAACTTTTAGTGTTATTAAATGTATTTGGTCACCTTCTGTTAAGAAAGCGATCACTGTTGGAATTAAAGTACTGTGATGCCATATTAAAGTTACTGCTTAATATTGTTGTGTTGATTTTTTATGGCGTTATGCGTGGCATGTTTTCAGTATTGTCAGTGCTTCAGCTTATAAAATTCATAAAAATTTGCTCAATATTTATTTTTAATAAAATTTTAGATTAGTTTCCTTAAATACAATGCATCTATCTGTCCAAATTTCTTAATATTAACTCTTCAGAACCAGTGACACCCATATGTTGAAAGAATGTGCATTGAATTGGCTAATTGACTCTTACTTCCAAAAAATTCTTTTCGTGTTAAGATGGTTCCTAGGCTCACTTATAGAAAAGATGATTTGATTTTCTTATGTGTTTTCTTACTTAGACCTGTTGAGCTAAAACAAATGCTAATTTTGTATTACTGTCTTGTTTTACTTCTCGGTAGAAAATGAATGGTTTTTGGTTTATTAGTTCATTATTATTTAGGTGCCAAAGTAATTTTCCTTGCCAAAAAGCTTGCTTTAGAAAGCTTTAGGGTTTTGTTTTCCCAGGTTTTAATTTTCAGCCTTCTTTACTGAATAACTAGGAATTTTGACAGCTATAACGTTGTCACACAACACTCGGTAACCCTTTCTTGAACCAAAACTTCCAGATGAAGTTAGCCAAAATTCATAAACTTGTTTCAATTTGCTAGTGTTGATGCCCCAAAATTGTGCATAATTTCAAGTACTTAATTTCTTAATGCTTGATCTTTTGTAGCTACCATCTTTTAAACTACATTTGTTTCATTTGATGTGATTTTCAATAAGGAGTTTAATTTTGTCAGTTGAAGATTGTTGTATTTCACCTGTAATTTTAATGATACCCAAAAGCTTTACAAACTTCACTTATTGTTCCCAGTATGGGGATACCTGGCCTAGAGTTTAATTCTGTCAGTTGAAGACTGTTGCATTTCACCTGTAATTTAATTATACCCAAAGGCTTTATGAACTTCACTTACTGTTCACAGTATCGGGGTACCTGGCCCAGCACACTGTAGATGGCACAAAGTTCTTTGAAGTGTCTATACAGTCCCAGCTGAACTGAATTCTGGCTTTTACTCTCCATCTGTTCTCTTTTGTTTCTTCCTATTTAGTTATCCAACTTCTTTAGCATTCCACAATTTTTGCCTCCTATTTAAGAAGATATTTTTTGGGCAAGTGTCGCGTACGTTACTCAGTGGTCATATTAAACTCATTAATGTATTCTTGGCTATACTCTATTGATATTTCAGAGACAACTTTTATGCATTATTTAAGTTTTCCATAGAGTCCCAGTGGTGCTGTTGTCAGCAGCTAGCATGAATCTTTTAAAGTGAACCTATTTTTTATAGTAGTCCAGGGATTTTGATTATAAGTATTTTTTCACCTAATGGGTGCATAAAAATTTACTATGGCAAGCTTTCTGGTTACTTATTCATGTTTCTTTCCAAGAAGTAAGATGATGGTATTACAAACCTTTAATGGCTCTACACTTATTTGTTTTTATTTAGTTAACACTTCATAAAGAATAACAAGCTCCATGAGTTTTTTCTTTTAAGATGTTTTGAATTTTAAATTTAATTGAGAATGTCTTGTTTTCTTTCAACATAATGTGCATGAGATATAAATTGCCATTTTGTCTCTCATAACAGCCCAACTTCAGACGAAGCAGAAGCGGGGGGTAATCAAGGGCCTGAAGGGGGCGTTCAGCAAGATCCGAATCCAGAGTCATCATCCTCCCCAAGAGTTGAGTAGGTCAGCAGCTGCTGTAGCATCATCATCATATACTTTAAGGTTAGTTAAAACAGTAACATCTCCCTAAAGGTAATACAGTAGAAAAAGTAACTTGAGACAACTTTTTCAGAACCTATATCCTTTCTAGTTTGAATACTTTTCTAAATTACTTTTTCCCATTCAAATATGCCCAGTAGGGGGTAGCGTCTCCAGTGCACCTCTTGTAATGCACTGTAGGCATTACTAAAGGTTGTTTCCTTATTTCCATGCTAACTTCCTTCCTTCCATCTTCCTGCCCAACCACTTCCATTCACTCTTTTCACTGTCTTAAGCACTGAATGGCTGAGAGTGCCCCAGTGCTTGGCTTTATAGCCAAATTCTCATAAATCAGACCCTTCATGTATTCACTCTAAAATCAGTTGTGTTTGCCAAAGTTGTATCATTATTCATGGAAAGGGGATGTCAGTTATAAAGTTGAAATATCTTAGTGAGTTATTCATACCAAGTAGTAATTGTTTTTTTGTATTATAGGAAGTAACAACATTTGCAGTAATACAATACAGAAATTTTCAAGTAAGTAATTTTTTGTCTAATCTTGATTTTTTAGTAAATGGCTGAGTTCTGAAAGCTCAAAAGTCTATCCAGTGAAGTCAGATGAAGATGAGCAGTTTGCTGATGAAGAACCTGTAGTACCCAGAACAGGAGGCGTGAGCTGTAGCTTACCAGTTTCACCAGCCCGGAAAGTACCCTCAGGGGGCAGCAGGACAGCAAAAAGTTTGGGGACTTTTGACTCAGACACAGACAGTTGTGATTTAGGAAGTCTTCTGGATGTGCCATTATCTCCTCCTGAGAGCCCAATGATCAAAATTAATGGAAAGAGCATTGACCAAGAGAGTGAAATGCCTATTGGTGAGAGCACTCCCCAAGTGAAAGTTGTTCTCACCACACCAGAAGAATGTTTCCTCAGTCCACAGAAGTCTTTAGGCGATACCAAAATTGACATTTCAAAAGACACTGAAGATCTACCAGAACAAGGGATGGCTGGATCCTCAGAAAAAGTTAGTAAGGATACTTCAAGTGAAGCCAAACTGTCAATACTAACAGAAAAGGAACTAGAACCAATACCTGAAATAGAAGATAACAGTGGTGGGAAAAATACCAGGGAAATGTGGGTATGACAGTGGCTAAAACATTAAGTAGTGAAGCACAATGTTTTTTTTTTTCAATAGTTTTGTATGTTAGTTTATAATATTTTACCTAAAGGTATTTTAAACTTTTACCGTGTAGTATCTTATACAATTATTTGGTATTTAAATTTTATAAATACAATAATTATGGCAGTGTTGTCTGTTTTCCACAATTATTCAGAAGAAACTTGGCTCCTTATTAGATAGTGACTTTTTAGGGATATTTAGATATCTTTGGTTCTTAAGCAAGAATCCATATTCCATTCTGTATCATAACTGTGAGGTGGTTACCATGTAAATACTGAGCATCATAAACCCATTAGATATTAGATTTTATAATAATATATGTGCTTGACAGACTGTGTGCACTCTACATGTAAAATGTATATTGCAGTCATTCTGTATATTACTGGTTTTGGTCACTGTAATTTTTCATTACTGATCTGCTTAACCAGAACACTTTGCACTTTCTCAAAAATTTTCATGGTAAATTAATAATACATTTTCATCTTAGTCATTTATAGAATTTGCCAGGGAACTGTTTACTTATCACAATCAAGATCAAAATTCAAAATTGGGTTAAATTGTAGGGTTTTTAAGAGAAGGTTTTTCTAAGATTAAAGTAGTTTTACAGCTGTTATAATTGTGGTTATATAATATGACAATCACCTTATTTTACTTTTATTTAAAACCTGTACAGGATTTTTCAACTTAATTTGCTGGTAGTACCATCAGTAAACCATTGTTATGGATGCTATATAAATCATTTTACTGACACAGTGTTTGATTTCCTCATTAAGTCTTTTGAAAAGTGCAATTACTAAGTAAAATTTAATTTGGGCATTTAATGAGTCCATTTGGGGCTCATGAGCGTTGGGAGGAATAGTTTTGTTCATAATGAGCTGGATGAATGCACAAGGAAAACTTTTTGCCTATTTTACATCAAATTTACATCAAATGTAGGAGGAGCCCTCTGTGGTAATGTAACTGATAAAATACAGCTGTTCCTATGGGGGTACAAACTATGCTTCCTGCACATAGTGTACCGAATACGTATACATGGGTGGTACAGAGGTGGGGGTGGGGGAGAGGGGATGCCATTCTCACCCAGCTGATGCTATCCATTGTTCTTCCAGTTGTGTTTCTTGCATTGTGTTTCCTCCATATGTTGGCTGTTCTTTGCATGAATTTTATGCCTATAGACGAATAATTTTTGGTGCATGCTTATATTACTGGTGCCTTTTTGTGCCTGAAAGTGTAGTGTTTTATATATATATTTTTTGGTGCTCATTGTTGTTTCTTTGTCTTAGTGGGGGAGCAAACAAAGCACTGACATGAAAATCGTGGTCAACAATGTAGTTATTTTAAGTCGCCTTCGGTGGTAGATCTGCACTCAATGCATAGTTCCTGCAGGGAGTGTGTTCTCATGATTTTCCTTGCCCTGAATGTGCTGAAAGGCCTTCTCCACCTATAAGCACATTATGGGAAGAGGAGGAGGAGGCCTCCAAAGACACTTTGTCTAGCAGAGTCCTTCCAGAACAATTGATCTTCCTGCATCCCCATGTTCCCCTCTCCGAGCTCCTTCTCTTCTGACTACAACTTCACTAGACGAGAAGGAAGTAAAACAACTAAACCCCTACATTAACTGAGAACAGTCTAGTCTTCATCAAGCATTCTGGATTCACCTTTTTTCAACATTTTTAAAGTCCTTAGCTGGGCAGAGAGGCAAGTATCACAGCACAGTCTCCCCCTCTCTGCCCACTGCATCTACCCAGGAGGTACCACCATGGCTGAGCAGGTGGAGGTTCTCAACTTCCCCCACCCTGCCCCAGCCCCCTCAATGACCCCTAGCACCTCTCATGTAAGCGATGAGGTGAGCGCCAAGAAATGTTCCAGTCTTCATCACCATCCTCCTTTTCTTTGCTAGACCACTCCTATTGACAATCAAAGACTTAGAAGAACAAGTACTCTAATAAGAGAACTTACTCTCCATATTGCTCCTCTTCCAGGAGCAGGAGATGGGCCTTAGGTTCTTAAAAAGACTCCAGGCACCATAGACATTCCTGCCCCTCTCTCCATTCTCAAGGCACACACTCCTCAATGGATGGTTGCTCCTCAGAGTTCTTACCAACACCTGAAGAGCACCCAAGATCACCATCCACAGACAGAGCAGAGGGAGTCCCTTTACTTTCTTGCGAGGTTCCATTGGTGAGATGACTGACTGCTCACCCAGTCCCACCCCTCTCTTCCATCTGACTTTCCAGTCTCTAAAAATTGTTTCCCAGTGCAACTGCGAGGTTTTCCTACGGTTACAACTTTCAAACCTTCTTACTGTCAATTTCTCTTTCAGCACTGAATGACCTCATAGGTCCAGCGCATGGCCTTTGGTCTAAATTCTATATTCAATTCAGCTCACTCCTCTCCAAGGATCCCACTCTCAAACAAGTCTCTCATCTTGCTTAAGAGGAGTGCCACACTGGGACGTTCCTTCTCCCTGCTCACCAATGGTCTTCTCCTCTGGTCTCCTGCAAAGACCACCAACTGGAACCTTTATTGCAATCCCAGTTGGTACAGAATCCATCATCTACACTCCATCCATCTGGGACACAGGAACAGGAGTGGGAGTGGGAGCACATCTTTAATTCCTCCTGCGACAGGTGGAATCTACCTCCTACATGACGCAGCAGCACAGCAGTCTTCAGAGGGCCCTCCCCCTTCTGAAACTTTACCCTCAGACATGGAGCAAAGGTTCCATGTGGTTATTTTGCTCATTTGTGAGTTTAATGATCTCAGGGCGGAGGCCTCTGTTTTGGCTTTACCAGCAGTCTATTTTGGAGAAAGTAGTGGGTTTTATCCAAGAAGTGAGATAATTGGTTAAACTTTCTATCTTGGTCAGAGCCTTCCTGTGGTGTTTTTGCCGAGGTGAAATCGCTGATCTGTGGATTGACCAGCTCCCTTGCAGCCAGTAGATTAGGTAAGCTACTCCCTCTCCATTATATAGACAAAATAAGTACTATATTCCCAAGGATGCTGATGACTTGCTCCACCCACTCAACCCGACACTGTACCGACTAACTAACAAGGTCCCTTAAAAAAATTACATCAACAAGGGTTCAACTTCAACTACTGTATACTGTCTTGATCTTGTTGTTCCATGTCACCTCTAAGCTAGATATGTGGCAATGCACCACGACTACCGTTATGATGGGGGAATTGCCCACAAACTCTTGAGCTTATGGTGTTGTGCAGGAAAGTCCTCACCTTCCTAGCACATTACCAACCTTGGGCCAACATCATCTTCATTCCTCTCCCTTATGTCTGGAGAGATTTCTCATGAGAGCTGGCTCTCCCTTAGGAATAGCTCTATCCTGGACTCTCACTTCCCCCTGGGAAAGCAGCAGTGGTTATCAAGAGAAAAGATTCACTTGAAACCTTCATCTCTTAAGCAGCTACCTTCAAGTCCAGCCAAGGGAGTAGGCTGTCAACTTTCAAAATTCTAGCTCAGAAGACCCCACAGATGACGAGACAATAACCCTCCCCCTCCCCACCACTTTCACCTACCACTACATAGGGCTCAGACACCTCTCGGCCCTTTCATCCCTCCTTCCCAAGTCAACCTGAAAGATAAGGTAGGGGCAAGAAATTAGGGGGGGGTTCACAATGAGATTGGCCCTCCCCCCTTCACTGCTATAGGTGGGGGCTGCCTCTCAAATCACTGGACAGAGTGGCAGCAAAATGGGCCAGAACAGTGGGTAGTAATAGTCCTGAAGAATGGAAATAAGACTTCCTTCCAAGGACCCTCTCTCCCTGGCCCCAATCCAGTTCCAGAAATAACTTGCCAACTCAACCAAGTCTCAAGCTTTGAGGACAGTAGTTGAGATTATGATGCTGAAGAAGGCAAATGAGAGCTTTCAGACCAGGTCTCCAAGCTTTTACTACTACTGCTTTCTAGTGGAGAAAGTTTCAGGACGATGGAGGCCAGTCATAGATCTCTTGGCAATGAACAGCTATATCTGACATTCACCCTTCATGATGGAGAGCACTCATTCAGTGTTGCATTCTGTTGGAGAGAGAGACTTCATGATCTTGATCCATCTCCAAGATGCATAAATCCATACCCCTATTCACCATGACTCAAGAAATGTCTTTCATTGCAAGGTCTTTCTGTTCAAGACCCTCTACTTTGGCCTGGAAACAGCCCTGCATGTGTTCACAAGGGTCTTTACACTAGTCTTAGCGTAAAAGAATAGTATTCCTTTGGGGTGTGCCTAAGCCATCTGGATGACTGGATTTGACAACAGTTAATTTTCAGTAAATAAAGGAAGGCTTTTTTGGAGATGTTTAAACATTAGTGGTTGAACTGCTGTCCCATTGTAAGAGGCTTGCAATATCTTGGTTATTTTTTTAGTTTGCCTTGGATTATTACAAACATGTTTGTTTTTAGGAATAACTGGTAGGAAGTTTTTTTATTAGTATACATATTAACAGAACACTTACTGTTTTTAGGAATAACTGGTAGGAAGTTTGAGTTTTTATTAGTATACATATTAACAGAACACTTAACTATTGAAAAAGTAAAGTGGTAGATATAAAAAAAATGACAAATTTCTCAGTAATCTGTATTTTTTCTAACATACAAACCTGAGGTCTTTACATAGGGGATTTACTTTCAGCGCAAGCAGGTGCTGGCCGTTCAACTAAAAACAAGGTGGATATTGGTAGTTGGCTACTGATGGCAGGGGAGGAATCCCCGCCATCCAGTTGGTACACATTCACTTTACGTTTTGGCCCAGGAAGCAGAATGAAGGGTGGCTAGAAGTGGGCCATTTATGTAGAGACCTCAGGTTTGTATGTTAGGAAAAATACAAATTACTTAAAAATTTGTCATTTGTTCCTACACGTATACAAACCCTTGGTCTTTATGTAGGGGAGACTTACTTCTTGGTGGGAGGATTCTGAGCAAATCCCTGAACTGACTGGTAGTTTGCCTCACCTGGGGGCTCTTTCCTGGTCATGTAAGAGCAAAGGAAGGAGACCCATGGCTCTGATCTGTTGAATGCGTGTGATACTCAACAGCCAGACTTCTGGGCCTTTCGAATACATGGAATGTAACGTCACTGATTAGGAGCTAGGCTTGGATGAACCCATATTGTCAGGGACAATAAAGCTGAAGATACCAATGGGTCTGTTCATTGCCAGTCCCTCTCCCCTTGCTAAAGAGAGGGTAGGAGTTGCATCTATTAATCCAAACAGAGCTGATTATAGACCAAATATTCAGTCACCCAGGACAGCTGCACGCACGCCCGTCCAGCACATGACATCTTGCTAATCGTCCCTTAGAAGGGTATAACAGAAAAGGTAGAAGGCCAGTCCCATACACACCCCCTCTTTTGCAGCCGTACACCTTAGGCGAGATGCCACCTGTCCTCAAGAGCTGGGTGAGCTACACAACTGTTGAGCAGCCACCACAGAATCCAAGGAAAAGTCTGAAGATCTAAGGGCAACGTCCCGAAGGTAAAAAGGAGGCAAATGTGGTCTGTCGTGACCGCATTCCTGTCCTTAGTACCTGTTCCACAGGTTTTTCCTGAATGCTAGGGGCAGACCAATGCCCCTGACCTTGTGAAATCTCGCCTGGGACGAACTGTTGTCCACCACATCAGCTGTGGAGTACAGTAGGTCCGTTTGATCATTGCATAAAGTCAAAAGAAATGGAGCTCTTGGAAACCACTTCTTGGCTGAGCCGTAACTAATAAGTTGACGGCACCTATTTTGGAGGTGAAGTCCTTAAGTGGTAATGCAAAAGGCCTTCGGGCACTTGCTAGCCTGTAGGGTCCTTTGAAACAGAACACTCATACACTGTTGATCACCCGGTGAATCAGGCAGAACGACGGGAAGTCGTACGCCCAAGACTTGAATCATGGATTTGAAAGACATCTCTTAGGCACCAACAGCACCTGGAGTCCCCAGGAAGACGCCTATCCTAGTACTGACTAGCCCCAACATTGGTAACCATGGATGTGAAAGACGTCTCCTAGACGCCAACAACGTCTGGTATTTCCAAGAGGTCACTTATCCAAATACTGACCAAAGTTAATCATGTCATGAAGAAAGCTTTTCTTTTTCGAAGAGAAAAGTGAAAATCAAATAATAAAAAGATCACAAGCAAAATTATACAAATGCTGGGTGTTTCCAACCACAAGAATTCTCTGTGCTCACCAGAAGATACTCAGATAAAAAATTTCCTTGATTATAGTGGTGCCTAAAATATGAGAGAAATGCCCCAAGCAGATATTTCATCCAGCAAATGTTTTTATATTGAAATCTGCAGTTGATGGTACAGTATTCCGAGTGTTAAGAAACAGGATTTTTGGTACAGTGACTCACCTTTCCCAGGTAGGATAACTAGTTTAAATTTTTACCAGGAAGCTTCATAGACGACATCACACAAAATGAAAGATATCTTTCAGATCTATCAGTCTCCCCATCTATCAATTTGCAAGTCTGTAAAATAAACTCAATGATACACACCTTAGCTTCTCATTTTTACATAAAATAATAATCCCATAGAGGGAGCAGTGTCAACATTGGGCCCCAAGCAGTGCAATGTATGCATTACAAGAGGGTGTTTGCAACTTCCCTTTTGACCATATCTGTACACACTTCACAACCCTCCACTTTCTACATCCATTCCCACTTCCCTTTTTCCAACTTGCAGCCAACCACTCCAACTCCCTCTTAAGACCGTCCTAACCACTGGAAGTGCCCCTGTGCTTGACTTTATAGCCTAATTTTCATAATTTGTTCATTCATTCCATTAGACGATTAATAAACGAGTGGTTACTGCTTTTCACTCTCATTACATTGACACTCATGAATCAATTACAAGCTTTTATGTTTAAACATCATCCATTAGATAAAATAATGGTAAAAATTACTACTTGACACCCCAAAATTTAAGCATTATATATATAATGTGATATGTCTACTGACAGTAATAAACCAAAACTTCCATATGTCATGGAAATTAGTAATTTTCTGCATTTCAAAATAGCATCCATAAGTTTTAGTGAAAATTTTTACCTGCCAAGGAGCACTTGCCAAGAAATTATGGAAACCTTTTAGGTAAAAACTCACCATGACAACACCATCTTAAATTCTAACCATAAGCATACATCACGTTGACATGTGGAAAGCACAGTACTACAAACAGGGTGTAATACAAGCCACTTTTCAGAATATACGAGTGAAAGTCATCAGAAAGTTTGGGTATTGTTTCGCTGACTGATCCATTACCCACTGTTACAAGGTGTTTATACTACGTACAAGGTTAATGAGATACCCATAGTACACTGAATTACTGTAGAGATCTGATCTGCTTTCAATACAATATGCAAATTGATAAGCAGCTACAGGTGATAGGCCTAGCATGCTAAACAGACTAGTGATGTGGTGCAAAAGCACGTGACTAAGTGGGTGTGCTGTGGTTGACTGCCAAACTTGGCAATGAAACATGCATTTGGCAGCAAAGCTTGGAGCTTACTGGGCTCTTAAGATGTTTCTCATCACCCAAGCCATGCATCTGCGCATACATCATATTGCAAACATGTCTTTAAATAAATCCCAATGGAGGAAAAGAAGTCTCGGGAATAAAGCAAAGATTTTATGTAAACTTCAATACAGTCAACATGTTCAGAAGGTCCACCACTAGTCTTTCGAAGGAATATGAATAGCAGGTAAAACCAGTACCTGTAGCTATTACCTATAAAAAGTACATGGAGTTTGGATGGGTATCTATGGCTCCGAAGGTTATAATTCTACATTTACAAGAAGGGTTCAAAAACTTATTTTCTCTACAACAGGTCACAGTTAATAAATATTTGCAATGTGTCCGAGACCACGCTTCAACAAAAATTAGTCATACTGCATATACTGTATCAAAAATCAGCAACATGGCTTCAGACCACACCCAAAGAGGGAATCTTGAAGAATTAATAAAAAGAATAGATAAATATGCAATACAGTATACAGTACTAATGCTGCAAAAAGCTTCTGATTATGCTTTACACAGGAGGTTTTTAGCCAAGCTGCAAACTCTAGGGACTGACTGAAGGGGACCGTTTCATGCGGATAACTGACTTTTTCTCAAACAAAACTTGCAGAATGACTATTAGAAAAAATGCTTAGGGTATTATGAGTGGTGTTGTAAGTCCCAGTGTCGTCTTAGAACAATTCTCTTCCTCTTACATATACAATACTAAACTGAAAATCTTGCATGTCTAATGTTATTGTATGCAAAAGTATTAGAGTAGTAATCATATCACCAGAACAAGAACATGTGAAAGCCTTCCAGAGAGATATTCACTGGATAGGGGATTGGAGCAAAACATGATCATTTTAAACTTAATGTTACAAAATGTGCTACCATGCATACTGAGGGAGGCAACAATAAATCAGACTACGGCTTAAAATAATCAACTGAGAAAGACATCATTATGGAGGAACCTGGGTTAACTGGTATCCAATGACTTCAGGCCTGCAAAGCATTTAAAGTCAGTGGCTGAAAAAGCTAATATGACATGGGAACCATCGAGAGACTTTAATTTTGAACAAAAATGATTTTCATCACTTCAACACCACAATGGTGTGGCCACTAATGGAACAGACAGTTCAAACCAGTTATTCATATTTATGGGGCTAGAAAAGGTGGAAGACAGGGCAGAGGGCCACCAAATTAGCAACAAGTGTAGTGCACATGCCCTACAAAACAAAGTGCAGAAGTTTTGGTAGGATACACTGGACAACAGGTGCCTCCAAGATTATTTCTGAAACTTTCAGTGACTATGAAGCCCTGATGAGATGAACATGTTTTGAGACTGACCAGTACACAACCAGTTCCAATGACTGGAACATCAAAAGATCAGAACACTAGGACACTCATTTGAGTGGACAGTAGTTCTCACTTACTGTAGAATGAGCAATCACTGGGGCAGGCTTCCGGCTTAAGTTGTCTCAGCACCAAAAAATAATTTGCAAAACAGTATCACTAAAAATAGTTGCTTGATTACATTTGAGAAGTAGGATATTCCACAAAACTTGCTCGTTACCAAACACAAACCCACGAGGTAAGAATGCATCAAATGACAAATGCGTACAATCCATGAATGTGGTTGAGTCAAATGAGGAAAAACTGCTTGTAAAACTCTGCTCCTGGTGTTGAGTTGTATATTGAAAGACTGATGATCCATAAGGCATTTACAGAATTGGGCATACTTAGGTATAAGCCCTAAGGCAGCTTGTAAAGGAGGAGCTCATCCTATATGTACAATTTTTCATATAAGTTTTCTCTCTCTCTACATCACCATCCTCTTAAAAAAGCTGCACAGGATGAAAAAGCAGCACAGGATGAAAAGCTAATACAAACTAATGTTAGGAACAATCGTTTGCTGATTGTTCCCTTATTGGGTTGTTACCTCCTTTGTTTTTTTTGCTGGCGAGTTGCCGTATGGTGGATGGTGTCAGACTTTGCCAGTCAGGTTCGCAGCAGCAGCGAGCCAGTATCAGCTGCAGGTATTCGTACCTGGGACTGAAGAGTCAGGTCTCGGCAGCAGAGCAGCGGAGAGCATTTTTCGCCATGATGGTTGCCGTCTCGACTCTGTCATGGGCATCCGGTATTGGAGGAGGACGTCAGTACTGTTTTGGGGACGAGATGGTTGCCGTGTCAGCTCTGTCGTGGTCACCCGGTATTGGAGGAGGACGTCAGTACATTTCTTGAAGGATGAGAGGGTTGCCGTGTCGGCTCTGTCGTGGTCGTCCAGTGTTGGAGGAGGACGTCAGTACTGTTTCTTTATGCTGCTTGTTTTTGTATTTCCTGTAATCGTTATTTTTACAGCTTTTTTCATTATTGGTATTATGTTTCGTGCTGCTTGTTTTTTTTTATATTTATGCTGCCTGTTTATTAATGTATTTAATTTTGCTGCTAACTTGTTATAACTGTATTTTTGGTAACTGACTCATTTAAATATTAACTTCCTGATTTATTATGTTTATGATTTTCATCTTTCAATATTTTATTGATTTGATCATTTATTGTACGGGCTCTATTTTGTTTTATGCTCTGAATTTATGAAATGTAATAATTGTGCTGGTCATTTGTGATTTTTATTGTGCTGCTAATGTTTGTTTTTTTGAATCGTGATTTGTAATGTTGTACTCACCAGTTTATTTTTGCTGCTGACTCATTTTTGTATGAATTTTATAGTTTGAACCTGACTCGCTGTATATTATGTATATATAACTTATTGTGAATAAATTAATTTTAAGGTAACTTTTTTGGTTTTGTTCTGCTCCTCCCTCCTTTGTTTGTCACCTCACGTCAGTCATTACAGCCCAATTGCTTGTTTTTTTTTAAGAACCTGTTGATCTTGAAGTAATGAGATCATAATAACTAAAAAACCAGAGGCTTGGCTATTATAGGTCTACAAGAACCTAAGCCAGGCCTAGCCTACATAAGGACAGAAACACAGGTCCTTTGGGCACCATGGCCAAATTGTAGGATGTTGGAATGGGTATAACAGATAATTAAATCTTATACTGAAGATGCCATATGTGTTGTCAATTTAAAAAAAAGTTTTCACTGGCCTAGGCCAGGGGGATAATTAATATTATATATACGCCATCACCTACAAGGTAAAAGCTTATTTATTGCACAGCTTATTTACCTTGGAAACTGAGTTTTCCTATACTTTTAGTGTTGCTGATGGAGGTGGTGTTGTTTACTGGCAGTCAACTATTATTAACCTCACATCTATATTGGGGACCCTTTGGGAATGGGGGGTTGGGTAAAACACAAGTAGAGAGAAAGGACATGTTATTGTTATGATGGCCACCCTGGAATGGCTCCCTAATGCACAAGGCATATGGGGGCCATATGTTCAAGGAGGGACTGGCTAAGGAAACCTATTATAAAAGGAACTATACTAACCTGGGTAGAACTATAGGGTAGCTCCGCGTCGCCGACGGCACTATAACTTGACTTTTTCTACAGTTTTTTGGTTGCTAATTATGAATTTACTTTTCATTTTTGGCGCTCGAGTCTAATTAACCTGTAATTAACCCCCAAAGTCCATCCAACAAGGGGTTTCCATATGCGATTTTAACAAGACAGAGCACGGCTACGTCTGTTCCAAACGGTTCATATCCCATCCGGCAAGTGCAATAACTTCTTAACATATGGGTACCCCCCCCCCCGGGCCAGTACTAAACACGGTGAAGGGACATTCCATTTGGCCAACAACAAACGGATGCACCGCAAGTATCAGAACCCCTAAAAGTGTAGAAAAAACCAGCTGAAAAGGTAAAAACAGGCGCGGAGGTAATATATAGAATTACCCTAACCTAACCTAACATAGTAGGCTGTATTACTCAGCTGGGGGGAGGAGCCCCACACCCCCCATGAAGAAAACTCCACTTTTCACCAAAAGCTCCCCTATAACACTGCGCATGCGCAATAGCATTCCAGGATGGCTAGCATACAATAACATATCAGTTCTGAGGTCAATTACAGTCGATCACCAAAAAATAGCGGTGAATTCTTGATATGCAACCAAAATACTATAGAAAAACTCAATTACCAATGTAGGATAATAAGCCGTGCAGTTATACTTCAGCTCTACTGCATACACAAGCAGTTATAGCCTAGATAGCGGTGTGCATAGCCCCAACTACATGCTACCATTTGTGGGACAGGTATGTATAGCCTAAGGGTGCATCCACACCATAGTAAAGCATGTTATACGTCGGTAACTTGCACACACATCACAAACAGGTTATCCTAAATACTGCAAATGTCAATGGATCTTTGGTAGTACTAAGCAGGGCTTCATAAAATTATCCAGTATTTGCTTAAGATTTTTCTCACGTTCATTGGCTTGTTTCACACCTGTTGTGATATCCATTTTCAATAACCATGTCAATATAACAAAAATAACTTTACAATCCATCGTCTACTGTTGCAAGGTAGTAGCAGGAAAATCTACTATGAGAATTATTGGCTCACCTTGTTACATGCAAGCAGATATACTGTAAATCCAAAATAAACACTGCTAATTCTTTGGACTCCTGCCTTGAATCAAACAGGGAAAATAATGCAAGCACACGCGGGCTACGAGGGCCAAATAAGGATTAAAGGCTACATGACGCACGTAAACATAAAATACCCTGTTCCAACAATGATCCGTAGTCCCGGTCCCACTCCCATATCACAGTTTAACGTGCAAAAAAAAAAAAAAAATAAAAAAAAATTTAAAAAATCCGGTAAATAACACACTAACATAAACGCACCACTGGAAATCTTGACGTCTCAAGTAGAGATTTGTAAACTAACGTACAACCTTTGCAAGAAAATACTCTGAAAATCACAGTTCATTATAATGCAAATAACTAATACAAATTTAAGCGGAAAAAATTATTAAATCCCGAAAAGTCCCAACATCAAAAATATGTTTCAAGTTGCAATACATAGATTATAAGAACAGCTGAAATTCAGAAAGATAAATTACACTCTAGTCTCCCTGATTTGCAATATTAACCAGAAGAAATAAAATATATGTCACCAAAGACATAGCATGCATACTGGTACATAATATGTTAAGAATACAACAACACAGTTATTTCACTCTGGAAACTTTGGTATCAATAAACAAGTCAACACAATAAAAATTTTTTTAAGAAAACAGTTATTAATCAACCATTTCCAAAATAGTATTTTTCAACTTTTCACCGTTTCACGAAAGCTCTATGCATACTTTTAATACAGGTAAACAGTATGCTGAGAGTGACACTGTTACAACTTACCAGGAATAAGTAATAGCCTACACAAACAAACCTCAAAGTATAGACATCGATGTCCATAATCCCTTATTTACGCAAACGGCTCTAAATGTCCAAAGTGGTTAAGCCGCAGTAATCCAGGCACTTTCTCTTGCCTTTTCCAGCCTCGTTGTCGGCAATATTATCTGAAATGGAAAAGATATGAAGTATGTCAGCGTAACAGAACTTTACAACCTACAACGACTCAAGAAGCACTATGCAGCTTTTTAGCGCTCCTGTCCCCAGAAGTTCTAGCACAGCAGATTAAGTATTTATTTCAAAATTTATACGATTCTAGGTGAAAAGGCTGAAAGATACTGGACCGCTGAACATGAATGTGTTAAAGAAAAAGAGGATGCCGATGAAGTAGTCAAAGCCGAGATGACTATGACTGGATAAGAAATTCCTAAAGATTTTTGCATACTTTCACTAAAAACCCATCGGCATGAAGAAATGGCAGGTTTTGTGGAATGAAGACCCTGGCAAAACAAAATATAAAATTGGGGTATTCTTCATTTAAGAAAGATAGTCAGGAATAAGTAGCTCTCGATTTTACATTCGATACATTTGACAAACCGATTGGTTATTTAATGAACACTCCATGAATATTATATGCCTAGACTATTTGCATCTAACAGCAAATGACAAAGCTCGGAAATAAAAACCGTTCAAGAAATGTTCAGAGATCCAGTAAATAACTAAGAAAACGTACAGTAATCCTAATTGACAAAGACGCGTGTAAATACTCATATGTATACAAACATACCTGTATATCTGCACATGTATGTTGGCCTTTGGATGTGTTACATACACACTCACGAATGCACGTAAGCAACATACTCAAGAACAGAAACGTCTATACTTCGCCCTGAACAATTACTCAACAGAAATATAATGGCAAAATAAAACCCATGAAATATATTTTCCCAAAATAAATTGATGGCTACATACAAATTATATTGCATCATGAAAACAACGATACATTCTTTACCAAATGTATATAATTTACTATTATTTACCAACGCTATTGAGCAGTAAAGCATATTACCGTCATTTTTTAGGGCATGGGTCCGGTATATATTAAAAATTTGTTCCATTTATTATATGGGTAATTGTTTCATGTGCCAAGAAAACTTATCATATTTACCATTACACAATATTTCATGTACATTTTTAAATACCAGGAAGCACCAAATTCTCGCAAGTAATAGACATAATGATCATAAAGTATTTGATATATTAAAAGTACAAAGGAACTTAATTTTTTTTTTCTTTTTTGTTTTGCCGCTATTTTTGTGGGGCAACGGTACTCCAGTATAAACATATGATGTTGTTCAAGGTTACATGTAAAACTTGTACACTTCAGAGCCTTACTTTGTACTTCATGATATTAACATAATCTAGTACGTATTTGGCAAAGACTCAAGGTTAATTGCAACTTGAAAAAAAACATGGTAAATAAGACTAAAACGGTTAAAAACGCAAAAATTCTTCATTATTTAATATGCAAACTCTTTTTATATGAAATTTATATAATTTAAATACATTATTGTTCATTGATGATTTGTGATACCAGTGGATTTCTGCAGCAAGTGGTATTGAAATAAATATGAAAATTTATATACTCCTATATACTTATGAAATATATTATATAAACACACGCACACACACATACACATACACATACACACACACACAAACACACATACATATACATATATATATTTTATATAGTTCATAAATATTAAGCCACACATACCGAATAATATCCAACTCACAATACCTAGGGAATAACATACACCAAGGGGTTATTAAAGTCATTGCGTCTCGTTGTTTCTCTTGGGTCTGGGTCATTCCCGGAGTTTAGTGCATCGGTTATTAAACAATATTTGTGGCATAATAACTGTGAATATAAAAAGTTATGTGAACGTAAGTGACAACTATATGAATACATTTATATATATATATATATATATATATATATATATATATATATATACATACATACATACATATACATATATATGCATACATACATATATACATACGTATGTATATATATATATATATATATATATATATATATATATATATATATATATATATATATATATTATACAAAAGTAAAAAAAGTCAGTCTAGTATACTAAGTTTTCCTCCAGATATTCTGAAACTTCACAAGATCTCCAGACAGAAAAACATCGGCAGCAAAAAGATTCATAAACGGAACTGGTGTATCAGCATATTCTAATAAAAACAGAAGTCAAATTAAGACGAGAAAATCTTCAAGCATCACACAATTTCATTACATTACCCTCAAGAAAATATGGATAAAGAGAAACAAAAAAGTCCTCCACACGAAAGGCAACCAACCGCTAAAGCTTGTAGGGTAAAGCCAAAGCATAAATACAACTTTAGTTTGTACCTCCGGGAAGGAGTAACGGCCGGTGAAAACTTCCTGACTTTACTCCTTTCTTTCATTTTTGTGGGAAGAAGGAGAAATGGAAGAGGAGGAAAAAATGTGCATAAGTTTAGGGATACTAAGCAAAAACTCTCTCTCTCTCTCTCTCTCTCTCTCTCTCTCTCTCTCTCTCTCTCTCTCTGGTGGTCATGGTATTTAGTTAGTTATCCCAGTTTAATTAGAAAATTAATGGATCAAGAAGCTGCTCAAGAAAGTTGTTCCTAAAGTAATAGATTGGAAACAAAAAGTGAATTTTGTGCTGTTTTTGTGTGTGCATGTGTGTGTGTGTGTGTTGTGGAAATTTACATTTTCTTAGGTTTAACAGCAATATACCTTGTCTTTTGCAATACCTATTTAATAAAAAAAAAACACACAGACATAGACACATACACGAAAGGAGAATGAATAATTGGATGAACTCTCATCCCACCAGATAAGTTCAATATCTAACTCACTGCTCACATGATAATTACAACATCCCTTACTTCAGGAGACCGACAGAAAGAACAATTTATTTCGCCAGTTGCCTCACGAGACAAAACTCAAACTTCACGCAGAAATTCAACTTTGTGTTCATCTATGTAATAAAATATGCGTTCGTGTAAGTGTTCATCCCTGACGTCCAGCTGAGTAATTCCTGAAGTCTGGTTCAAGGAGGAATCCTTATCCTTGCGTCATACTTTTTTTCCCGGGTAATGGAGTTAATTTACCCAATTACTGTATACACTGTGTTTACTTTATTGGGTTTTCCTAATTATTTGTTATTTAATATATATAATCTCTCTCTCTCTCTCTCTCTCTCTCCCTATTCTTTTTAATATGGACATTTTACTGTGATATCTTCAGCAAAATAATGGATATCTGACCTTTCCTTATAAATGTGTGCACACTTGATTTAATAATAATAATAATAATAATAATAATAATAATAATAATAATAATAATAATAGTAATAATAATAATAATAATAATAATAATAATAATAATTTCCTCCTCTGAAGTTTTACAGAAAACATCCCGAAAAGGGATAAGCGAATATTAACGTAGAGGAATAAATGACAACGTAGCCACAACAGGACTGATTACATAAGGCATCTGATTCACAATCAAGATCCTGCTGGCTGCCTCCAGAGCAAGAGCGCATGCTGGCATAAGGCCAGATTAAGCAACAACAACAACAGCATCATAAGGAGATGCGTTGAGTTAGAATGGGGTTATCACAAAGTACGAAGTCTGCAAATTAATTTTCTGCATATTTTCGTCTGGAAAAGTTTTCTATCTAAATAAAGATTTAAAAATAAAGAGGCAATGAAGGTTTTCAGAACACTTTGCCCCTATGATATAGATAGATAGATAGATAGATAGACTGACCAATGATAAACAACAAATACTTGAAGAAAAGAAACTTCACCACCAATGAAATAACGAGTGTTAGAATGTATGAACATTTAGTGAAGCAAGATCCTGAACTCTCTATGGAAGAAACAATACTGAATCTGAATTCCACATCTTGAAGCAAACATACCCGTTTTAAATGACGTGGAAACGTTACATCATCTCGAAAAATTTAATAAAATGTCATCCCAGTTTTCCTTCGTAAAAACTCAGTATATAAATGAAGGTGCCAAGGCAAAGAAAAGAAAAGAAAGAGAAATTGGAGGATGAGCTGCGCTAGATGACTGAAGCGAAGTCTCTGCCTACCCACAAGCCTCCCGTCAAGTAAATATATAGACCGTATTTTGAACACGCACATTAAAAAAAAAAATAATCTGCAGTTTTATAAGCGGAGTCACTCTGTACGTCGTGCAAAGCTTTTCTTGTTACAAGTAAATTGCAAATAACTGAAAATTTTTAACATATATCAAGATCGTGCAGTTCTTAGAACACACAGTATGCGCGTGTAAACTTACAAATCACACACATGCATGTAAAAATATATATATATTTACTCATCTTCAATCTGTTTCCACTCACAGGGTGTGGTTCTAGAGTCACAAAAACAAATGTAATTGGCTCCCAAATCCATCTTTTAATTACTAAGTCGTTCTAAACGTCTAGTCCCACCACCACCTCCTCCTCCTCACACTTTCGAATTATACACTTATTTTTACCAACGCACCGTCGGCAATTCTTCCCTCATGACCAAAACATCTCAAAACTAATTCTAATTCATCCTTTCACTTCCGCTAATCTCTTTCCTACTTCTACGTATTTTTAAATTTTTCACTTTCAGTTTTCCTTACGCCACAAAACTACAGTGTTCATCGCAATAGCTTCGAATTTTTTTTCTTTTTTATTCGTACTCAACATTCACACTTCACTTCGCTACAATTCTTGTTTTCAGCTCGTATTTTTGGTGTGAGGTCGCTAGTCCCACACCTTTTCCTGTAGATGTTGAACGTTGCTCAACTTCACTGACTAGAACGCATTTCTGACACCAATATTCGTTTGCTTATGTGAATAATTATAACGGAGATAACTGACATTTAATTTTAAAGCCTTAGATGACAAACAACAAACTTGATTTTAGCAAACCCAGCTCCCAGTTCATTTTCTCATGGACTTCCAAGTCCAAAGAAATAAAAGAGAGAGGAGGGAAGGAACGAAAGAAAGAACCTCTTGTGTTGCGTCGCCGGGCGGGACAAAAGAGACGTAAGCTCTTTTTGCGGGCGAGGAGGAATGCAAACGAAATAAACCGCCAGCAAAGGAGGAGAATTAAATTCCATTTTCCCGCTCGGGGCCGTTTCTCTCTCGCTTGTTCGCGCTGCATTTAAATCATTTTCTTAATCCAGCTGCTTAACATCTCTCTCCTTCGCTCTTGCGGATTCTCTCTCCCTCCCAAGGGACGAACGAATTAGAAAGAAAAAGATTCATTCGACTTTAAGCTGCTTTTAAATGTAGTGTCAGACAGTCCCGTTTTACGTGATTTGTGGCGTCGAGATGGCTCTTCATCACACCTTCCTAGCTTTTAAAGCTTTGCCAGCAACTCACGAGAGAGAGAGAGAGAGAGAGAGAGAGAGAGAGAGAGAGAGAGAGAGAGAGAGAGAGAGAGAGAGAATTTTATGCTGAATGCTTTTATAACTGCCTTGCTTCTTTGAAGTCGCTTTCTTGTCCACGTCACTACTGATCAGACAGCTATTGTTTACTTTAAATCGGCATAATCACACCACCATTATCATTAACACAAGAGGCAAAAGATCCTTGCTTGTGTGGCGTCTTTTAAATATAATGGTACAAAAATACACAATTCTTTATAGCAACAGAGCTATACTTCTATAATAGGCCTACTTCAACAAACTGCACGTGGGGGGTTATTCACATTCATGTCGTGAGTGTTCTCTGTATTCCATTATTATTATTATTATTATTATTATTATTATTATTATTATTGGAATGATCGGTACTCGATCACGTCTTCTGGACTGAATATCGTAGTACCAAATTTTCAAGAAGTAAGTGACTAATAAAAAGGGACTTAAAAATTGCCGTGGTAAAGATGAGACTGATGCGATTTGAATTTTCTATGAAGTTTACAATCACCTGACGTTATAATTTAGCTATGTAAAGACGTAATCCGTGCATGTGGGCTTTGAGGAAGAGAGAAGAGAGTTAAACAGGACAGTCGTGTCGATGCTGAAGTACTGTATACCAAAGACATTTCTTTAAGGAATAACTGTGAGATGAAGATGTGTGTGACAGGTTATGACGAATATGTAAAGACATTATGCATAGCAAAAGCGAGAAGGAAAAGATATCATCGAACGTGCAAAAATAGGAGCTGGACGAAGGAAAAGATGGGAATAAGAGTGAGCTTAATGTAGGGGAAAAACATCAAGACGACATGTTTATTCTTCTTGTTTTGGGCGCAGCAAATAATTTTTTCCCGATCATATTTTATGTGATGGATAAGAGCCTAGATCTGTCTTTTCTCGCTGCGTTAGTGTCATAGTGTCATACCATTCTTTCCAGAGGGACCAGTGAAGACCTTGTCTCTTGCAGACAGATCGCAAGTTTTTGATATCTCACTTGTTCTGGGAATTCCAAAAACAGGTTTTCCGTTATTTCTGAAACAGAAAGCTTTACCAGGGCCCAAGAGGAGATTAGATAGATGTTTCAAAGGTCAAACGTAAAACTAAACGCTGTCTGAAATATACACAACACACGAATCTTGAATTACCCAATGCGTACAGCACAATACGCAGATATAAAACTTATTTACGAAAAATCACTGATAAGACTTTTCATTTTTTCCCCTTTGTGTGATTGTAAGTTAATTTTGCAAACTAAATAATGTGGCTGCTTTCAATTTCGACAGATAGACATTGCAGGTGGTTTTAGGGAATTAAAACGCTGTAGCGCTCTTGCTAAGTGGTAAGGAAACGCAACTAAGTCTTTTCTGTACTGTAAGACGAAAACAGTATGCTGATTTGAATGATGTTCTCACTTAGCTTGGCGGGTTTCCTAAGAACTTAATTATTCAGACGCCCTGATCAAACTACATCGCTCTGATCCTGAGAAATCAAGACTTTCCTTCGAAGGTTTTACCTGAAAATCACAATTAAGCACGCAATTTAATTATCAGCTCCTTCCACAAACACAGTGCCATGTATTTGGGACTGCCGTTAACGGTTTCTGGACGTACGCTTGGAGAGAAATTAGGTATTTTGTTTAAATAAAGACATAACATCCCCCAACCGTTCATTACTCTTGTATTAAAGTGCCATTATTTTTCCTACTTTGATAACAATTCAACGCAACATGCGTAAACGCCTTCCATTCTCATCCTTATCTTGTATTTCACAAACTCTCATCTATGGTTTCTGTTGTTTTCCCGACGACCTACGACATTTTACACACGCGCACACACACACAAACACACACGCGCACACATACACACACATACTGTATAAATATCTACATACATATATATATATATATATATATATATATATATATATATATATATATATATATATATATATATGTAGATATATATATATATATATTATATATACACACACACACAGATGTCTACGCAGATTTACAATCTCTCTTGCTTTCTTGTATAATATATATACTACTGCATGCTACCACAAATGCATCATCGATCCTTCTTCATTTAAAAAAATCCTTGCAGTGTCATTCTCATGTTTTATATCCGTATTTCTATATCATATGTCTACTTCACTCATTACAATTTTGTGTAAGGCTCACTTCACCCATCAGCCCTCCGCGAGACTCGCTAACAAATACAAACGCCTCTTTCAGTGAAAAACAGAAAAAGGAAAATCTGTATTCCTGAAACATTTATGGCAACAATACCGAATGTCAACAGCATCTAAAAAATCGTCGGACAACGAACGCAAACCCCATTCCTCGGATCAACTACCTCAAACAAGATACACCAGCATGAAACACGTAGGAAAAAAACAGACTTCGAATTTCCCGAGAGAGAGAGAGAGAGAGAGAGAGAGAGAGAGAGAGAGAGAGAGAGAGAGAGAGAGAGCGCATCGAACTGCCCAGAGTGTGTGTGAGAGAGAGAAGAGCATTCTTTCCCCCCCTCGAAAATGTTCGTATATCTTTATTTTCTTTCTTTCGCCTTTTCTTTTGTTTCAACAAACCGAATGAGTCACACCTGCGCTCCCCGCCCGAGGGAAGTCAGAATACTAATTAAGGTGTTAATCCATTACTCTCATATACACTGTATTAAGACTTCAGTGTCTGGAGAATTTTCCCTTATTTATATTCCAGACAAAAACCGAGTAGTAAAAATGACTTTTTCCTCCCTCCACCTTTTCCTCTTCCTCCTGTCACAGGACCTCTTCCTCCCCTTCCTTTTCTTCTTGACTGGGAAGAAAATACCGTTGCACTGATTTATTTCGTTTTCAAAATGGCAACAAAGGTGATAGCTATTATTCACGTTTTAAAATATGTGAGACTACATCTCCCCTTAGCGTGAAAGCATTTGAAAACTTTCATAAGTAGCCGAAAATAAACACAAGAATGTATATCTATCTACGATACTGAACACAAGTTTAATTTTCAGGCAAAACGTTTAATAATAATCTAATATCTAAAAATGTTTAAGTATACATGAAAAGTCTTCGCCCAAAACATTATTACCAAAGTCTTTTCTTTTCAGGTATGATAGCGAAAAGATACAGGGAAAAGAAGAGGAAGAAGGGAACATGTAGAAGATCAGAAAGTGTAAAATTAAAAGAAGAAGAATTACGACACTTTCCCCGCGTTCATTATTCTCCTGGGACCTTCCAACATCAACCGCGGACCTTTTTCATTCGACATAAAAAGCATCAAATTAGAAACTTGTTGGTTTTCAGGTCTACATTTTACCCAGCGAGTCTCCTTTCTCTTTTTCTCTAACGCTCAATCTGCCTCGGAATTAAGAGACGAGGAGAGAGAGAGAGAGAGAGAGAGAGAGAGAGAGAGAGAGAGAGAGAGAGAGAGAGAGAGAGAGAGAAGCGCTCCGAAACAAAAGAAATCAAACAACGTAAAACAACGAGTGAAAAAACGGAAGTTTACTAAAAGTGCAGAAGCAAAAACGCGCCCATCACCAATAATACCCCGTGGCTGTACGCAACCGGTGGTTGCAAAGGCCGAAATTTCTCTACTTCTTCTTTCTGTTTTCTCTCGGAAAAGTTTCATCTGCTTTCGAACCTCTCGATTGCTCACTGAAATAAGAGGGAAATGAACTGACTATCTGATTGCGAATTCTTACTTAAAAGGGCAGTTAGGGCGACGCGGGCTGAACGCTATTTTCTTAAGTTACATAAAATGCCTCTTCGGCAAAGGGATGCGTTATTCAAGTATATTATGAGAAGGTTCGAACGTGTTCACCATTTCAGAAACTTAAAGAGGAGAGGCTACAAGGCCCCAGGTTCAAGATTCGCAACCACAACTCGTTTGTTTTTCTCTCTCTCTCTCTCTCTCTCTCTCTCTCTCTCTCTCTCTCTCTCTCACACACACACACACACGCACACCCAAACACAAACTACGATACATGACTACTCGAAATAAGCATGCATTATACAAACTGTGTTTAACAGACTAGTTTTCTTTGCATTCCCTTCCTTCTCTCTCTCTCTCTCTCTCTCTCTCTCTCAACCACACTTAAACCTGATACGCCTAACGTGCCTTTTTCCGGCAACTCTTTGCTACCATAAGGCTATCCCAAAACTTCTTAATGCAAAATTACTTCTTTGAAACACGTATATTGTTAATGATGCGTTGTGGGACTGAGGAGTACCTCTTGACTAGCAAATAAACCTATCACATTTAACAAGTGTAAATACAAAATGATAGAGGAAAGGAGATAAATGCAGCCATGTCTTAAGATTGATTGGGTTGTGTTAGAAATACGACAGATATCTGAGTTATAAGCAACAGTGGCAAATGCTCAACTACTTTTAAGTCTGGAGGACACAAATGTTCGATTTTACAAGTATCGTGCAGTCTGCCTCGAGGGCTACGCATACGTTTAGCGAACCTATCGTTTTCTTTGTAGTTATATCCGACTATTCTTGCATCTATTAATTTTCCTAGCCCTCTTCAAGCCAAGGTATTATATATATATATATATATATATATATATATATATATATATACACAAATATATATATTATATATATATATATATATATATATATATATATATATATATATATATATATATATATATATATATATATATATATATATATATATAAGGGCACTAGATTCCATCCCATCGACTACTGCATCTAGAAAAATTCTGGATTTTTTCGATTCATTCATTCCATTTCGAGAGGTTCGTAACATGTACAATCATGGGACGGCCGCAACTTAACTTCTACTTAAATGATTTTCAGGCCTTCGCACAAAGCCAGATTTTCATTTTCCTGAGCAACAAATATATCTAATAAAATAACTCTTAAAGGATTACATTTAAATCACGTCTTACATGCATGATGTTAGCGGCTGATAAAGATTTTAATACGATTTTCAAGTAAGTTGCACCCCAGTAACCCTTTAATGCCCAAATGCAGTAAAGTTTACTTTTGCATTCAACTGGTCTTTAGTATTACCAAGTCTATAGTAACTCCCTACGAAGTGCACAGGTACCAAAATCGCTGTAAACAAATGAAGAAAAAAACAAGCAAAAATATAAGCTCACACAGGGGTCGAAGGAGTTGTAACAAGATCAACAACCTGAGGCGGTTGTAAGTCAACTGGACGGGACGAAAATTTGAATTTTTCTCCGTCCTGTGTTTCACATATGTGCAGAAGATTCCATAACGGGAGGGTTACGCCTGAAAAAGTTTCTTCATAATATTCTTTTTTAATCATAATAAAAAAAAAAGACTGTTGTAGTAGGCATAAAGTCCTCTCCAGCCACGTATCTAACACTTGTTCCCAATTTAGATCTTGTGTTTCCAGATATAGAAGGCTGTTCTAATTAAATTTCCCCATAGTGAAGTTTACTGTTTTCGTCCGTGTTATTATTATTATTATTATTATTATTATTATTATTATTATTTGAAAATAAGGCGCCCACAAGAATATTAGGAATTAATTGGAGGGATATGATATCAAATAACAGAATTTGAGAAGTAGCGGGAGTGCAGAAGGTCGATGAGTATGTTAGGTTCTCACGCTGGAAGTGGCTAGGCCATGTGTATAGAAGAAAGGGAATAGCACGAGATACGCCGGGGTGGGTTGCCCTTGGTAGAAGTAGAGTTAGGCCAAAGGAGACGTTGTTACGGACAGTGAGGCGGGAAGCAGGAGAAGAGTTTTGGGGAGATCTTGAGGAGTTAGCCTAGGATAGGACGTGGTGGCGTGAGTTCACCGAGGCCCTATGCATCCCCGTGGGTGCCACAGGAAATGATTGATTGATTGATTAATAATAATTATTATTATTATTATTATTATTATTATTATTATTATTATACATAAATAATAAAACATTTACGAGCGAACTTAGCTTGAGTGTCTATTGCGTATCAGTAAAATGAAGGTTCCAGCTCCTGAAAATTACCGTTATGTGAGCATAATATATTTAGTATCAGAGAATAAAAATTAATATAGTTGGGGTGACTCTGAACAAGATTAGTCAAAAGATGTCATTTCAGTCATATGCACTAAGGATCTGTCTCTCTTTACTTAGAGCAATAACTCACAACTTGCACTCAATACTGGTCAGTACCTTTGAATTTGATTTAGAGACCTCCCCTGGGGCGAGGCACACACAAGAGTTTGTATGCAAACCCTAAGATTAAGATTATAAGAGAGTCTTCCCTGCGAGTACGTAATCCTACTCAAAAAGTACATCGGGGCTAACCAAGAATGCTTAGATATTAGTTACTTTCATCTATGTCAAATAAATTAGGCTGTGAAGGTAATGTGATAATGTAAATGATAACTAAACTTTCAATTCTAACTCAACTAGAAACACAAAAAACAATCGTTGTTCCACAGATTTTTGGAAGTTCCCGGAAAACGCTTTTGCCTTTAGTTCTGATCTCTACCTTTATGACAAAACTCCCAGCTTATTTCAGTCTTTTATCTTCTAGTCTACTCTGAGTCCATTCCCCCCCCCCCCATCAATCTTTATCGTCATCTGCCCCAACCATCCCGTAACTATTACTTCTTCTTCTTCTTCCCTTGTGCTCGAACGCCCTCAAATTCGCGGCCGGGCAGAACGCCCCCTCTTTTCCTCCCTGCTTACCGCCTTCTCTCCTCTCAATTTTTGGCTATTAAGGGAATATGATCTCGACACCTATAAGAAGAAGCCGGCCATGTTTGTATTCTCTCAGGCTGAGTTTACTTTGGACTACAACGACAACGCCATAATGGGAAGGGGAAAAGGAGGGATCTAGGTTAAAGAGGGGGAGCAGGGCCGGGGGTGGCGGAATGCGAGGGGACAGGAAGAGGAGGAGGAGGAGGGGGAGGTGTTGAATACTTAGAATTCGGGACGAAGGCACTGAAGACGCACGGAATCTGAAGGGAAAGGAAAAAGGCGGAAGCCAAGACAAGGCCATGGCTGGGTCCGAGGGGCACCCGAGTAGAGGAAATGGGTTTTTTTTCCTCCTTTTAACTAGAAACTGCCATTTTTTCCGCACACGAAATGGCTGCAAATGACCTTATGCTTGCTGAAAAAAAGTTCAAACCTCCCTTATCTCGACACGATAACAAGGATGCATACTTTCTGTGAATTCATAATAAAACCTACATCCATGGTTTACACAATAATTCAATGATTTATTTTTTACGTGAACTGGTCGACAATTATTTCATAGGAAGATAAGACCACGACGAAGTAAAATACCAAAATATAATTCGGTTACGAGGACGTGTATGAGAGAGAGAGAGAGAGAGAGAGAGAGAGAGAGAGAGAGAGAGAGAGAGAGAGAGAGAGAGAGAGAGAGAGAGAGAGTGTGGAGCTTAAGAATAAGTTTAAATCGTCAATGAACCTCACTCCGTTACAAAATATAAACCACCTCTTAAATTACGAAGTAGTGATACGGGTCAGGAGGACACAATAGTTTTGGTGCAGTAAGAAAACCTCTGTACCCGTATGCTAAAAACACCGTGCACAAACTTCTGATCCTGAAAGACGATAGTTATTAAACCTTTTCTTTTAAATAGGAAGAAACTAGGCCCCCGATGTAACATTAAATAAAAAAATCAATACATCACAAGTGCAATACTGAGCACACATATTTTTATATATATATATATATATATATATATATATATATATATATATATATATATATATATATATATATATATATATATATATATATATATATATAAGATAAACATTAAAATAACATGCGAGCGTCTCCCAACCTGAGGTAATTCCAACTGCCCTAAACACGGTAACACATTTTCTCCGGAGCTTCACGCAAAAGCCAAGTGGACTCTTACGGTTTTGGAAAGGAATGACATTCGCTTACATCATTTTATATATATTTCGGATGCTAGAAATAGTGGTATCACAAAGGTAAAGGATTTATAAATGAAAGCCACAGTTTCGTTTAAAACCACTGCTGGTACCTGAAGACATTACCAGCCAACCGCTGAACTGGAAACAAATTTGAGAAAATAGTATATACCAATGCTTTATTGTCAGAGCCTGCAATCCTCTTTGGCGATATTGTGATTTATACTTAGCTTTTTGATCACTCAGTAGGGGAACTTTGTACACATGTCAGTTACTTCAAACCCAGGAACCACCACTTTTGGTCAGGCTTTGCCAGTGTAGGGTACACAGCTTCAGGTTCAAGTTTTGTGCAGTTTTATTTAATCATCTATCTTTTGCGCATTGTAAGTTTATGAATCATTTGTTTACCCACCTACCAGGGTCTCTCCCCTCTCTCTCTCTCTCTCTCTCTCTCTCTCTCTCTCTCTTATTTGATTGTCTCCGACTTTGAAATCAAAGCCCAAGATTGGAATTGCACTGCTGCTTTCGTTCTGTATGTCTCACAATAAAAATGACCTCTTATGTTTCAAAATTCATGAGAAATTGTTGAATAAACTGTAGTCTCAGATTAATACATACAACTGTCTTTTGTTAGCTGAAATAATTATTGGGCCTCGAATGGCTTGAGGTTGACACATCTTTATATACTGTGTGTATATATATATATATATATATATATATATATATATATATATATATATATATATATATATATATATATATATATATATATATATAATATATATATGTGTGTGTGTGTGTGTTACAGGAATATGTGATATACGACTGACTAATGATTTTCAAGATTTTTCATGGTCATTGCCTTAAAGAATTATATATCTCACGAGGTATTTTTGTAGATGAAATAAGGAAAATCAGTGCCTTTGAAGAGCAAATTTAATCTCCACTCACCCATGGAAATATTTATGTTAGCAAGAAATAACATGCATGTTCCCTATATAGAAAATTCTTAGGAAGAATTAAGACAGCTTGGTATTAAAGAATCTTCTCAAGGCACAATGATCATAATCATAAACCATTTGACAGTTTTTTTAAAATCAGCATTAAATTGTGCTATTAGTAAACATTTTAGGATTCTATGCACCACTGATAAGAGTTTGCATCCCTTCATGAGAGGATCCGTTTATCCAGGTTATATGAGTTCCGAAAATTATTGGCAGAATATTCAAAGTTTGCTTTAAAACATATCGTTAAATAATGTCCTGATGACCATTAAAGTGAAAAGCAGGGCTTAGAGTAAAACACTACTTAATCAAAACAAAAAAATAATTAAGTAAGAATTTCAAGGAATCTGGGATCGTGATGATGCTGACGGCCAGCGAAACTCAATGAGAATAATATTGGTCAACTGTCGAAACACTTCAAGAGGGAAAGTAACTCACGGTAACTTCAAAGCTGGTAATGATACTCTGTTTAAGAGGGTCACTTGCCTGCCTGAATGGGAAATGGTAAAAATGCTGTGTCCTCTAGATATTACTTCTTATAGAAAAGGCTTTAAAAGTAAAGGAACCTTGCACAGTGACACAGAGCTGCCATCAAGACTTAATTATAATGGACACACCTTGAGGCATAGTACGAAGTCTAAAAATACTCGAATTACATTTATCCCAAAGTAAAAGGAGTATGAATCACTTTCTATTCACTTGAAAATGACACTCAAGTCTTTCAAATATCAAAGTCGAAATAAGCATCCCTTTCACTCTTTCACGAGATATGAAAGAACAGCTGACCTTTGATCTTCCTTAACAGCTTGGACTTTTTGAAGCAAGAGCATGTTCAAAGAAAAACGCTTGTTTTGATAGACGACAGTGAAGAGACTGCTCACCGAAAGCGACCTTGCTTTGGCCGAAGAAACAAATGCAAAAGAGAACAATCAAATCGTTATCATAGTACTTTATACAATAAAGACTGAAACACGGGCAAAACTTTAATAGTCAAAATTTACTGGTTACTCATTTTTAAAAATATTGGATTTACTCGAACGACCCTGAAGGAAAATATATATATATATATATATATATATATATATATATATATATATATATATATATATATATATATATATATATATATATATATATATATATATATATATATATATATAAATGAGAAAATAAACATACTATTATCTTTGAAGTCCTTTTCAGCTAAATCTCCTTTCCTTCCGAGAACTCTGAAAACTCTTATTTATGTTGGTGACATTTCTAAGGCTTTGCAGAAGCTATAACACAAAGGGCTGACACTCGCGCTCGCTTCCTGCGTGACTCTTTCTCTTTGTCAACATATTTTCATCCTTTCGTCTCCTCTGATCATTCTGCGAACATCACAGACGAAAAAATAAAAAACTGCTTCCACTTAATTATTCTGAGGTGCTCCATAAAGTTTTGATCCTTTAAAGCCTTTTATTTTTTTTTTCTTTAACGAACCATCAATACGTTGATGGTCACTCTTCTCACATTACTCTTAACTGTTTGTATTGAATTTCTTTGTAGATTATATTAGTCCAGGCTTAAAAGCATCTGACTCGGGTGGACTAAACCTTTAACAATCCAACAGAAAAGAAGACAGTTTTTCGTTGTTTTTGAATAATATTTTTTGTTATATTATTTTCTTTTCATTATTAGCAGCGGACATCGAAACCTTTCTGGTCAGTCCTATTAATATTTTGGACATAGAATTACGCAAAATATCACACATCAAAAAGAGAATGTAGCAGGTTAAGAGTTGCTCTATGATGGCGGTGTAGTAGAAACGTTTGATTAGTTCGATGGGCTTGTCAGGACGTCTTAGAGACACCACTTATCAGACCTAGGAGACCTATGCTATCAATTTGAATCACGTAATTTAGGCTAAGCCTTTATCCTTACTAAAACCAGAACCTCCCTTCAAAAGTTGACACTACTCTTGTATTTTCTGTAAGACCTGTCTCCAATGTTACACTCAAAAAGGGATGGTCATGCACTCTCACTCGAATTGTGAGGAAACTACAGTCTTCTTCAACTGAAGATTCTTGTTTATCTTCTTTTTTTAAAAAAGTTCATCACTAATTAAATGGATAAATAATTCTTTTCCATTCCGGCCTTCTTGGCCTTTCTTAGTTCCTTCATTAAAAGTATTGAGCATAAACATAAATCAATAGATAACAGAAAAGATAAAACAGGCTCCGCTGGTTTCTTCAAATAACGTTCCTGCACAAAGAAAGGAGTTTGCTTTTCTTGAATTATTCAGCCTAAAATTACTACTCAGCTAGATTGCACTGCTGATACACCCTTCTTACATGCGCACTGAAATAATCGCCTCACATTCAATTATAGCTGCCAACAACATCAGTTATAACTGCCATCATTCAACACTAGTACACTGCAACGTGACAGGTATATAACTAAATATCCATGATATTAATAATATATTTATGCAGTGTCCGTATAACAGTCTAGTATACTATACAATCAACTACTAACAAATTTCAACACGTCCCCAGCTTTTCCTAATACTGATACTAGTAAAGATCTTGCACTGACTAGTGTTCCACATTTGCAGGAAATACTGCTTAAGGATTTCAGGAACATCGAAGTGCTTCTCACATCTGAGGGAACTCGGCAAACACAGTCAGCTCCTCCAGTGATAACATTCCAACTATAATCATGATCATCATCGATATTAATATTGTTTTTAATACTGAAATTTATTGACAATGAAATAACACCTTGCATACTAACTGGACTTTTTCAGAATATGGAAGGACGTAACAAAGGCCGATTACTGGGATTTACGAACCATAGCAAAGATACCGAAGAAAGGTGACCTGATTGAATGTCACATCTAGTCACTGCACTTACGTAGGATGCAAGGAAAATATCCAGTAGGTTCATTCTTAATCGTTTGTAAATAATTATAAGATTCTTACAGATGCACCACCCGGTTTTGGAAAGGGCCGGAGTTGCACAGATCAAAATTTATTTGCGCCAAGACATACTGTACTGTGCAGCAGTGTATGGAATTGAAAGATTTTCTGATGGCTTTGTTGATGACAGGTTATCTGCAAGGGTCAACACATCGATATTATGGATGTCCTTACGTCAATATGGTGTTCCCGTTAAGTGTGTAGAGCTAATCATTAATACCAAAGAACGACGCAGATGCCAAGTTATTCTGATGGAGTTTTGTCGAATGTATTGGCGGTAAATAGTGAGGTGCTTCAGGGGAATGTTATGTCACCTTAGCCAAGCACTGGGACCTATGAGGCCATTCAGCGCTAAAACGGAATTGACAGTAAAAGGTTCGAAAGATGTAACAGGTCGCAAACCTCGCAGTTGCACTTTGAATCAACCGTTAGGAGAGGGTGGAAAGTAATATGGAAGAAACAGAATATGAGAGAAGGTACAGTAAAAGAAACGAAAGGGGTTGCAGCTAGGGACCGAAGGCACGCTGCAAAGAACCTTTAAGTAATGCCTACAGTGCACCGCACGAGGTGCACTGACGGCACTATCCCCTACGGGGAGCTAGGGGCTGAAGGGACGCTAAAAAGAACCTCAAGTAATGCCTACAGTGCACCGCGTTAGGTGCACTGACGGCAACCCCGCCTACAAGGGTTAAACAGTATATGTGACAACATTCCTTGCAGCACCCAATTATTTACTGCAAACAATCGACAAGATTTTCTCATGAATTTTATTAATAATTGGAAATGGTGACTGGAGATGGGAAGATGGTATTTATGTACCTTGCAACAAAACTTGAATGGAATTAGTGAGAAAGTTTCCATACTGGATATTTTCAATCCTTGTTACTCGCTTCAAAGTTTGAAATCACTCACTACCTTGTATTATAATGTTTTTTTATATATATTTT